>NW_026067960.1:876805-1164083 GCF_014885135.2 Alexandromys fortis
CCCAGAAATAATTACACGGAAACTGTATTCTTTCAAACACTGCCTGGCCCGGATAGTTCCAGTTCCTTATGGCTAGCTCTTACATATTGTTCTAACCCATTTCTAATATTCTGTGTAGCCCACGAGCTGGCTTACCAGGGAGGATCTTAACCTGCGTCTGTCTGGAGCGGGAGAACCATGGCGACTCCTCACACAGCTTCTTTTTCCCAGCATTCTCCTCTGTCTACTCCGCCTACCTAATTTTCTATCCAATAAAATGGGCCAAGGCAGTTTCTTTATTATTACAAGACCCACCTCCATCAACTGAGTAAGACTTGGAAGTACGTGAGAAGGGAGAGAAAGAATGAGTACCCGGACAAACTCCCACTCCTTCACTCTCAGGTATCTGGGCCACCCCTGCCTCCACCACCCCACTCTGGGAACATCCCTGGAGTATATCCAGTAATAAAGCAGGTGTCTACCTTGTTCATGCCACTCACAAGGGGTAATTACTTACCAATGTTTAGTGTCTATTATAATTTGTACTGTAAGGTAAAGGCTACCAGAGAGCGTCCGACAGCCTTGGTCTTAGGCATCAGTAACAACTCAGCTGAGAAGGAGGCATTACCCTGACACTTAACTGCTAAGCAGAGCGGACCAGGATGAAGCCAACCTGCCATGGACCACAGACAGCCTCAGGTGCAGGGGTCCTGTGGTCGGCCAGAGCAAGCTGTAACTGGATACTGGATTGGATGACACAAGGAAGTGACAGTGAAGGGCTGGGCCTCGGGGACACATGAAAGTGTTTATTGTTTTCTTCTTAAATAACATATTGGCAAGATAGTATGTAAAACAAGTAGAGCCCACAGGAAGGGAGTAAAGAACACGCGTTAGCATCTGAGGCATGACAGAGAAAATAATATGGGTTGAACATTGCTTGGTGACATTTGCATAAACTAGTTGCTACCCTAGAAAAATCTATGGGGAAATGGGGGCAGAAACATCCGAAAAAATTAAATATATGTCTGTGTGTTCACACCCACCGGCAGCACACCCAGGTGAGAGCGGTATTTTTAGTCTGATGAGAGGCTGACAAGAGTGACTGATAAAAGGAAAAAAATCCAAATTAGATCTGAAGAAGAAAAGGAAATTAATTTTTACAATAACAGAATCCCACAGCACGGCACATCCATTGGCCCGGGCTCAGCCTTGTATCTCTTCACAAGACCAGTTTCTATCTCTGGAAATTATGCGTCCGGGCGTTTACCTTGTCAGGCCTTCATTCGTAAGGAAGAAAGTATCTCATATTGCACGCCAGGAAACCAACTCCACCGAGCTGTGCGGAAGTCGTTGCTAATAGTCGAGGCTGAAAAGGAGAACTCATACCAAGTAGATGTGATTTAGAGTTGGGAAGAAAGGTCCGGTTTGGAAGTTTGAATCGCTAGCTCTCCTAGTGAGGATGTGAACAGCACGCTTATGTTTTGTTTTGTGACAAGACTTCGTGGAGCCCAGGCTGGCTTTGAACTCTTCATCTTTGTGCCTACCTCTCCATGCTAGAACTACAGGCATGTGCTACCACGCCCTACAATGCTTACTCTTGATGAAGGGGGTGGGGAGTTTCTCAAGAGAAAGAAAGAGACCTGGGGAGGAAGCAGATGCCCTTCAAGTGCATATTAACCTCCAAGAGTCTAGTTAATCGGGTAATTGGGGATTGGGTGTCACCTGAATGAACGCCTGTGGCTAACTCAGAGTTTATCCTTCAGGAATGGTTTGGGCGGAGGGGTTAGTGAAATATTCCATTGCTCACTTCTCCTGAACAATCGAACATCACCCTGGTTAGCAAAGTAGTGGGAGGAAGCCTTGAAGACTTTCCAGTCTAGGCAAGCGCCAGTCAGTCCCCTGACAGCCAGGGGAGAAGTTAAGAAAGAGCTCTAGTGAATCAGGATTTTAAAAAAGGAATTGGCACTGATCTTTGAAGTGTTTTCAGAGTGAATGTGGGAAACAGCACATTGGCATGATCTTGACTCGGAGGGACCGACAAAACGATAAGAAATTCGAAGGCTTTTTAGGAGAAAAGTGGTCAAGTAAGGACCCAGCCAGGCAATTATTCTCAGTTTTGGAAATAATGAGAAACAGTTGCATAAATTCTCAATGACACTTTTAAATCAGAAGTTTCACAGAGGATGGAGAGAACTTCTCAGGCAATGAGCTTTCACACACTTGGGTTTCCATGCTGCCCCAGGGAAGGCAGGTTTCTATGGGACCCACTCAAGTATCAGGTCATTGGGCCAACTCCCAAGACACCATGGTAAATGACTGGAGATTGTTTTCCACAAAAGTCCTCAAACAAATTCTGAGTTGGGAGACTTGAAGGGCTTTGTTTCAGTCTTCCTCTGTTTCCTACTGCTTCCTTCCATCCCTTTTCCTCCCTCCTTCTCTCTATGTCTGTCTCTATCATCCATCTATCTATAATCTATCTATCTATCTATCTATCTATCTATCTATCTATCTATCTTCTATCTCAGACTGGGTTTTATTTATTCCAGGCTGGCTAATAGATAAGGATGACCTCGAACTCCATCTACCTCCATCCACCTCTCCGCTCTCGGATTACAGGCATGCAGCACCACACCTGAACATCCGATGTTTTCTGATAAGGCCAGTGGCCACTTTGTGCCTTAGAGTGGTGTCAACTCTATCCTGGTGGTCATTAGTTCCTAATCTTTTAGAATACATGGAAGGTGTTCACTCTCAGGGCTCAACTTTCTCCTGTCCACCTCCCATTCTGTTCTCCTTGGTTAGCGTTTCCAATCTGCTCATTTCTTCACCTCCAGACTGACATGCAGCACCTGTTTCCAGAAGGTAGATGGTTTTCCTGTCTGAAGCTTGGGATCCGACTTCCTAAGCAAACCGCTGGCATTTATGAACCGTTCTCTGTCCCACCCACAGATGGGGGCAGAGACTTCTCTTTGACCATTTCCCTTCCTGACCAGATGATGCAGTCCCCACACCCTGACTCTTCCAGGTCTAAAGACACTTTAAACAGAAGCATAAGGAAGTCATAAAACCAAAAAATGAAGACATTTCCGCCTGCCCATAGGGACTGGAATCTGCATTCATGCTCCCAGCTGCCAATGCCCATCAGTTGCCAAGATCCTCAGGTTGTTCTCTGTCCCAGACCTCTGACCTGTTCCTCAGCCAAGTGGGTGGATACAAAACAGAGTGGCTCTGTTTTGACAAAACAAGACATGCCCCATGAGGGAAAGTGAGTTTTACTGTTGCAGCGACTATTTAAACAAAATACATACAAAGCCAATTAACTATCAAGGGGGTTCTGTGTGGAATGAGGCAGCCTCATGGCATTGTCATTGAAGACCTAAAATATATTTTAGAAGTGTCAGACCTGAAAAGTTGAAGATTTCCCTCAATACAAACAAAACCAGTCAAATGGAAGAGTGAATATCATATTTGATTTGTTTTTCTGAGTTTTGTAATAAAAACCCATTGACGAGAAGCTACTATCCCATTTCCTGGCTATTTTCTGTGGATTGAACTTCAAAGTGTTCAGTTGTAGCCATGAGCCTCACTTTTAATACCAATGAGAAATTATTGGACACCTTGCTTTTAAAGGAACAGTGGCCAGATAAATGGTCCTGAGATTTTGGATAAAACACAACCAGTATTCCTTATTTTCTAGTCTAAAACAGCTGAGTTATGGATATCCAATGGGGTCACTAGTGATACAGTCTGCTCCAAAACTCACAAGATGATACTGTGTTATCAGGAAAGATACAGAAATAAAATATTTTTATAAAAATGAATTTTTGAATATCAGCAAACATTCACAAATATGTAGAAGCTAGCATAGGAGCTCAGGAAAGCAAACAGTGTTTATTTTATAATCGAAAATATGGTGACTGTGTGGTCTGTGATAACTATTGTCCTATAAATGAATCTATGAGTCCAAAGGTTAGTTTCATCCCATAGGCTATCAGAAGCTTCTATCGCTAGTGCAATAGGCTTGATCTTTTTACTCTGTGCTCAGAAGCATTTGCTACGAACCATCATCTTTAAGTCTCATCTCATTCAGGCACTTCATGGTAAAGAAAAAAAAAACTGATGGGACCCTTGCTAGACCATAATCTCAAGGGCAATGCTCCATAATCCCTCATGCAACTGTTTAGACTCACGTCTGTGCTTCAGTGGCCAAGGGAGATTAAGAGGAGGACCACTTCCTGTGTAAACAGGAAGCTGCTGAACTTCCCGGATGGTGTCACACTAAATGCTTCCGTACTCTCCTTCCACCTTGAGCTTTGCCACAGTGCTGGTCACCCATTTACTTCCACGATACAGACGTTCAAATGATAAACTACAGAGGTCAGAGGATGTGAGGTGTCCTTACAGGAAATACTCAACTTCTAGGGAGGAGGATAGGCTATGAGGAAGCTGCCCAACTTTTGTTCCACTTTGGGACGTAAAACCTTTCTGTCAGTAATGACATCAACAAAAGAAAGGCGAAGGTTTGACCCATGAATGTCTGCTACCGTGGTTACATGCTGTGAGGAGGGGCTGTTCACTGAGGCTCATTATCCAGACAACTTAGCAGAACAGGTAAGCTTTAGGTTCAGGGAGAACCTGCCTTTAAAAAAGACAAGGCAAGGCATAATGAGACATCTGATGTTGACTCCTGTCCCCCACACTTCTACATATGGGTGCATGTGCGAACACACACATACAGATTTACGCCTAAACAGAGGCTTCACCAAATATTCAAGTTAAAAAATAGTCAACTTCTACAATTTAGGTAAATATTATTATAACACTAGGGTACAGATTCAAGAACAATGGCACAAGCGGCCAGAATGGGATGGCGGTCTGAAAATGCTAAGTGTCCTCACATGACAAGACACTCCGGCTGCGGAAGTCACCTCTTCTGTAGAGAGACAGGCAATAGATGCCAAACGCTTCCAGTTGCCTGAGCCCCACCCATGTTCTTGGGGTACTCAAAGAATCTCTTGTCTATCAGTCTCCAAGCTCCTTCCTGCTTGCCTCTTCCACCAGCCTGGGTCCCTGTTCTGCTTTAGTCCCAGAACTGCACTCTGGCTTCCCCAAAACTTGGAGGAATAGAAACAAAAGCAGCCGGCGGTGCACACCTCTAATTCCAGCACTCTGGAGACAGAAGCAGGCTTTATCTCTGTGAGTTCAAGCTGGGTCTACAGAGTGAGTTCCAGGACAGCCAAGGCTACACAGAGAAACCCTGTCTCTGAAAACTAAATAAAGAAAGAAAGGAAGGAAAGGGAAGGGAAGGGAAGGGAAGGGAAGGGAAGGGAAGGGAAGGGAAGGGAAGGGAAGGAAAGGAAAGGAAAGGAAAGGAAAGGAAAGGAAAGGAAAGGAAAGGAAAGGAAAGGAAAGGAAAGGAAAGGAAAGGAAAGGAAAGACAACTCACTTGTGTCCCACCAAAATACCTCAAGCAGTGGGGAGCTTGAACCCTGCATCCTCCTAGGCTGTACTTCTCCACGTGTTGAGCTAACATGCTCACCTGTTTTGGTTTCACTCTGCACGCCATGAAGGGAAGCTTAATCCAGGACGCCACCCTTGGGGCCTCAGATCTGCACCAAGATCTAATTGTGTTTCACCTTGTTAAAAGTCTCGTCTCCCCCAATTTATTTTTCCAGATATTCCTCCAATTTAAAACGATGCTAGGATTATTTTTAGGTTTTAGTCATTAGTCCTGGGACGCAGTTTTCAAACAGATTTATTCTCCCTGACATTCCTTCAATGTTTGATTTTCCTGCTTAAAGTGCTTTTTTTTTTTCTCAGCGTTTTCTTTTTTTCTATGAATGGAAGCATCAAGGGGAAAATGGAGGAAAGAACCTGGTCTGTACCCGTTGAATTGTGGGCAATCTCTGTGCTATTCTTTCTCCCTGACCAGCTGACCCCGGGTGAGAGGACACAGCCATAAGGAAAGCCTGCTGCTCGCTAGACTGACTGGCTCAGATCGTGGTCGACTGATAAAGAGGGAACGTCGGTTGGCTTGCTCCCTTTAAATTTCTTTTTAATTTACATGTATTTGTTGTTTTTGTGACACATCATACATGGGGTCAGAGGACATGTTTAGGGAAGTCAGTTTCTCCTTTTACCATGTGCATTCTGGGATCAGAGTCAGAGGTCGCCAGTCTCGGCAGTAAATGTCTTTACCAGATGAGCCGTCTCTTGGGCCTTGTCCTCTCCCCCTTTTGAGAGACTTTAGATATTTCCTACCCAAATGTAGGTTAAAATTGCTCTTCAAAGCTGAGTACACTGATATCCCCAACCTCTACGAGAAGAGTCAGTTCTCCATGTGCATGTGTGTGCACACACAGGCGTGTGTCTCTTTGTGTGCAGGTGTGAGCACTTGTGCATATGTATGTGTGCATGTGTATACTTGTGTGTGTGTGTGTGTGTGTGTGTATATGGCACTCCCCAACCAGCTAGTTTCAAAATCACCGGCAGGAAGCGTAACCCACTAGGCCTCTCTTTCCCCAGCTGTGAAGGGGTTAGTCCAGGGCTTTGCCTGGGTTCTCGCTACATGGCTCTTGCCAAGACTCATATCAACCCTGAAATCAACCTTGGCTGATCAATATTTCCCTTACTTCCTGTTGTCTCCCCGCATTGCCAGAAGGAGAAGGGCTTTTGGGACAGTTGAGGCAGGCTGGTTCTTTCTGGAAAAAGCATGATGATGTCCAAGCAGCATGTGTGTGCCCTTGGGACCTGGTCAGAAAACCAAAGTCTCGGACCCCACTCTTCTAAGACCCAGGAGGGGAGCCAGGCATCTGGGTTTTTTGATTTGAAGGAAGCTGGAAATTATTACACAGGATCTGTTTGGTGTTGGTCATCCTTCTCCCTTCTATTCAACGGTACCGAGTCTGCCGAGTTCAAGCCTAATTCCTCCCTCTCGTGATGGGGAGAAATGGCCTTCCTCTTGGTAATCCCTCTGTGATGAGCAAATGCATCTCATATTCTGTTTTTCCAGATAAGGTGTGAAGTGGGGCTGGCTTTAACAACATCAGCAGGAAGTTGTCAGTTGCCCTGGTAACACCCTGGCGGGGAGGAGTGCTGTCCTACTTTTCTTGTGAAAGGTTGAGCTGATTCTGTGTATCCATACAGCTATGATGGGCAGGGTGGCCAGAGAGGAGGTCCTTGTGTTTGAATGCTTGGTAACAGGGATGTAGCTAGGTGTTTTCCCCACATCTGGGACTCTCTTGATCCCTTTTATGTAAGCAGCAGTGGCAAAGTTTCCCCGCAAAGCTCTAGAGAGACTCTTAGGACCTCAATACAGTTGTAGATCACTTTTGCTTTCCCTGTCTCAAAGAAGTTGAGATGATAGTCAATAAAAGACAGAAATAAGGTAAACACATGAAAAGAAGCGAATCGAGAAAAGAAGATCAAGGGGTCCGTAAAGGGAGCATTTCACTGTCTGGAGAGTGTCAGCTATGAGAAGCGGCCTCTGCAGGGACAAAATAAAACTCAGAGATTCCTGGTGGCAAAGGAAAAAAGAGAAACAGTGTGAGTCTAGGGGCCCTGATCCTGTACAGGGAAGAGCAGACACCATCAGAACAACAGCAACAAAGAAAAAAAAAACCCAAACAATTTCCTAGAACTACACTCTGAGAGAAATTGATGGTGGAGGACCTTACGTAAGGTACACAAGTATGTATATTTAACACAGTGCCAGCGTTACCCCAGGAATTTATCTGTCTTTTAGGGAAATAAATCTCAGAGCTCAGCAGGTTGACAGCGTCTCTTCAAATTTACAGCATCAATGCGCCGTGAAGTAGCTGCTTCCCACACCTCGCTTTACTGGACCGTCTATCAACATTTGATCAAATTGGGCCAAAGTTTCAAAGTATCCTTAAATTATACCCGGAGAAAGTGCTGGTACATGCAGAACGCCCGTGTAGGCTTCAAAATTGAGACTTTACGGGCTGGAAGCATCTTTGAAAAACATATCCTTCCCATTTCTCCTAGGTGAGAGCCTTCTTTAGAATAATTAAAATTCAAACATACCTGCCAACACAACATTGCCCATAAAAGTGCCCCCAAATATACCAAGCTGGCTCATTTCACAGGTAGGCACCCAAGTTAGCAAGGCAGCCCTCTGTAAAACACACACACACACACACGCACACACACACACACACACACACACGAGTCAAGCAAGAGTTACTGCATGTGCCTCACGGGTCAACTGAGATGATAAATGCTTTCTTCACACCACTGTGTCTTCATCATGTGTGTGGAATAATTACACAAATGGGGTGTGCTCACTCAAACCACCCACACCTGGTTCTTTGTATCCTCTCATGTCTCAGGCAGGAAACTTTGCTGTTGTTAGGAATCTTGCTAACGAAGATATTGTATTGCTGAGCTTTGTACTAGAGTATAAAGTCTCATGGATGCCGACTCCGAGACACTCCAGCTGGGTGCTCAGGGTCTTCCAGGTTAGCCCTGTCCTCTGATGAGAGGCGTGACCCACAGGGTCCATGGACCACGATGGAAGTTAAAGCCAGAAGTAAACTGAGGTAGAAAGGTGTAAATAGTTGAGGTGACTTGAATGAAAAATGTCCCCCCCTCCCCCAGGCTCCTGCGTTTGACAACACTTGGTCACCAGTTGGTGGTGCTCTTTGGGGAAGTCTTTGAAGGCCTTAGCAGATGGAGCCTTGCTGGAGGAAGTATATCACTGGGGGTGGGCTTTGGGTGTTCATAGCCCCGCCCCGCTTCCTATTGTCACTTTGCTTCCTGGGTGCGATTGAAACATGATCTCTCAGCTTCCTGCTCCTGCCACCAGTTTCCCGCCATTATAGACTCAACCTCTGGAATCACAGGACCAAATAAATACAGTGAGACATAGGTCTGCTGCTGCAAATACCGTGTGGATGAAATAGCCGCTCAGGCTCATGCGCTTAAGCACTTGGTCTCCAGTGGGTGGCGCTATTTTGTCGAAACTTGGAGTGTTGATCTAAGGCTGGTGTGGCACAGGTAATAAGGGCAGGCCTTTGCTCCACGCTGCTTCCTGGCCAACCTTCCTCCTTCCTCATCTCCCAGGAGATGAGGAGTCTATGCCGTTATGTCCCAGCCACTGTGAATGCCCCCGCACCTTCCAGACTTGGGTTGAGACCATGAGCCCAAATAATCTTCTCCCCTTAAACTGTGCCTGTCAGGCACTTTGGTAACATCAAGAAGAAAATATTACTAATACAAATATTATCAAATTATTAAATTTTTAAAAATTATTAACCTTTTTATAGAGACCTCTGAGTGTGGTGGCATTTCTTCCTTTTGTATGTTAAGCTTTGATCAAGTGCATTTTGTAATTTATACTTTTAGGTTTTGTTCGGTCATGCATTGAGTTTAGAAAAGCCAGGGTTTTTGGCATTGGGAGAGCCAAGAGACCTTTAGAATTGAAACCATCATAGTTCACATTCGAGCTTCACCTTTGTCTTTGAGTCTGGGTTTGTGTTTTGCTCTCCTGTTGTCAAGCTGTCTTGTTTAACGTGTTATTTTGTTCTTTTTTTTTTTTTTTTTTTTTTTTTTTTGCCAAAACAGCAGTTAGAGCCACTACAGGGACTATCGTGTGGTCATCAACACACACAGACATAGAAATGCAGGGAACACACCTCTCCGTGCTGTTTGCAGTGTTTCTGAACACTTGCTATTTACAAACAGGCAAATAGTCCCTAAAATAGAGCATGCTGGTGAGCAATGGGCAAACGCTCAGCGTGGGGACTGAGACTCCCCAGCTTCCCTGTGAACTCTCTGTCTGTCCCATTTGTGGTAAATGTCAGTCAGCCTTTCCATTGTAGTCACTGTTTTTCTTGGATTTATTGCTCAACTCTAAAAACTGGCTCTGAGCTACAAATTGCCGTAAAGCAGAGGCCATTTGTTTGGGGTTTTGTATTTTTTCTCTTCCTTAGTGAAGTGGTGTGGGTGGGAAAGGGAGGGAGCAATATGTTGCCCTCCTCTTTTTATGTCGAATAGAAAGGGGGGGGAGAAGGAAGGAAGGAAGGAAGGAAAGAAAGAAAGAAAGAAAGAAAGAAAGAAAGAAAGAAAGAAAAAAAGAAAGAAAGAAAGAAAGGAAAGAAAGAGGACATACTTAGAACCTCAGTGTGTGGTTTGATATTTGACCAAAATAAATATATGCATAATTAATTCTCTATCTTAGAGCTGTATGAAAACACAGAGGAGACCCTTTTCCTGTCAGACCATGACACATTGTTCATGTTTTAGAGGAAGGCAAATCCTAGACTAGCCTCTTCATCTGGCTTCTCCCCACAGTGGGTGGTGAGACATCTCCTTCATTCCTGGGACCTTTACCTTGGGCTCTGTGGACATGGGAAACAGAGAGTGTTGCAGCTAATGCTCAACTCCCCAAAAGTTTCTGATTTGGGGAGAACACCCTGGAGCCCGTGGTCTCCTGTTGTGTGCTTCTCTCCCGGGTGTTGTTGAGCCCGTGTCTTCGAACATGTGCAGGAGACATCAGCAGGTTTTATACCCATTGCCACTGTGTCTGAGAAAAATATGTTTTTCAAAATAAGTAAAGAATGATATTTTTTGCAATTTTTATGATAAAGGTTTTTAATAGAATTTGAAGAGAAATATTTAAATACCATGTATCTGTTAGGTAGTTTACATGCTATGCATTAGTCTATTACATACGTGTGAATTAATATGTATGAGGTGTCATCCTGTTTACCACCGGTATAAAAAAAAAATACCTGGCTTTTAAAGAAGTGCAAATTATTCGAATATAACTCATTACTTTTCGAGACCATAGTTTATTCTTTCATAGCGTGCGGGATGAAACTCGTGGCTGCAAGTGATGGCTTTGTCCCCCTCCCACCCCAGCTGAAATCTATTGCAAGAATCAGTCACAACTTATTTTAACGCTCTCCTTGAATCCATGAGCACACTCGCACAAAATCAAAAAGAAGAAAACCCCTGATTTGGGCAAGTGGCTTAGGTGACAGGGTACGTATTACAGGGAGGCCACGGAGGGAGCGTCAGCTGTATTCCTAATATTGTGTTTGAGAGGTGGCTTTACGTGTTCGTTCTATTAGCGAGTCACATAATTGACAGATGTTTTATACGTACTCGTTCGTAAGTGTCGAATTGGAGAAAACGGTATCAATCGAGCAGATAAACTGTGAGCTGAAGCGTTTGTCCGCAGCCGGACCTGTTAGGAAAGTCAAAGCCTGCTCCATCCATCCCGGTCCTCTGTCACCTTACCAGTTTAGGACGGTACTGGTTTAGTTAGTCACTGCCACACTGCCATTGCATCCACGGGCCTTCCAGGCCAATGGCTGGAAAATCCCTGCTCTTGAAGACAGAACAGTCACCTCCTTAGCATCCCCCACCACCCAAGGAGTGTGGAAAGGTTTTCTCCCAACCCGCTCTGCTCCCAGTGGTGATATAAAACCCCGAAGGACTCTCCCCTCACCTCCCCTGCCTGCCTCTGTAGGTTCAGGATCTTCAGGTATCTCCCTGGCCAGAAGATTTGACATTAAAGGAAAATAACTAACCAAGGCGGGAAAACAAGTTCAACCTTTGCCTCTAGCCTGGAAGTGAGTCTTCTCAAGACGGAGAAATGCCTCCCCGAGACACTGTAGCAGCTAGCCATCAAACATCAGTAAGGAGGTCGATTAGCAATAAACAAGCAGCAAGGACTCCCGTTGTCTGACTGGGTTAGGGTTAGGGGTAGTAGTAGTGTTATGTTGTTAGGGTTAGTGTTAGTGTTGTTAGGGTTAGGGTCAGGGTTGGAATTAGGGTTAAGGTTAGAGTTAGTCTAGGGTTATGTTGTTAGGGTTAGTGTTAGAGTTAGGGTTAGGAGTGTGGCCACAACACTCTTAAATATAACCATGAGATGGGTAGTTTATAGAAGGGAAGATGGCTCCTAAGAGCTGGAACCTTAGACTGACTCTCTCTGGAACAGTCGCAAAGCACTTAGTGTGTGTTGTTACCATCAGTGTCACAGGTGCTCAGACTGGTGCCCTTGTTCTTCGTCACCCCATCTTATCAAAGAGAAACACTTATCAGAGCCTAAGTGTCTCCTGAAAGTTTCATTCCAGAAAGAGTAGAAGCCTAGTCAGGAATCTCCCTGACGTCTCTGTCTTAACTAGACTGACAGAACTGTTCTCTCCCTCCTCGAGTGGGGTTAGGGGGATTTCTGTGGGGCTGCACACCTGGAAAAGCCATGGCCGCTGCATTCTTTCCACTTGCCCTGGCCCAGCTTTGTGAGCGTTCCGCTCAGGTAATGAACAGCCAAAGAAGCCAAGATCAGGCACATCCATGGCTGGCAAGGAGCAACAGAAGGTTTTGTATTGTTGGCTGGTGTCCTTCTTTCCTGCGCCCCTCATCAACTGCTCCTTCTAGTGGCCTTTCACAATCAAGATTGCCCTTCACCATCAGGACAGGCTGTCTGTGGCGGGACACTGACATAAGCATATCAGAAATGGTACCTTGTACCAAGTTTCTCACAGCAAGGGCCTTGCTAGTCTGAAAACCAAATAAAGTAGGGCCTTTTCCCTCTGACTGCTAAGGGAGTGCACATACACTGTAAGGGGCAGAAATGACTTTAAAAATCACCTATGGTTAGGGCCTTGTTGGCTTTGGATTGTGCCATTTCAGTGACGGCAGATATTTCACTGGGTGACGGTAACACATTTACTCAGCCCACTATGGACTGTGTTTTAATTGGTTTGAATTTCGCCCTGTTTTGTTTTTGACTTCTTATTCTAAACAGCACCGAAACGAACGTCTTTGCATCCTACACCTGCTTGCGCATCCCCGAGCCTCCTCGGACTAGGCCTCTGCACGTGGAAATGCTATGGAGTTTGCCTGCTTCTGTCTCTTACTGCTTGTTGCCAAATCTCCCACAAGTGATAATTTATTGAGTAGCGCATAAAGGGCTTGCTTTCTGGGGTTTAATATTCACTGGCTTTGAAGGCGCCATCGCAGCCTGTCATGTCTGGGGCTTGGAGGTCCCCTCTGATGTAAATCAAAACATTTGAGTTAACAACATGCGGCCTTGTCAGTCACCCACAAATTATAGGCGCCTCCTCTGTCTTTGTCAATAACAAAAAAAAAAAGGAGAGAGAGAGAGAAATTACCCCCAAATGGCATAAAAAATTAGGAACCAGACAACTAGTCACCCAAAGAAGACAAGCGAGATGGTTGTAGAAGAATTTCAGATCCAAGAGGCAGCACAGTCCCTGAACTTGAGTTCTTTGAAGAAAGGCTTGTAGCATCTCTCCTACTCCGTGCCCTGGACAGCCACACTGAGTGTAGGCACAGAGAAGTCACTCATTACCCCGATAAGAACTAACCCTCAGCTCTGTCATGAAAACTTTGTAGCATCGACTGTAGCATGAAGGACTTGAGTTGTCTGATTCTGGTTTGTCAGTACAAACAGTTCAAGTGTCCAGCTTTAAGTGCTGTACCACGGTGAGTAAGTTTGGGTACGGGAACTTCTTTGGGTTAGTCCAAAGAGGTGAAACTTCCAAAGGGTGCATCCACTGACTTCCTCTCTGATTGGGTCTCCAGAGCAGAACATGTATGAAAAACAAGGCTAGTAAAAGAAAAAAGAAACAGAACCTCCTCCCTTGGAGAGGACGATCTGCTCATGCCACCGTGTGCTCCTTTATTCCTGCCGTGTCCTATACATCTTCCCACAAAGTCCTCCATGCCAAAGGAACTATCCCTGGCAGGCTGAAGCCAACTGCTGTCACGTGTGACCATGTGACTGCGTGTCTCTATTTAACATCAGAGCCAATAGCTTTTTGACAGGTTTATAGCTGATGAGTTCAATGGCCAGTCATGCAGGACAATTATGTTTGAGCTAATTTGATGAATCAACTTGATGTTCTCCCATGGTCCCTGCAGCCCTTTCGAGCGTATGTGCCCAATTTTTTTCCCCCGGAGGTCAAAAAGAAGCTTTAAAAGTTGGGTAATCGCATCACATCCGAGGGACTGTCTGGTAGAAAATGCTCTTGCCTGATGCCAAAAATGGGAAGAACCATTTGGTAATATCATTAGAGCCATCTGCCAGATCCCTGTCAGTCGTGACGTAGGGTTCCAGAGGCCAGCAAGTGCCTTGTGAGCCCTGGAATAATTTAGTGGTGAGACAAGCGACGAGTTCATCCTCCAAGCATTCCGGGGATCAGACCCTGGGGAAAGATCATTTCTCATTGCTGGATTGAGTTTGAACTGGACTTGTGAGAACGGACAAGGAGGCGTAAAGATTTCCCAAGAGTCCCTTTCCTCACCTCCTGATTAGCTCTCTCCTGCTCCCTGCCTTCCAGGGGGCTTCCAACACAGCACTTGGGACCAGGGCTGTGGGCGTGCAAAGGCCAAGGCACAAAGCTCACCCTTACCACACTCGCCATTGTGCAATGTGGGGCCAGTCAGCCATGATTCTGGAACTTCCCCCTTTCTGTGAAACATAGATAATAATGGTCCCTGCTTCACTGGAACCAGTTACAGCCATGCACCCCACCAGTGTGTTTTCCTTGAGGATAGTTCATGGATGCGATGGTGGCCCTGTAAGGTTACAGAAAAACTCTACCTACAGCTCATGATCTTGTCACCACTGCAACCTTGCAGGGGATTCTTCTGGTGTGTTTAGTGATGGCTCTGTTAAGAAAAAGAAGCCAGGGCTGGAGAGATGGCTCAGTGGTTAAGAGCACTTCCTGCTCTTCCAAAGGTCCTGAGTTCAATTCCCAGCAAACACATGGTGGCTCACAACCATCTGTAATGAAGTCTGGTGCCCTCTTCTGGCCTGCAGACATACACACAGACAGAAAATTGTATACATAATAAATAAATAAATAAATATAAAAAAAAGAAAGAAAGAAAGAAAGAAAGAAAGAAAGAAAGAAAGAAAGAAAGAAAAGGAAGCCTACGGAACTGCCAATCATGCAGAAGTAGAGCACGGCCAGTAAGATGACTCAGTGGGCACGGTGTTTGCTGTCAAGCCTGACAACCTGAGTTCGATCCCTAGAACACACATGAAGGTGTAAGGGGAGATTCCATACCTGAAAGTTGTTCTCTGACCTCCACATGTGACCTACACACACACACACACACACACACACACACGCACGCACGCACACACACACAAATAAATGTAAAACAGATTAAGTGTAGAATATAGCCAGGTATAGTGGCACACATTTGTAATCTCAGCACTTGGGAGGATGAGGCAGGAGGACACTATGAGTTTGATTCCAGTCTGGACTGCATAATAAATTCCTGGACAGCCTGGGGTATAGAGTGAGTCTCTGTCTTGAAAATAAGTAAGTAGACAAAGACGTGCCCTGTTCTGTGATGCTGTATAAGGATAAAACAGTTCTGTTGCCAGGTTGTGGGTTGACTACTTTCTGGGTCATCTTTCGACTTTGAAGACCAAGTTAACTGTCAACAGGCTTCCGTGTTATGCCAGCAGCAGCCTCATAGGTCTGGGGAATCCTGCATCGCTGGTTTCAGTCATACCACCTAGCTTTTTCCAAGTGCCAACTTTGAGGTCTGCATCATGAGAAGACCGACTAATGTGTGCTTTCCAGAACCTTCCTCCACCTTGACAGCACAGAGTAGGGCAGGTCTGTACAGCAGTGCATGCAAAGGAAGGCAAACCCAGCTCCGGACTCAAGTTCTCAAACATCAAAACTCTGAGCAGCTGTAGACAACTGGACCTCAGTAACTTTCCACTGCCCCATCGGGATAGCACAGGATGGATTCAAACACACTGAGTGAAAGCGTTAGAATTTGATTGACAGCTGGTATGACTTTCTCCAAAATCATTATGAAAGAAAGAAAGAAAGAAAGAAAGAAAGAAAGAAAGAAAGAAAGAAAGAAATCACACGACCAGATAGCAAAACCAACTTCTGATATTGAAAAGTCTTTAAAAAAAAATAACTGAGAAGTAGTAACAAGTAGAGCAATCTAAAAGCAGGTGGCTCGTGGAATGATAAACCAGAATTTCTGGAAGTTTTGTTTACTCACTGAGTATGGTTACTGAAAGCCTCCATCTGCATTGAGTGAGGATGTGCTGTGACAGAACCTTAGCTTCGCCACCCATACCCAGCCCGTGAATAAGTCACGTGATTGCACACTGTGCCTCTGCCCTGCTTCACTGGGATGGACGAGCTGGGACTGTACAGCCTTTGAAGGGCCAGGTCTTGGCCTTGTCCCGTGGAAGGGCTCACCCACTTCTGTTGTACGCCCAAACCCCTGTGCAGCCTTGTCTCATTGCCACTCATTCAAGCCACCTTTAGTAGAATTGATAACCGTGGCAGACTTTGTACAGCGAGCTAACAGTCAAGTCTTGCAGGGAGGGAGCCATATGATATCCTCAGTACACGGAGTTCTTGGATGAACAGAATGAATCAATGAGTAATTGACTAGGCTGAGTCTAATTTAGTGTGATAATAAGCCATTCAGTAGCTAATCAGCAAGAAGGAGACAATAGACAGCAATGGTAGGAACACAGACTGCCAAGTCAGGTGGCTGGGGTGATGGTCATGGCTTAGAAACATCAGCCACTTAGCCTTGAACAGATTGTTCAATAACTCCAAGGCTGTTCCCTTGCCTATGAGTTGAATAGAACTGTAGCCATGTTAGACATACTCTTGTTCGCGGGTAATAGGTTGATAATACATTCTTTTCAATCATTTTTGAGAAATATAATGTCTGACACAGATGTTCAAATTCCATCACCAAACACGATTCTGGGTGCTCAGCAGGGCATGGATAAGCAAAGTCCTTGCCTTCATGGAGTGGATAGAGTAGGCAACGGCCACAGGAAATCAATAATTTTAGATGTGGTAGACTTCCTGGTAACAAAAGAGGATGGTTGTTTTGTTGAAGGTAGTCACAGAAGGTCCTACTGAGGAAGGGACATAGGACAGTATCTCCAAAGAGAAGGGATCAAACAAAGACTTGAGAGCCAACACTCCCAGGCTAAGGGAATAGAACGTCCAAAGACCCTGCAGTTCCAATGTCCTTTCCAGGGCTCTTGGCACGTTGTCTAGACAGAGACTAGGACGTGGAAGAGTCCACAGTCTGCAGAAGGTTGCTGCTGTGGGGGTTCAGAGCTAAACACTTGGGCTGGGTTCTGAGTATGAAGGGAAGTCATTGACAGGTGTGCCTCAGCTCTGCGATCAGGAGAGTCTGAGGTCTCTTTCAAGGGTGTTTGCTTCAGTAGTTAATGGGCAGCCATGAGGGAACAGGGGGAGGAGGTGAGAGGCTCTTGGATGGTGAGGAGGAATATTACAGAGGAGCTGGATGGGCGTGGTGAGGGAGATCCAAGGATCCAAGAGAAGAGCCCACAGCCTGTGGCTATAAAGAGGGAGAAGGTGGCTGCTGGCTTCTGTCACCTAATGTTCAGCCCAGCCCCAAGACCTCAGCTGCATCTCTGTCCCTGGCTTCCCCTCTGTGGCTTGCAGCTGGGCCCCTATCTCTATAGTGATGAATTTTCTATCCCCCCCCCCCACTCCACCAGGACACAGCTCCTGGGAGATCTGGGTAGAAGGGCACTCAGCCAAGACAACTGTCTGGAAAGACTTTATTTTAATTCAGTATTTACCGGAGACCTACTCAGGGTCATAAGGAGTTTTAAGAGAATGTCTTATTAAAACTTCAGAGCAAATAGAGTGGAAGTTGATGAGCCTAAGTTATAAGATAAGACGCAGATGAATCGGTGTGTTAATTGAGATGTCATTTTCCTCTAGGAATACAGCAGGGGCCAGGTTATACCAACACAACCCAGCCTAAGTCATTTGTTTTCTTTCTGATGGGGTGAGGGGGGAGTGAGGCAGGTGGTGAGCCTGCTCCCACAAAGCTCACAGCTGGATGAAAACTAAGAAATCGAGCAATGCCTACAGACTTGGTATCACAGGAATACCTATTTACGGACCAGCAAAATGTAGCTGCCTGACAGCACAAAGCCTTGTAAACATTGCAAAAAATAAGAAGCAAGGGGGAGCCATTAATATCAGACAGATCGCTTCTGGGAGGCAGAGGCAGGAGGACTGCCACAAGTTCGAAGCTAGCCAGGGATACATAGGGAAACTTGTTTGAAAAGACCCATTTAAAAAATGTAAAAAGCATTAGATTAATACTTCTGAATGTGAGGTTTATATAAATTTATCGGAGGGTCAGTGGTAGAACAGTATCTGCATTTGCAGTGTTTGATGTAGACAGAAAGATAAGTGTTGCTTTTTGGACACCTCCTAATCAATCCTCAGTACTACTCTCTCAAGTCAGACTGTCCTTTAGATTGTCATTTCCGTCCCCAGAACCCAGTTGGGTGTTGTGGGGCACACCTCACCTGTCCTTGCAGGGCTGAGGGGCAGAGACAAATGCATCTCTGCTAGCCATTTAGTCCATCTGAATTAGCCAGGCCCGGACACCAGTAAAAGACTCTATCTCAAACACACAAAAATGGACAAGGTAGCCAAATTCTGAGAATCATTACCTGACATTGACTCCTGTCTTTCATGTGCATATGTGTGCATGTGCACACACAGTCATGTGTACATCTACAGATGCACACACAACATATACACATGCACACACACAAAGCTTTAAGAGGTAACAGTAAATTTATGTTCTGAATGTAACATCTATGTATAATAGATGCAATATGTGTGTAATGGTTACACATATATGAGAGATAGAGATTAACTTTATATTCTATATTATAGAGTTTTTACATATGGACTATATATGTTTATTTTAGAAGTCTTTGATATAATCATTAAGTATACATCATATTTAGGGAGGCATAATTATATGTTTATATATAGCATGATTATATGTTTATATATAGCATATGTTACCTATTTATGCAAGTAGATGGTAATACCATTGAGCATATAAGTTTTGTTTTGTATGTGTGCTCGGATAGATATATTCTAAGTGAAATCATTTAGTTTTGATTTGTTTTATCTTGCCATTTTACTGGAAATATCACAAATATCATTCTAATTACTATGTATTTTTCATGTTTCAATAGTTTCCAGTAACGCCTCGCTTAAACACATATCACTATAATTTGAGTGTTGTATTAGTGTATTATGATCCTCCTAATTCTGGAGACTTCCATTGCATCTCCTTTACCTTGTCTGAGGAAACACTCTGCTATAGCTAAATAAGGATCACCTCCAGGATGTGGCTTTCCAGGTTCAAATTCCACAATGTCCCTCTAGTCAGGTCCCTCAGAGATGCACTGTGGTAGTCCGGAAAGGACAGACAGACATGGGTTTGTCTTTCCTGGCTCAGACTCAGATAATTCTGCCCCAAAGCACTCTTGTGTAAGCAAAGTGCAATCTGGTGTGATTTCACCGTCCTATGGTTTCTCTCCCTGTGACCCAGCAGACTCTCTCCAGGACCTGCAATGCCAGGGGAAGTACTTTGCTTCCAAAAGTGCACGGCCCTTGATGAAGCAAAGTGTCTCCAGCTCAACTTGTTCTCTAAGTGTCTTGAGGTTGTTGTCTGTGTCATTCTGGGTCTCGGGCTTTTCAGCAGCACCTTTTTTCTAGGATCTGTGCCTATGGCTATGGAGAAATCTGGGCTGTAACCTGCTCTGGTGGGCTTGCAGGTCCATCTGTACAGATGTGTGCCAGAGTGACCAGACTTCCAGAGAAACTTCCACGTCAGAATGAGGCTCTCTGTCTATCTCTCTCTGTGGCTCTCTCTGAATACAGCAGATTCATTTTCAGATACTGGATGCACAACTAAACTTTCCGTGAGGTGCCAGTACCTGAAGGAGGGTACAGGGAGCTTGGACTTGCCTGTGGGTGCCTGACCCACCCTCTCGCCACCATCACTTCCTGAGGTAGAGCAGAATACTAACTCGATGGCAGGGTTGGGGTGTCAGTTCAGGACTCAGAGAACTGCTCAGTTGGGGGTTCCCAGCACCTGTCTTTATCCAGTGTGACACTAATACTGGTGTGCGCTCTGCTGACAGACAGCTAGCCTGGCCTCAGACAGGGATGCCAGCACAAGAATCCTAAAGTCCTGCATCAAGTCCCTTGATCCTTCCAGTTCATTTCTACCCATAAGCCTTTGGGTCTAAGGAGCAGACACAAGCATCCCAACTGGCTTTATTCTATACCCGTTCTAGCAAGGCATTGGCATGGCCCTTCCCTGTGGATTTCCCTTCCGACCTGTATCTGTATCAAATCCATTTCACCAAAGACCCAAACAAGCCTAAAAGTGATAGCTTCCTGGATGCCTCTTCCTAGGGGAAAACCCCACGCCTCCATCTTTGGAGTCTCCCATCTCCTCATCTCACCCACTCTCTCATGCTGTCTTCCATCTCTTCCCTTCTGCCTGCCAGCCATACCAACTGCCATTACATAGGATCAGAAACTAAGTTTCCCCTGCCCCTGGGCCTTTGCACCGGATAGCCCCTCTGTGTGCGAGGATGCTACCATGCTCCACCTTTCTGGTCCACACACAGGAAAATGTGCTCGCTTGCTCACGCTTACAAACACCTCGTCTCCAGATTACACCCTAAGGAGATGGCAGAAAGGAAATTTACAAATTTACAGAGCATTGCCATGTTCCAGTCACCCTTCGCTTCTCTGGAGAACCCCTTGCTTCTGGGATGAACCTATGCTTGTGTTGGTGTCCGACCACAGGGGTGAGAAGGCACCTTCAGCTCTCTCTCTCCCCTTGCTGTTTCGTCAACATCTGTGGCAGACAGTTGCTCGGCAGATGTGTGTTCGACAACAGAATCCATCCCACAAATGTTCACAAAGCACCTTCGATAGCTTTGACACTGTTCAGGGCACTGGCGAGCCCCATGCTGGAAGGGAAAGACGGGTGCCGAGTAAATTGAACAGACTGCCTGTCCGGAAGTGATGTGTGAAGGGCAGGTGACAGCGTCGGGGAGCACTGGGCTGCTCAGATAAAGCCTATCTGACCAGGTGGCATTTCTAGAAAGGTCTGGATAAAGTAAAGGGGGACACGCAGATGATCTTGTAGTAAAAAAAATTCCAAGGGAGAAGGCCTGTGACTAGATCCTGGGTTAAAGGCTTGCTGGAGGAGCAAGTCTGGGTTGTGAGAGGAAGGGAGGGATAAGGCGAAGGGACACCACAGGGACGATCTGAAAAAGTAAGCAAACACCAAGCTATCATAGGCAGTGAGACAAGCAAAGGAGGGGAGATTGAGTTCTCCAAGGCCAACTTTGCTCCCCTGGCACAGTAACTCCTCCCATTTTTTCCAGGCTCATTAGCATCACTATGAGACCTGGCCCTTCCCTGCAGTCAGAGCCCTGTGCTGGTGGCTGGGTTTGTTTGTAGTAGAGTCCTATTTGCTGGGATCAGTAGTGTCTACCTCGCAGCCATCGCCCCCTTGGGTGCCAAAGTGCCTCCTCAGCTGATGACAGACTGGCTTGGATTGCATCAGCATGCTTCCTTAAGTGACAGCCCTTGCTCCCTCCCTGACTTTGACACCTGCGGCCGACCTGGCACAGGGCCAGGTGTGAGTAAATTGGGCCCTGGGTTCCTGTGGCTGTTTCTATTCACACTGCACACACCGCAGTGGCTTTCCTTAGTCACCGTGCCCCGTGAGCCTGGTCCCCAGCGTTGCCACTCAGCGCTTTCTTTCAGATGCCAAGGGAGAGATGTCCTGTCCCTTTGGCAGCAGCAAGCAGGACCTCTCTTAAGTCCGCACCCCGTTCCCTTGTCCCTTGTGTGCGCATTACCGGGCAGTGCGAGAAAGCCTTTGCATATTTTATTAGTGAGGATTTTGAGTTTCAAGTGGTTGGAAACCCAATGGGTTTAAGTCGAAGAGACGAATGTATTGCTGCATATCCCCAAAAGGCCAGACAGGCCCCAGCGATGGTGGAGTCGAGATAAGAACTCAGTGATGTCATCAAAACTTGGTCTTCTTCTGTCCATACTGACTTTCTTCTGGGAGCGCCTACCCCCTAGGCTGTCACGACATGCCGAGAGAAGGTGATGTCCCTAGCAAGCCAGTCACCCCAGATTTGCCTTATGGAATTTCTAGTACACATTTCATGATTGACTTTTCTTGGCTCAGACGGGTTCCTCAGTCCAAACCTAACACAGTCTGTTGTTCAACGCAAGCCACCATTTCTGGCCCCTGCTCAGCCCCTGAGCCAAGGCGTGGCCCATAGGACACTGGAAGCCTAGCAAGAGGAAAGGGGCGACTTCTCAGTAAAGACTGCTGTCAATTTACCAGGCGCTGGGTAAGCAGAGCTAAGCAAACATGACTGGTTGGACCTTGTCTTAGTGAATCTGCAGGAAGCCCCACGGCACGTGCGTTCCCACTCTGCAGACAGAGAAACGAGGTCCTGCGGTGCAGTCCATTAAACTCGAGCATCTGATGCTCCAGCCAGGCTCTGAGTTCACCCTCATCTCTCGGGTCCACTCGCTGAGAGTCCCCTTGCACTTAACAGAGGGGAAGAGCGCAAAGGCAGAGATGAGATGGTCCTTGAAGACCAGCCCCCTAACCCCCCACAGGCGTGGATTCATGTTTTGCTTTGCCATCTCTAGATAATGCTGCACACCAGTTTTCCCGACAATCCAAGAGTGGGGGTAAGCGAGTCCCAGGAAGAATAGAGCAGAACATTCTGAAACCACCCTGTGTGGAAATGTGCCATGCAGAACAGTCCCCAGGCACAGGGAAAACCCATATGCCTAGAAAAGTCACTTATATAAATGCATGGAGGCGCGTTTTAAAAGCATGTATATTCATATCCCCTGGATATATATAAATATAGGCATTTATCCCTCTGAAGAGTCACAAGCATCAAGTGACTCAAATATTAATCACCATCTCTTCATGGAGGGAAAATATTTCCCTTCTATCTTGCTCATTTTATGACCACCTGAGGGGCCTCTTTGCACAGGTAGGCAGAGCCTCTGCGGCCCAGAGTTCTTTAGTTGTTAAAATGTGTGCCCATTGGGTCTTCACTCGGCCCCCACAGTCTCCTGATTCTCATTATTAACACCAATGGATAATTACGGCACACCCCACAAACAGTTATAATACCGTCCTAATATGTGTAATCTCGACACATTCTGAGAAAGATGACTGGAACGGTGTTCTATTGCGGCCGAAGATCCTGGGGGAGAGCGGAGCTTAAACGTTTAGCCTTTCAAAGAGGCAGAGTGGGGAAGGGCAGAGCTGCGGCTTAAGCTCACTTTTATTTTGAAGCAACTTCTCAGTTTTGGAACTACTGATTTTTAACCAAGCAGTTGGTTAGTATACTATCATGGAAGTTAAATTCAAAAGCGGTGGCACTCTTGCTTTCCAAGGCTAGTAGGTTACAGAAGCGTCTACTGGGGGCTCCCATCTGCTGGGACCTTTGCTGAAACCCATCGCTACTCCGTGTCCATACCATTTGATCTGCCCATTCTGCTGGAAGCAGCGATAAAACATTCAAGAGTACAAACACGAAAAGTATTTAGTGCGGGATTTTCGAGAGGAAGGGAAGTTAGGAATATGTTAGTGCCTATCAGCGGGAAATCAGTTTAGAAAATGTGAATCTGGTGGACTCCGGTCTCCATCTTTAACTTCGTTAAAAATATGTGGAGCTTAAATATTGATGTGGAAGGGTAAATAGGATATATTTTAAATTTTTAACAGGTTGTCAAAAATAGCGTGACCCCAATTTGTAGGAAAAGGTTAGCCCACGAGCCTGCATAGGGGGGTGGGGGAGGACAGATGTGACTCTGCGCAGGAAGCTGCTTGGGAGATGCGAATGGTGCATGCTGACCAGTACGGTGCAGAGCCACAGGGAGAGAGCTCTGAGCGAGCCCCTGAGTCAAGAGTTTGCTCTGGGGTGGGAACGACAGGGGCGCTTTGGCCCCATCAGGGACATTTGGTGAGGTCTGGTCACATTTTTTAGCCGTCACTATTTTCAGGGGGTGGGGGTGATGCTGTCGACATTGGTTTGAGCACCAGCAATTGCTCATCTTTCATGACACAGGAGGACCTCATAACAGGATTGTCAAGCTCAAATATCACCAGTGCCAAGATGAAGAAATTGCTTTATGCCCTTGGTGAGTATTTGAGTTTGTCGAAATAAACATTGTTAATCAAGTACTGGAAAGAGGAAAAAAAAACCCACCCTGTGGAAAACACTGTTTTATTTCTGATCCTCCAGCGCAAATGTTGTTGCTGGAAGGGCTGGGGAGCGGAGTTCCAGCTTTGAGATGGACACTGACCCAATGACGGCCTCCTCCCTCTTCCCGACCATTTGTCTCTGTTTGAAGACAGGATGTCTCTGTGTCTCTCCAAAGGGTTTGCAAACACATTCACACTAGGGAAGCACTGTGGCCATACTGGTACCATCCTCGGACCAAGAAAACAGCCACCAGGGCTAGGCTGGTGTCAGCTAGACTCCTGAGAGGCATGCTGAAGTTTCTGGGAATGGTAGAATGGCCAAGAAGCCTGCGCTCTTTACGAACAGGGTATCCATGGCTACTCCCAAACAGAAGTGATTCTTTCCCACCGGTACTGGGGCTTCCGCATGGAGATGGTACCCTTCTGGTGTCCTGAAGCCATGATGCAGCATGTTGGCATAGCAACATCTGAGGGCCAAGATGGCACTCAGGGTGTCTGTAGGGAGACAGATCTGAAGAACTGTGAAGGCCAAAAGAATGCTAAGTGCTTATATGGGGAGACAAGAAGGAAACTGAAGGCCAAGTTGAAGCTCAGTATGACTGTTGGGGGGAAGAGCAGAAGGAGAAAGGTACAAATGATGCTGAGTGTGGAATGTGGGATAGAACTCAGGGTGGCTAAAGTCAAGATGGAGCCGAGTGCAGCTGCGGGAAATGGGCTCTGAGGAGATCTGAAAGCCAGCATGCCATTCAGTGTGGTTGTGGGGAGCAGGTTGAAGATCTGAGGAAGGTTGAAGGCCAAGGTAGCATTGAGTGTGTCTATGGAAAGTAGCTTCTGATGGAGGCAGAGGGCCACTGTGCTATTTGCTGTATGTGACTTAGGGGAGACAGCCCCCAGGGAAGCCCTGGTTTGCTATGGAACCCTCCCTCTGTGAGCCAGGCCTGTCTGTTCAGGTCTACAGTCCCACCACTCAGAGGCAGGAGGATGGCAAGTTCAAGGTCTGCTTGTGCTTCAGAACGAGCTCAAAGTAGCCAGTGTAGCATAAATTCTAATTGTTCTTAATAATAAAAACCTGGAGTCAGATATAGGGGTTAATGCCTGAAGATCAGAGAAGCAGAGCAGCCACTAGTTCTCATCTCTACAGAATGCTCAGACTCCATCTCTCTCTCTCTCTTTGAAACCTCAGAATGCTCTGAGCTCCCGTCTCCTCCCACCTTCTAGACCTCTCTCTACCCAGCCTTATAACTCCTGTCTTCACCTGCCTAGTGCTGGGATTAGAGGTGTGGGATCCCAAGTGCTGGGATCACCTTTGTGTGAGCTCTGTTTCTCTTTTAGACAGATTCAACTCGTGGCCCAGGGTGACCTTGAACTCACAGAGATCCATCTGCCTCTGTCTCCGGAGTGTTAGGGTTAAAGGTATATGCTACCACCACCTGGCCTCTATGACTAACTAGTGGCTTAGCTCTGTACTTAACCATCATAAGCCAGAATGACTTAGTGAGGCCCTGTCTCAAGATAAGAACTAAGAGGACCTGGGTTGTAGCTCAGTGGTAGAATACTTGCCTAGTACCAAAGAAGTTCTAAGTTCAAGTTGCAGAACCACCAAAGCCCAAACAAACAACTAGATCATCTCTGGGCCTCACAAAGCTCCCAGTCCTCCCTGCCTAAGATACCAGTGTGATCATCAGCAAGTCAGTTTCTGTAGAGTGGACAGGAATAGCCAACTCAAGGAAAAAATCTTGGTGCTGCAAGACTTAAGGCGGCCTCTTCCCAACTTTGAAATACAAGACAAGAACTCTTGGAAGCCTCCAGCTTTTAAGGATACAGACTGAATAGCATATGTTTTGGTTTGGACTATTTTGTGTTTTTAACATGATTTCCTTCATGCTCAGGATTTGATAGGGGGTGCTGTGGTCAAGAGCAGTCTCCAGATCACCATGGCCACTAAGACCTGTGTCTTGCTCCCTCCCATTGCATGACAATCCCGGGTCACCCCGGGCTCTCCTTTCTTCTCAATCTGTCTGTGTGGGGAAGGAGGGCGAGTGGAATCTATCCAAACTCTCTTCACTCAAGGCCTAGCTCTGCTGACTTGCTGGGGGAGGGACGGGGGGGGGGAGGCGGGGGCTAAGTATAAGACTTCCAAGGTCTTGAAGGAAAAGATGAAAACCTGAACACCTGTGAGGGGTGCCAGTGACTTCTGGTCACGTGGAGTTCAAACAACAGACAGAGTCCACCCAAACGCCGGAGCTTATAGGGACAAAGAGCGGCAGTATCAGGGAGAAAACACACACACACACAGTGGGGGGAGGTGACCAATAAGCATAACAGTGGTGTGCTTCATGTCCTGTTCCCCCCTCCCCCGCCCCGCATATCTGTTCCCTGTCTGGGGAATCGAATGGGTCATGCCAGAAGCTTGAAGAGGTCTCTTCCCATCCCGACATTCTGAGACTCAAGAGACTCGGGGAGGGCCCTAGATTCCTTCCCAAACTTTCAAAGCATTCCCGCATCTGCCGAGCGCAGTCTGGACAGTGTCTCCGTCAGGGGGGCTGAAGGCGGTGGGAGACTCCGAGCCAAAGCCTGAGGTTTGCAAGCATGGAGCCGCCAGTCACCGTTAGTTCTGGCCTTGAACCCATCTGGGGAAGGCAGTGGGAGCCAACTGTGTGTATCTGCTCATGCACCTTCACAGAAAATGAGCTTCTGGAACCTTCTATGGCTTTGCAACTTCCACCACCAGCTCAGGCCACCACCTGGACTGGCCTTTTCTCCCATGGCTCCGCTGAGCAGCCTGAGAACCCTTGGGCCACACCGGGTGTCAGAGTTTCTGTTTGTCACCCAGGCTGTCTGGACTTGAGCAAGGTCATGTGATGACAGGGACTTTATCACTCCGGGCTGAAGTTGTCACCGCTTACAGCGTGACGAGAACGGTGGCTACAAGTCTGTGCAGTGCAAGCTAACTGTTAATAACCCAGGAAAATCCTCTTTGCAAACCTATTTCATTTTCCACAGATGAGTTTGCATTTGCCTCCCAGCCTAGGGAGTTCAGTCCATGAAGTAGAGCTGGCGCTGGCCGGGAGTTCTCCCTCTGGAACCCGCCAGCCTCATCCACAAAGCGCCTCAACATTAAACAAATTCTGGGTGCATTGGGGCTTCTGCCTGCGTAGAAGGGTAGTAACGGTGAGCTGTGCTCCCGGGAGGCTGCTCGGTTATGACAGTTGCCTTTGCTGTCAGGGTTTAGAGTCACCAAGGAAGCACACCTCTGGGTGTGCCTTGTGGATGTATTTCCAGAAGAGTTTCACTGAGGCAGATAGACTCCATCTGGATGTAGGGGACACCATCCCATGGACTGGGGGCTCAGAGTGAGGAAAAGCAAGCTGAACACCAGCATGAGTTGGTCTCTCTGCTTCCTGACTGTGGAGACATTGTGACAAGCTGCCTCACACTCCTGCCGTGGTGACCTTCTCCCCGCCGTAATGAGCACCATACTCTAGCTGTGGGCGGAAACAAACCCTCCCCTCCTTATGTTGCTGTCACTGGGTATTTTCCACACAACAAAATAAGTCATCAATACCATAGTAAAGCACACCACACTCCGAGGGAGCTTCCCCCAGGGTTTGGAATGACAGCCTGCAGAGTATGCTGGGGCAGGAGGGCCACGGGTCTGCCCTGTCAGAGGACCCTGTCTCAAGGCTGAACACACCTGAAAGGTGCTGTGGCTAAGGATCTACATGCCCCATGTCAGGGACATTTGAAAGTGAGGAAATATGGCCCCAGCGTCCCAAGAGCTCCTGGCTTTTCAAGATGGATTTAAACATGGGAGTATTTATGTGCACTCCCCAGACTTTAACTCATTTGTTTTGTGGTCCTGGAGGTTGAGTGCCCAGCCTCGTGCATACAAAGCAAGCACTCTAACCCTGAGCTGCATCCTTAAGCGTATTCTTATTTGCTTCTGTGTGGGTTTGCAGCACTGGGGGTTGAACCAGGGCCTCCCAAGTGATCAGCGGCCTCCTTATCCACGTCTCTAAATCCTGACGTTAAGCTGATGTCCCTCTGACTCTGGCCTAAAGTACTCTAGCTCTTCTAAAACACGAGATTTTAATGCAGTCGACACTCGCTTCTTTCTTAAAAGTGAAGGCAGGGGTCAGAAACTATTCAGATATTCCTCAATGTTTAAATCTGTTGGGTTTCCTTCTCATGGTCCAAGCTGGCTGCTCTAGTGCCAACCATCATACCATGCACGCATGCTCACACGCACGCACATGGCAGCCAGGAGGGAAAGGAATAGAAAGGGAAGAGATGCACCCATCTCCTTAAAGATGTACTGCCTTCGGGAGCATCCCATTGTCTGGAACTTGGCTAAATAGGTAAGAACAGAGGAACTACAAATAATTTGTAGTTAAAAAAATACTGTGGGGCTGGAAAGATGGCTCAGAGTTTAAGGGCACTGGCTGCTCTTCCAGAGGTCCTGAGTTCAATTCCCAATAACCACATCATGGCTCACAACCATCTGTAATGAGATCTAGCACCCTCTTCTTACTGCAGGCATACATGCAGACAGAACACTGTTTACATAATAAATAAATCTTAAAAAAATATTGTGACAACCAAGGAAAAGGACACCTATGGGCCATTTGGGGACACGAAGAATTGCTCTCTATCAGAGCTATGATAGAAGAGAGTTGCTGGGCTAAAACACATTCCGGATTGAAATCCTTCTCCACATCAGCACTTCCCATGCATGGGTGCACTGTGTGGCCACACATTGTTCTAACTGATGTAGATCTACCTGTTTCCTTTGTCCCAGTAACGTAGCTGACACCACCTTCTTTCCTTCCCTGGGAATGGAGGTCATAGGGGAGGGACGGCCAGACCAAGAACACAGGTGTGCAAGTGGCCCGCAGAGGATTCTGTCTCACACCTGTTGGCTGGCATCAGTGACCCCTTTAGTACTCGACGACTTGGGTACAGGAGGCAGTGACCTCCTGTACCACGGAACATACTAGAATCTGGAACCTCTGCATGGAGGAGGAGCCTCCAGCCATCAAGCTGGATCCTCTGTGCCCTGACTTAGGGCCCTTCCCATTGCTCTTTGATCTCCTTTCATACGCATTCCTCCACCTACTGATATTCAAAAAAAAAAAAAAAAAAAAAAAAGCAAAGAGGGCGTGAAATAATGACTTCTGAGGCAGGACTGCTTTTCTTCAAAACCAGGAGTAATTGTTTTCCTGCTCTGCTGGGAAGGCAGCCCTCTCATCTCCTGCCCAGGGTTTGGCCATCTACTTTTCTGTGGCCCCCATGAGCTTGTCTTTTCCCTTGTGATCCATCACCCGGCCCTTATCCTGCCTCGGATGGGGTGGGATGGAAAACTCCCTTTCCCTCCCCCTTCACCACCTACGTCCGGCTCTTTGATTTGCCAGGCCAGGCAGGAGGGAGATTCCCGGCGGGGGCTGACCTCTGGAGAGCCCTCCCCGTGAAGAGCCCATAGGTACCTCATCAAGCTGAAGCCGCAGCGGTGGGAAGCTCCTGGGAGGCAGCTTCTGAAGAAGGCCTCACAGGGCTGCCATATGAGCTACTCGGGAAGGTCGAAGCAGGAGGATTGGAGAGTGCAAAGCTTGCCTGGGCTAGAGAATGAGTTCAATTCGAGGGCAGCCTGGGCCATTAGTAAGACCCTGTTCTCAAAAGAGAAAGAGGACCAGCAGGGGACAAAGGGGTGGACACGTGTGAACCCTAGGTGCATCCTAGTATTCTGAAAGCCAAAGGGGAAGGAAGGTTCTGCTTTGTTCCTGATGTGTGACGCCTTCCCTGTGAGTGGCAGCTCCCTCCCATAACTGGTGCCCTAGACCACCAGATTCCTGGGCCTCCCTGCTGCTCTGTCTTGGCCCACCCCACACTAGGAGGCTCCAAACTTTTGCTTCCAAGGAGCCCAGGAATCCATCTTCCCTGACCCTTCCTCCCCCCCCCCCCCCCCCCCCCCCCCCCCCCCCCCCCCCCCCCCCCCCCCACACACTGGCCAGGTTTGCTTTCCTCCATCCTGCTGACTCTTGGTCATGGAGCAACCTTTGCCTACACTTCATGAGAGGTTGGGCAGGGTCTTAGTTACTGTTCTGCTGCTAGAATTAACACCGGGACCAAGGCAACTTATAGGAGAAAGAAGTTATTCAGGCTTTGGGTTCCAGGGGGTTAGTGTGATGACGAGTGAAGTCAGGGGGCCATGAGGCTGCTGCTGTAGCTGAGACAGCTCCCAGGAAACCTGTGTGGATTTTAAAACCTCAAAGCCTGCCCCTGATGACATACTTCCTCCTGCAAGGATACACCTCACCAGCCTCCTTAAAGACGGCTACTAGTAGACTATGAAATCAATATTCATAGGAGCCTATACGGGGGGGGGGGTATCCTCGTTCAAGCATGCTTGGCTTTTAATCTGACAGCAGTAGCGACCAATCACACGCGTCCAGCGGTATCAACCAGCATCACCAGACCCTGCCACTCACCCCCCCGGGGGAATTGCAGCTGTGGCCTAGAAACACTGATGAGTTTAAGAATGGTCCCCTAGTGGCATTCCCCTGCCTCAGAGCACTTCCTACCCCTGTTCCTCACACCTGTGGGACCTGGAAAGTCAGATTGCTCCTGAGGTTCAGTTTCCATGTCTGTGTGTGAGGAGAACTGGGTATCCTCCCTAGGGCCACTGGGGTGTCCCTGCCACCCTGCTTGTAAGATGTTGTTAGTGGCCCTGGCCGGGTCCCTATGTGTAGAAAAGGAAAACAGTTTTGATGACGGCTGCCTTGGAGATCTGGCAGGAAAGCAAATGAATGGCGGCTGGGCCAATCCCAGCTCCAGCTGAGACTCCATCCTCCTGCTTCTTCTAGTTCTTCTCATTCATAAACTCAGCTCTCCCGTGCAAGCTTTGCTTCCCATTCCAGCGCCTGCCCTCCCCATGGCTAACTCCTGTTCCCTCAGTAACTCGCCTGAGAGGTCACCTCTTCCAGGAGGCCACCAGTGATCACCTGTCTCGGTTCCACAAGCTGGGGCGTACACGATGCTTAGTGAACAAGGAAATCCTAATTTCTGTCCTGAGACTCTCCAGTCCCTTATCACCTTGCCCCTCCTCCCCCGCTTCCCTGTGAAGGTGGGGCTAATCTCTTAGGTGACTTAGAAAGCTTGTGCCTGCCTGTCAGGTAGGGCAGGGAAGGGGCTAAAAGGGTGAAGCCCACAGCAGATTGCCTTAGGGAAAAACAAAAGTGTTGTGAGTTTACTGTGCCCATGCAGAGGTCAGAGCATCACCCTGAGTGTCAGTCCTCGGGCACTGCCCAGCTTTTATTTGAGACAGGGTCTCTCTTGGCTATGTAGCATGGGGTGCCTAGGCTCTGAGCTTCCAGAGTTCCCTTCACCTCTGTTTCCCATCTCAGCATCACAGAAATCACAGCCACGTGCCACCACACCTGGCTTTTCACATGAGTCCTGGGGTCTAACCTCGGGACTTCACATTCCTGATTCAGGGATGTACCTGCCAAAGCCCTACCCTCATGGAATCATGATCTAGAATAGGCCACCACATGACATCAGCAGACACAGTGCCTGGGAAGGAAAAGGAAGCAGGATCTGGAGGACCTGGCAGATGGGATTGCTGTTTGAAAAGAGTGACCAAGAAAGGGTCTTTTCTTTTCTTTTCTTTCCTTTTCTTAGCTGGAGAAAGTACACACAGGGATCACTGCAAACCTCCTCATGTCCTTCTAGATAAGTGGTTCTCAGCCTGTAGGGTTCCCTATCCGATGTCCTGTATATCAGATTTCTGCATTGCAATGCATAACAGTAGCAAAATTAGTTACGAAGCAACAATGAAATAATTTCATGCTGGGGGAGAGGGGAGGAAGTCACCACAATGTGAGGAACTGTTCTGAAGGGTGGCGGCGTTAGGAGGGCTCCAGATGGGTTCTTGGTGTCTGATATGCAAGCTCTACAGCACCTGCAGAAAAGTCAGCTATGAAGGAACAGCACTGGTGAGAAAGTTCTAGAACACTTCTGGAATTCATTTCAGGGGTTGGGGTGGATTTTCCTGAAAATAAAATGTAGAACATTGATTTGGGGGAAGCAGCAAGGGTGAGCACCAGCCGGACTACAGGCCTCCTCAGAGTATTCAGGAAATTCATGTCTACATGGAAAACAGAGAAGTCAATATTTTCTCAATTTATTTTGAACTCAGAACCCCTCCGTCCAGAATCATATTGTAAGGATTTCCTTCTCTAAATGGATGTTTGTGCTGCTTCTGTCTCTGACTACAGTGAGCACCATGACTATCTGTGCTGCTAGGAGCAGAGGCTCCTAAATTTTCCCCCTCTTGTATTAATTAAGTTTATTGTTTGGTGGTTTCACACATATGCATAACGCACTCACAGGTTTATTGTCTTCTCTTCTCCTTTAGACACCTCTGGCCTCAAGTATTCCAAGTAGACAAGGGTGACCTTGAACTTCTAACCCTCCTGGTTTGCGCCCAGAATACGGGAATGACAGGCACGTGCCACCACACCCAGTGTTTGTAGCGCTGGCAATGGAACCTAGGGAACCATAGGCTTTGTGCACGCTAGCAAACGCCCTACCAAACGATCGGCATTTCTGGCTATACTCCTTAAAACTGCTCTCTTGGAACTGGAGACATGGCACAGTGTTTAAGAGCACTGGCTGTTCTTCCAGAGGACCTGGGTTCAATTCCCAGCACACACATGACAGCTCATACCTATCTGTAACTCCAGTTCCAGGGCTTTGACACCCTCACACAGACATCCATGCAGGCAAAACAACAATAAACATGAAATAAAAATAAATTACACATAAAACAACTCTCTTGATGCATTGTATAAAAACCACAAAATGCAGCATATTTCTTCTAGAATCTTCATGGAGTCACATGACAACTGCCACCACACCCTAGCTCAGGATGCTTCCATCACCTCCCCATAGGTCCCACATCCCTTCACTCCCCTACTCCTCAGCAACTACTTCCTGCCTACATGGGTTTGTCCATCCAGAAATCTCTAAGTACATAAATTCCTAAAATTTCTGAGTTTAATATCCAGCTTTTCCCTCTTTAGCACGTTTTTAAGGCTCAGTCACATGACAGCACTGGCCAGTTTTATGTTCCCTTTTATCACCCAGGAATATTCCACTGTCCAAATGCTTCGCCTTTTGCCCATTCACTTGGCCATCATCAGGTGGGTATTTGGACCATTTCCAAGGCTCCTCCCAGCATTTTGCTTTGTAGCTGCCTATTACTAACTTTTCAGCATTTAGAATTTCCCTTTTTTATTTATTTACAATATTTATTTCCTTTGCTTTTCTGAGTCAGGATCTGACACAGGCCAAATTACCTACACCACTGTCAGATGTAACTAGACTTTAAGGCTAAGCAAGGTTTTCCATGAGAACTCAACATAGAGAACAGAACATTGCAAATCCCATTCCTCACCAACTTATCTGACCATGTCCTAAAAATAAAGGATAAAAAAGGAAGGAAAGGATAGCAGCATCCGCTCGGCCCAAAGCCTACGTGAGCATGTGTGTGCATGTATATGTATTTTCTCTATTTCAACTGAAATGGGCTTGTAATCTTCAGGGAAATCAATAGGAGGAGTAATGACCGATTATACTATGAGAAAGGAAAGTTTTAAGACTCTTTGGAAATAGCACATGCATAAAACATTTTTGCGCTGTGCACAAATGTAGGAATTACGGCTCTTTGCAGGAGATTCGTGCCAAAGAGTGCACTTGGGCCTTATTGAATCTCAGCATCAGCAGCAATTTGATAGCTCAAGTGTCTATGAAAGCCACTGCCCTATGTTGTTCAGTGACAGGGGTTCTAAGACCACGGGGACAAGACCTTGGTGCCTAATTTATAGCCACATGTTGAGTGAACTGGGTCTGTTGTATGAACCAAAGCTCTTGGCCATGTGATCCACAGCACATTGATGTTTAAAAAATAATAAAACAGTCTTAAAGGTCCCTAAGGGTCTGGGCCACACATCTCCTTGCTCTGGACATTGGAAAAGATGGCGTCAGATTCAGAGTGAGCGTGGGGAAGAGAACACAGGAGGTGGCTTGCGGTGTCTGCCTGCAGGCTCTGTGTGGGAACAATTATCTCTCGATTCAGGAAACCGATTTGCTTCCTCCCATTTCTGACTTCCTTTCCACCCGAGCCTGGCCCAACTTTGTTACAAAGAAAGTAGAGAAACTTGTCACCTGTTTGATCACCATCACAGTGTAAGGCTTTGCCTGTCACCTGTTTGGGATAATGGTTGGATTTTTCGGTTTTCAATTGATGCTTGGCAGCTCCGATGTGTTAGCTTGCTCTCACACAGCTAAAAGAATTCCGCACGTCCTCTCTGTTGTCAAGCTCATTTAGCAGATTATTCTAAGACTGAAGGAAGGGGAGAAAGCCTGTGCTATGAATCTTTTAAGGAAAATATTACAGAGTGTGAACAAAAGCGAATCTATGGGACGCTAACGTGTCAGCTCCAAAACCCAGCTCGGAAATCCTTCTGTGAAGATTTGAAAAGGCCTATATTCATATTCGCACAAAGTCCAGGCATGTTGCAAACACAAAAGTTGATCACACATGAAACCTGAAGGGGGTGGGCTGGTCTCTTGCTAGCCTTCACAGGGATCCCAGCCATGCCTGAATGGATGTCTGCTGGAGGAGGCTTGGGTCCATTAGAATACTGCAGCTGACCTTCACTGTCTGGCAGCCCCTTCCTTCACACTGCCCCATCACACTCAGTGTTTGATGACATTTGAGCCAATCAATCTGAGAACTTGTGGTGTGCACAGGTATGCATGTGTGTTCTTCGTGTGTCTGCATTTACACATATGCATGTGTGCATGTGTTGGGAGGGGGTAGAGGTCAACCCCAGATGCTGCTCCTCAGGGACCACCCATCATGATTTGGGGACCTGGAACTTGCTGGTCAGGCTAGGGCAGCTTATCAGCAAGCCCTAGGAATCCACCTACCTGTGCCCGCTGGGTGCTGCGCTTACAAGCAGGGACCAGCACCCGCACGCCATCCTCATTCCCACTGTATCTATGCTACCCCTCCCCTAACGGCTTTTTACCAGCGAACATGTTAGAGATTGGACTCTGTCTTCATCATTGTCCAGCAAACACCTTACCCACTGAGCCTCCTCCCCAGTCCTATAAGGGGTGATCAGGATTTCTCATTTAGAATTTCTTCTATACAGGTGTGTTGGTGCATACTTTTAATGCCTGAACGCAAGAGACAAAGGCAAGCAGACCTTTGTGAGGTTGTGAGTTGATGCCAACATGGTCTACAGAGTGAGTTCAAGGCCAAATATGGCCACACAGTGAGACCCTGTCTTAAAACAACAGCAACAATAACAAACAAACAAAAAAAACACCCCAAAACCTAAATAAATAACTTTTTCTAAAATAGGATTTCTATTCACAATCTTATATTTATTTTATAATTTTATTCTTTGAGAATCTTATACATGTATGCATGTAGTTTTAGTCATATTTAACCTTTGTTCCTTCCCGTATTTTTGCCAAACTTCCCTCTAACAGCGTCTGTCCAACTTCTTAAAGAATGACTTTTCTGAAGCTGGAAAACCTTTTACCAAATAATCCACTGGGCAGGCAGACAGACACGGAGTCCATGGCTCAGGCCTGTAGAAGGAGGCCACTGGCCTTTGCTTCTGCCTCTGCACACTGGGTGAAGAATTCATGCAGTTAGTGCCCTCCCAGCAAACCAGAGGCCTGGACTGTTTTCTTGCTTGGTGTGGGGAGACTGAGCCACAGACCTTGTGGTCCACCACCAAGCTATGGCCCCTGCACAGACTGCAGATTGTTATGCCAAATTTTCTGGTTTCAAATTGTTGGCAAAGACCATGCAAAATGAATCTAAAGACCAAATTTGATCTGCGGGTTGTTAACTTTCCATCTTCAAGATGAATGTGTTTCTCAGATGATGGGAAAAGCTTATGGGCTTACAGAAGAATCATAATTTTCTCCTGCTGGCTTTTTATTAAGATAATCAACCTAGACTATCATTTTATCATTGAAATCATAGTCCCTGGTAAGCAGATGCTTTAAAGACATTCTCCTGGGCTCAGTTCTTCATTTTACTACATCGCGTTTTTTGAGACAGGGTCTCACTGTGTACCCCTGGTTGGCCTGGGCTTCACTATGCAAACCAAACTGGTCTCAAACTTGCAGCAGTTCTCCTGCCTCTGTTTCTGCCTTCTGAGTGTTGGGATGGAAGGTGTATGTCATTCTGCCTTGCCCAATACACTGCCTAAGGTAATCTCCATCCAGTTTCAAGATCAGATGCAAATCTGAACTTGCAGTAATGAACCTGGGTTCTGGCTCTAGATCCTCAGAGAACTTTAGTAAGGAGATAGTGAGCCCCTCCCAAGCCCAACTTCTGGGCCCTGAAGTAACAAGAAGTAAGGCTCCAAAGTCACCAGGGAACTTCCGTTTGCAGCCCTGTCTGTGCTTGTGTTAAGCGTGGTTCTTTTGGGTGACTTATGTGGCTTGATGGTGGTGGAGGTATCCCTGTTTCCACTCCTTGGCTATTTCTACCACCTCTGGCCCCTTCTTTGCTGTGTCCATGTCCGCTCTACTTACTGAGGTCACAGCTAACCAATTAATTCTTTAGAAATCTGTCTGGAGCACAGCAGTTAAATTAACCAACCCCCATGATTCAAATATGCCTGCTACCTAGCTTTGTTAATAAAGTTTTATTGGCGTTCATGTCATGTATTAGCATGCTTTTGTGCTACCACAAGCCACTTAAGCCATTGTGAGAGAGATAACATGGCCGGTGAAGCCAAGACCATCCACTGCCTAGCCGTTTATGGAGAGGATTCGCTAACCCCTCAGGCCTTCACATCTTCCTATCTTCTGCACAACACTAATTATCTGACATCATTTGGTTTTTGTTTGGTTTTGGCTTCTGTAATGTGATATAAACTCCCCCAGGTCATTGCCCCTGTACCTGGTACATAGTAATACTATAACATATTTTCATTGAGTCTACTTAATAACTCCATGCTTTCGCCATTTTTACAGCAGAGAGGACTCCTGGGCTTTTCGGCCTGCCAAGTCTTCCATCATAGGCTCTGAAGTTGCGGTCGCGTTTTATTGCCAGCAGGAACGCTGTGTAGATTCAGCAGATTTAGGGTGTGGAGACTGAACCAACAGATTTCCTTGAGACAGACAAGACTTAAACAACAGACCCTCGGCCTTGAGGAGAAAATGTGGAGAAGTGAGATCAGTCAAAGATTGAGCACAGAGTGGTGACCAGTGCAGCGTGGTGACCAGGCATGTCACCAACAACTCTGGAGCAGTTACAGGTTCAGATAATTTCTAGGTGGCCAAACCTTTTGTCATAGCTCAATCTGGCCTCCTGAATGTTTTTTATTTTTTTTTTTTAAGGAAATACTTCTTGACTTTCCTCCTAACCTGTGCCCTCCAAATTCCACACTACCTGTACCAATGCCAGCACAGCTCCATCATATAGCCACGTCACCTGCCAGAGTTAAATCCCCAAATCACTCGCTCACATCTCTCTCTTACCTGTGACAAACTTGGAACTGTGTTTCTCGGTCCTTCTACCTCATGGACCCAAACTCCTCAGTAGTTCAAAGGCCTGGGATTCAACTGCTGATTCCTTATCTATGAGGCCTTTTCCTTCTCTTCTAACAACTTGTGAACAAGCATCATTTTACATCCGTCTTCATTGTACTCTTTGTCCCAGGTTGTGATTGACCTGAATTCAGTCTCTAGAATAGAGACCCTGGCTCTGTGCTGAGCTGCATGCCAGGCACTCCCAAACCACTGATATTTCTCATGAGCCCTAGTACTGTCTTTTGGGAGACACTACATAGATAAGGCTGTAAAAATGTGCCTACTTGTCATGCATAGATAGATAGATAGATAGATAGATAGATAGATAGATAGATAGATAGATAGATAGAAAGACAGACATGTTTTGGTGGAGATCTTTCTCTGCATCCTATCCCTCCTCACAATAAAGGAGGAAGGATACTAAACAAAATACTAAACAAAAGGGTGTCGTGTTAAGGCTCATGAAGGGTGTTTGCAGAAGCTGCCAGGCAGGGAAACACAGTACAGATCCCCCTCCTGGAAATGTGAGCAGCCTTGAATCGCCAAGCCAGGTAGAGCGCAGCTACAAATAACTTAAACACATTAAACTCCAGGAAATGCAAGATCCTTCTGCAGCCGAGGAGGTTTAGGTATGCAGTTGATTAGCATTCGAACAAGTCTGTGAGACTTTTAAGGCAAGTTGCTGGGTGGAGCTCAGTGGACTAATGCAGTGGGTCTCAGAGCCTAATGGCTCCATTTATCAAGGGAGAAGCCTTTAACAGAACGCATAAACCTTTCTCCCGTGGCCATTTTACTATGCGTCTAATTCTATTGCAACACAGCACTGCAGAGGAAATGAAGAAGTTAAACAAGGTTAGTGTTCCAAGAAAAGACAAAAGGAAAAATGTCAATATCCCCTCTTTCCCCAAATAAAAGATGGTCTACCAAAATATGGGCATCTCTATTGGTGACAGAGTCTGACAGATGACACAACGTGCCACTGACGCCTCGTGATGGGGACATAAGGGACACGAGCTCTCATTTCCACAGACCCCACACCCAGCATCGCGGATGACGCTAACAGGCTGCTACCACGGAGACATTCAAGATGACTGCTTAGTTAAAGGCCTTCCTGCCGCTCTGAGCTTTAAGGGGCCTGAGAACCCTTGTATCTGGTCTGTATCCCCCATTCCATATTTTTCCCTTTTCTTTTAGTCTGTGTCCACGGAAGGAGACATGCCCACTCAGAGAGATCCACTAGAGCTTAGTCTTTGGAAAACCCACTCATTTGAGAGGTTTGGTTTTCGTGATCTGAAAAATGCAACCTGATATTATAATTCTGATTTTGCCTATCAGAAAGGTCACCACTTGTGAAATTAAGTATTCAGCTAGGTGCTAAGGGAAGGTTTTGGGCTGTGGAAGCAACACCTCCACGGGCAGGGTAATTTTATCAGCAAGTCACCTGAAACGATGGCACAGCGTAGGTTTGAGGTTTCTTTACTGAGGGTGTCTGCCTCACGGTGTAGCCGTGAGATGTAAACACCCGATGAGCAACCATTTGGGGGGAAACTGAGGACTGAACCCAGGACCTTCTGCATGAGATGCATATCAGAAAATAGATATATCAGAATATATATGCTTCCTAGAGTTTGGAAAGTTGGGAGGAATTTAATGTTGTTCACTAGACCGCTCATAGATGACAAACGTTTATAATATGTAGCTTTTATTTTCTCTTTCTTTTTTTGTTTACATTTATTTGGGATATTTGGAGGGGGCTATAAACATGCCATGACATATGTGTTAAGGTCAAAAAACAACTCACAGAAGTCTGATTTATGCTTCACTGTGGATGGAATTCAGGTTGCCAGCCTTGACCATTAGGAGCCTCTACCAGCTGAGCCACCTTGGTGACCCTGTTTTCGTGTGTGTGTGTGTGTGTGTGTTAGTGTGTATGTTGAATGGGTAAGCATGTATGCATATGTGTACACCTCTATGTTCAAGTCCAGCAGCCAGAGGAGGATATTGGGAGTCCTACCCGTCACTCTCCACTTTATTACTTTGAGACAGGGTCTCTCTCTGGACCTGGAGCTAGGCTTTCAGCCAGGGAGCTTCAACAATCCTACTGTTCCTAATTCCTACAGTCCTAGGGTTACAGGTATGCACAGCCATGCCCACTTCACATAGCTGCAGATTAGAACTTGGATCCTCATATTTCTGCAGCAAGCACTCTTACCCACTGGGCCATCTCCACAGCCCCGCAATTCCTTCAGAAGATGTTATCCTGCTACTTAGATTGAAAACCCTTTGTCCTTAATGCCTAAAACAGCCCCCCGGTTGCTCAGTGTCCAAACTAGTGTCCAAAGTCATTTCTTTAAAATGTTGAGTCTTCCCTGCTTCCTCCTAAAGATGGTATTTGGTACAATTTTTTGGCAGGATGTGGGTATTCACCATAAGAGTTTTGCTAATCGAAATAGCTGAGACTGGACTCAATTGCTTTCATTTAAAAAAAAAAAATAGTTTGTTCTTCTCCTTTGGGAAGCTCGGCGTCCTTCTGTGCACTGCAAAAACAGACTGACTAAATAATATCCTGAACAGAAGGAAGAAATGTGGAAAGATCTTGTCTCATAAAAGAGAGTGAAGAATCTCAGCATATTCTCCATGTACCCGAAAGTGTCCTATAAAAGCCATTAAAGCCCAACAGGGGCTGGGAAGATGGCTCAGTTGTATAGTACTTGCCTTGCAAATACAGGGACCTGCGCTTCTTCCTCAGAACCCACGTTAAAATAAGTAAATACATAAATAAAGCTGATCATGGTAACACACGTTTAAATTTTTATGGTTTTTTTTGTGTGTGTGTGCGCCCCCCCCCCCACATGCACATGCACACACATAAGTGCAAATGCCTGAGGAGGCCAGAGGTATCGAATCCCTTGGAGCTATCATCCCAGGAATTTGTGAGTCACCCAGTGTGGGCACTGGGAACGGAACTTAAGGTCCAGGGATCAAACTTTTGGACCCCGTGCTTGCCAGGCAAGCATGGGTGAACCACAGCCTCAGGCTTAGCGCTGCGGACGTGAACTCTTCTTCCTGCACACAGAGAGAGCCTTCTTTACCTCTCAGTGGGGTAAGCAGGGTGCAGCCATCAGCTGCCGAACAAAACCACAGGGTCGCGGTGGGGGTTCACCCTGGAGACCCTAAACAGAGCTCAGGAGCACTTGAGCTGCCTCAGCTGGCTGGCTATTCCCAGAGGAGCCTAGGAAAGGAGGAAAAGATAGGAATTCCTTATGCCCTGTGTCTGGATGCCTCTCATCCACCAGGTGAGGTCTCCTGTTGAGGGACCGGCTACCTGGACTATGTTCATACCTCACCAGCCTTGGCTCTTCTGCTGCAGGCCGTATTGGTTTCTCTCCTGATCTCTTTATGGATGGACCTGGAACTCCATCCACTAAGTTTCTAGAAAGAATACAGACTTCCTTTGTGTAATGTTCTCTTAATGACTCAATTCTTTGGTTTTGGCAATAGAAGGAGACATTTTTTTTCTCTTTTGCATGGTTCTAGTTCGAATTCCATTTTGAAATTAACAAATGTGCTTCACCCGCTCACTCTAAACCTTGGAGACAGGGCCCACTGAGGCAAAGATAACCATCTTCAAGTTTCTGCGAGGCCACTCTCCTGCCAGGAAGCTGCTTCTGCCCACTTTCATTCCTCTTTAAGTCAGTGTCGCAGAACCTAAGAGGAGATCAGCAAAGCGTCTTTAAGGCGTGAACCATCTATCTTACGGGAAGTCTTTCTGGTGAGCTGTGTGTTTAAATTGTACCAGGAAGCAGCCGTGGTACAACAAAACAGGCGGGATCTTGATCTCTTCAAAGACGGTTTCAATTCTCCGCGAAGCCACGTCGCTTCATCTGTTACCCTCTCTGGCTTTGTCAGTTCCTCTGCGAAGTAGAAATGAAGGGTGCCGTCCCCAATGGGCTATCGTGAGGATCAGATTAAAAAACACAGGGAAATTGCTCAGCAAACTGTGAAGTGCTGTATAAACGTAGGGAAAATCCACCCAAAATGGCAGTGTGTGAGGTTCTTGAGCAGAAAAATAATAAGCCAGAGAGAACCTTTTGGGAGACATAGTACAGAAAGGAAACAGCAGAAGCAGACATAACCATCCGGACCATTATATTTTGTGTTCTTTCATTTCTTTATGATCACTCGTCTTATTGTTTGAGAATGTCATATACATCTGTATATGATGTGATTTGGCCAAACCCGTCCCCTCACCTCCGATTTCTCCTCCCTTACCCTCCCCCACTTTCTCCTCCCAACTCCACGTGTTTTTTGATGCTGTTGTTTAACTCACTGCTCCACTTAATGCTAGCGGTATGTGCATGGGCCTTGGTTCATCTACCACAGCCTGGGGCGCCTCTCAGGGGACACAGCCCCAAAGAGAACTGACTCTCTCTGTCTCCCACGGTCAGCAGTTGTCAATAGCTCCTCAGACAGGGTGGGGTTTCACGGGCCCCTCTCCCATCCATACTGGGATGCTGCCTGGTTTGATCTTCCTGAGGTCTAGAGCATCTAGTCCCATGTATGGTGAGCTCACGTGTGCAACGGCACTGTCAATTCCAGCAAATACTGTTTGGTGGCTGATGTCTACTTCCTCTGGTTCTTACAATCTCCCACCCTGACCCTAGGTCACCAAGATCTTCCCTTATAACTGAAGAACCAGTTGAATGAGACATCACATTTAATCTAGGTGTATACAAACTGTACACATTTGACAAAGTATTTAAAATATCAGATATCCTTATCCTCTAAATTTCATTTATGTGCACATGTGCCTATGTATGTGTGTGTGTGTATGTGTGTGTGTGTGTAGATATGTGTAGATGAAAAAATCACAAGTAATTTACCTGCCACTCAATTTGATCACAAAAAATTGTAGGCATGAATATGCAAGGAAATTTGAATGTGTGTTTGTCGGCAACCGAATATTTGGCAAGGGGGGAAATTAAAGTAGATTGCACTCAGAGCTGAGAGAAGGAAGAATAAACAGAAATTTACAGGTGAGTGTTAGCAAACAGCACATATATTGGATGGTCGTCTAGAACAGACCCGTCTACATTCGGTAGGAAGCTGATATTCTGCTTGTGCTACTGTGTGTTGGAAGTGGAACCCTCAACTTATACTTCTCAATAGCAAATTGCTGTATCTACATGGCAGGCACTCGGCTCTTAGGAGCTGGTAACATGAAGGATTGTTTGAGACATTTCAAGTACAAATTTCAGATAAGGTCAAACCAGGATGGTCAAACCAGCAAGGCGGTCAATAGGAATTTATGAGATCATCCATATGCTTTTAAATTATAATTTGCTAGATTGCAATGAGGAAAAGCCCCAAAAATGTCAGAGGAGAGAGCAGATCTTGGGTGCTGACTTGAGAGACCCAGTGTCGCAGAGCAGGGCTTCAGAGTTACACAGCTGCGTCAGGCTCTGAAGGCAGACCCTGAAGAAAATGTCCACAGACGTTTGAGAGCTGCTCTGCTTAAAAAGCACCAGGGAGAAAGGCCCACATAGGGGCCACACTCTGTGGTCTTCTCTTGGAGATACTATCAAATACCCAGGGCAAAGGACAGGCGGTGAGAGGCTGGGCTGGACTGACTGGCTTTGATGCTGAAAGGTATTTTGAGGCTTAAAACAAACAGTGGGTGACATCTTCCTTCAGGGTCATTTTAGAAAATTGGTACACATGTACTTTTAATACCTCTTTCTGTATGTGAACCTTGTTGATTCAGGATCCGGGTCATCTCATCTTCATGATAGTAAAACAATACTGACTTAGTGAAGCTATGGACATAGAAATGCACACACAAAAAAACAAAATTAAATGATAGCAATAATAATAATAACACAGTTATTATCGCCATTAATTGCTGATATTGATAGTTATTTCTTCTGTGTTCTGTGACTCCAGGCTCGGTATCTAATCTTTCTGTGCCTTTGCCACTTCCCTGTTTCACTGGCTGGTTTTTTTATTGTCGACTTGACAAAAGTGAGAGTCACCTGGGAAGAGGGAATCCTAATTGAAGAATTGCATCAGTCAGATTGGCCTGGGGCAAGTCTGTGAGAGATTGCCTTGATTGGTGGTTAATGCGGGAGTGGGGTAGCCCACTGTAGGCAGCGCTGTTCCTAGGCAGTAGGTCCCTGGCTGTGTAAGACAGTTAGCTGATTGTAAAGTCAATGAGCCATTGAGTACTCTCCTCCATGAATTCTGCTTCAGTACCTGCTTGACTTCCCACCCTGATTTGCTCAGTGATAAACAGTAGCTTGGAAGCCTAAACAAACCCTCTGCTTCCCAAGTCGCCTTGGTCAAGGTGTGCTTCACGATGAGGAACTAGAAGGCAGAACACTTGTGACAAGGAAAGATGAGATCTTTGTCTCCTGCCCCAAAGATGACAAAGATGATGGGTGAAACAGGCTTTGGGAAATGCAGGAGACCAACCACATGGATAGAGTACAAAACCAGAAAACGGGGTCACAGTATCCAAATCCCAATGCATTCCAGTTCCAGAGATGGGTCCAATGCATTCAGAAGGTCATGGTGAAAGACTAAGTAGCATTACTGCAAGAGTGACAGGGAGATGGCAGATGGTTGAGCTTCAGGGACCTCTGCTTGGAGACCCACAGCAGGCAGATGCTGGTGTGGGCATCATGCTGATGAATGAGGAGAAGCCCACATCCCTCCTAGCATTGTCTGCCATGTGGGACACTCTTCCACAATAAGCGCATGTCAGTCTCCAAGGTCTATGTACCTAAGTAGCAAGAGACTGACCTTGAATTTGGGATGAAGTTCTTATGATACGTGCCTGTACTGCTGGGTAAGAGGGACTTCATCTCAGCTGAGTCAGAGCATCTGAGCTGATTCAGCTCCTGAATCTCAGAGGCTTCCAGAGAGCCAAAGATTTGGGAGTTCTTAATGACCAGCAGTGTCCATGTGACCTCTGTGCAGATGTCTTCATCCCTTCCCATCACTGGTTGGAAGCTAGTAGGGACCTGCAAGAAGTTATCTAGCAATGCCTCCTGTCCTCATTCATAGCCACAGCGTGCAAGCTCTGCTCGTCTTCAGCTCCCTTACCCTGGTATAGAAGACAGCACATTGGGGAAACTGAACTCCCTCCACCAGGCACCCCAATAGAGGCCCCCTCTACTCCTGCAGCCCCTAATACTTCCAGAACATTCACTGATAGGTCTCCTCCCATAAGCACCCACTGCTGCAAGGAGTCACCGGTGGGAGACAGACTCCAGCCCTTCTCATGCACCCCTGTCTGCACAGCTCAGGTTCTCCCTCACTGCGTCCCAGTCCCCAGAAGCTCCTTCCCTGTAGAGGTGTAGGGAATGGAAGGTCACTGAGCTGGTCAGTGAGTCTCTGCCCGCATCCTGATTCACAGTTGCTTTGTCGGGGTGTCTGCCTTGAGCTCCTCAAGCTAAGACTCAGCTTTCTGCTCTGTGACGACCACCGTGAGCCGCTGAGGTTTAGACAGTTTGATCCCTAAGATCCATAGGTGGGAAACTTGGTCCCCAGTATAGCTGGTGGCCCCTTTAAGAGGAGGGGCCTAGTGAGCAGAGACTGGCTCACTGGGGACACTGCCCTGGAAAGGTGTTAGTTAGGTCTCTAGAGATGAGGTGTCCCTAGAGAGGGAGACTAGTGCCACCCCACCTCTGGCTCCAGACAATCCACTGTCTGGACCACTGTGACATCTTCATACTGAAGTCTTCACCAAGGACCTCACCGATGGGGGTGTCTGGCCTGATGTTTGACTTGCAGATTCAAACACTGTAAGGAATGTAAAAGCATACAGCCTTAAGTATTTTATTTTAGCAATGGCACCTGAATCAATGCGTGAGGGAAAGTGAGCCTCTTACAGAGCCAAGAAGGCCTTGCTCGTTCTTCAAACCGTTCTGCAGCGACAACGATTTGCCAGCATCAAAGGGCCCTGAAGAAGCTGCATGTGTCATAGCTGTTTGCATAATCTATATGCCAGGTTGATGACCAGTGAATTGTGTTGATCCTTTAATGACAATGTCAATAGCTTGTCTCTTAGAGCCCGTGAGCCCAGATCCAACCACATCTTAAGTCATTAATGGTACACAGTTTGAAACGGCTCCCCCCCACCCCCATCAGAGCCTCTTCTGCTACATCCGTAAAGGAGGTGAAAAGTAGTTCTTTATGCTCTGTCATTCTTGAGCAGGGTTTTTATTATTATGTAAAAAGCAATTATAACTCAGACAAAAACAATTCAATGTGTGAAATGGGAAAATAATTCTATTGTCACCAGAATGCTCCAGTTGGGGTCTGCCACATCCATAGCGGTGTAGAACAGAAATCCGTGCGCTCAGAGCTGCAGGTCACTGTAGAACGTGTGGCCTTTCCAACCCACCTGGCCAGGCCAGCTACATCTTCCATGCCTGCCGACTTCCAGTGCCTGGAACCCCTAGCTCTTCCCAGCAGCTTCCAGAGCCCTAATCACTCTTCCCTTTTCCATCCTGACCTCTCCAGTTCAGCAATGTCCGCTCTGCAATTAAGAGGGTCTTTCCAAAATCCAAATGTCATCAATATGTCAGGTTCCTCCACTGAAACTCCTTCTAGTTCCTCAGTGAGTTTTTGAATGGCTTGTTTTCCAGAGAAGCTGAAATGAAACAAAGTCTCCCAAGCTAAGCAACTTAGAACCACAGAGATTAATGTTTAAGGTCACAAAGTCAAGGAAGGGGACGCGTGGCACAAACCTGTGTGATCCCAGGACTTGGGAGGCGGAGGCAGGAGGACTGTAAGTTTGGGACAAACTAGGAATACATATTGAGACCCTATCTAAAAGCATCAAAGGAAGAGGAGGAGAATGAGGAGATGGATGGAGAGGAGAAAAGAGGTGGAGAGGAGGAAGGACCGGAATAGGAGTAAAAGGAGAAAGGGAAGAGGAAGAGGCAAAGGGGAGGGCAGGCCCAGCCTCTCTTTGAAGGTTCTAGAAGGGTCCTTTTCTTTTCCCAGCTTCAATGGTGACTGGCATTGTGGCCTTGTGGACTAGTGACTCTGGCGTTGTCTCTGTTGTCACACGGCACCCTTCCCTGTGTCTTCTCGGCCATTTCTCTTTCGTGTCTGTGTCCAAATTTCCCTTGATGCAGAAAAACACCAGTTCTTGGATTCAAGCCCACACTAAAGCTTTCATCTTAACTTGATGGCATCTGCAAAGTTGGTCTACCTCTACAGAGAGCCACAACTCCAGGCTCCAGGGGTTCAAACCTCAGCCTGTTTCAAGGACACACAATTCAACTCACAACCCTGAGTTGATTCAGAGACACCAAGCCCTTTCTCAGTATCTTCCAGACCTAGTAGTGTCTGACTCCACCGCAGTTCTCTCCCCACGCTCTGACAACAGTCCTCTGGCATCTTCAACTCCTGCTTCTTGCTTTAACATTTGTGGACCAACTTTTGCAAGCTGTGCTTTCTTCTGAACTACCTGCAGCTCCTCAGCCCTCAGCCCTAACCCCACCAACTCCTTCATTCTCAGCTACCATGTTTCTTTTAAGCAAATCTACCTGGAGGGATATATTTAATCTTACCATCTGTGCCCTTTCTTCCATGCCACTTAACTCTGTGGGCAGTTAAGCATTTATTAGGGTAATTGCTTAAGTCACCTGAGTCCCACTTGCATGAGCTGGCAACTGGGGTGAGGGCTGGTCTATGTCAGAGTAGATACTTAATAATTACCAGATGAGTTCACAAAGCAGCCTGTAAGTGTGTGCTTTGTGAATATGATCGATATCGCCTGTAGGTCACTTGTATGACTTAAATGTCTTAATGATGTATTTTAATCATCTTTATTTGTGTGTGTTTGTGTGCGTCGTATGTGTGTGTGCATGAGTGTGCATGTGTGCATGCGTGTGTGTGTGTGCATATGTGTGTGTGCGGGCATGCGTGCGTGCGGGCATGTGTGTGTGTGTGTGTGTGTGTGTGTGTGTGTGTGTGTGAGTGAAGGTATCCGTGGAAGCCAGAGGCAGAAAAGGCAGGAGATCCCCTGGTGCTGGAGTTAAATGTGGTTGTGAGCCACTTGATCAGTGGGTGGTAGGAGCTGAATTCTTGTCTTCTGTGAGCAGCCAGTGCTTTGAATCATGGAGCTGTCTCTCCCACCCCGTGACTTTTCCCTATAGAAAATGATATTCTCATGAACTCTTTGGGTTTTAATATCTTGAGACTTAATTCTGCCTCTTCAGAGGCGTGTGTTAAACATGGCCCGATGCTTGGCTCCCCTAAGCAGCTAAAGGGCAACCTCTCCATCAGCTGGATTTAGAAAGTGGATGTCTGAAGAACCTTAAAAATGTTTACGAGATTAAAACAGAACAAACGAAAAGGAAAAAGAAACAAATGCAGATAGTTTCAAAGAAACGCAGGAAACATCTCTATTTCTTTTGGATATGACCTATCTCACAAAAGAGAAGCCCAGGGTCTTCCGCAAAATGCCATATTAATCCGCATTAGCTGTCCTTCAACTGGGCATGCTTTCTTTGTACCACGTGGGCTGTAAAGAGGGACTTCCCCAGGAGGAATAAGTGTGATATCCCAACGTGCACACGCTCTAGGATACCTAACGCTCTACCCAGGGAGCATACACTGCTTGTCATTGTGCGCATTGACAGGATGAGGCTCCCACTGACTGCTGGACCATGTCTGATTTATAGCAATTCCTACCGTTCCGCCATTGGAGAAGGTAGCCACACGGTTCTAATTCCATCTGTCCCATACGTTGCCCCCTTCGATTAATGGCTTATCTTATAATATCTCTCCAGAGAGTCAAAGAAAAATGTGTGCTTTACCTCTCTAGATAAAATTGCCATCCGCCAAACAGGATGAGCATTTAAATCCCAGTGACAAAGAAGTTGATGAGAACATTTGGTGGGGGAGGAAGCCTAAGGGGAACAGGTTAACAAAATCTCTCATTTCCTGTAGGAAACTTTAGTAGGTGTTTCCTAATCCTGCCTAGCGAGGGGTTGATGCTTTGATGAGCATGTGTGTGGCTCACACACACACACAGACACACACACTTGGTGCGCACTGGCTCAAGGCTCAAGTTTCCATATTAGCAGAAAAGAAACAGAAAGAGATTCCAGGGCAGGAAGGAAGCCATTCATCCAGTGGGTTTGGCAGCTAGACGCTGGGGGAAAAAAAATGACCTCTTATTAATATGCAATTGTCACTGTGTTAATCGTGAAATATCGACCAGTCCTCGCCCGGTGCAAAGCAACTTATTCTAATTTACCCCAGCAGACAGTGACTTGGGGTTTATATCCTACAGCCTCACAGCCTCCATCTGGCCACAGCTCATGGCTCTGTTTATTTCTTTAGTCAATATGGCTAGCTGAGAACTGGGGAGAGGAGAGGGTCACCCACATTTAGCTCTTTTTGTTGTTTGTTTGTTTGTTTGTTTTTCTTCCCTTGCTGAAATTCTGATTTGGCAGGAAAAGCTTCATGGAAGCTGTTTTATGGTCAGATGGCTTCAGGGTCCTATAGCAAAAGGGCTGTTACATCTGAAGTGCAAGACCCGAGGGAGCACCATGCTTGGCTCCACAGCTTGACTTACAGTTGTGACTCACAGCCCCACGCATGTTCTCCTAAGGAATGGGCTCTAATCTTGGGGCCTCCCCGTATTGGTTAGTGAAGGTGAAAAACAATTGCTCATCGAAGCCCTACTAACCTGTGTTAATTAGCTGCCAATTTTATAAATGATTTCTAGTTTAATAGTCAGGTTCACCATTCATTCATTTATCTACGATTTCGGTATTTTCTGTGATGTGACCTCTTTTGGATAAATGGGAACTGAGCCAGAGACTATAAGCCCTTTCCGATGGGAGATCGTTTTGATTTACAATTTAAAATGTAAATGTTTTGGATCAGGCCTCCGAAGAGAAAAAAAGGGAAAGAATAATTCACAAATCGAGACATTGCTCCTCCGCACTTAAACATTTATTACTGAGAGGCACATAGCTCTGTGCCCGTGTATTTACCTACACCGTGGCTTTTATTGCTTCGGTTAGGTGTTGTTGCATGGAGGCTCACATAAACATTTATATAGGTTTTAGAAAACAGTTGTTAAGGAAAAGGAGCCGCCTTCTGTTTACACAAATTCAGAACAAAGAAACATTGCAGAGGCTTCCGGTAATTGACATGTGGGCGTGTTTTTTCCAAGGCACCGACTGGAAGAAGTGAGCCTCGGAGATTTATTTTTGACAGGACTTGAATTGCTGGTAGTCTGACACATTTTTGAACAATTACTAGACACCCGGGTGTTTAAAGTAATAGGTACTGTTTGTCTGAGGGAGGGGAAGTTTGGAAACCGTTAGCACGGCACAGTTCTCCATGTGATTAGCAAGATATGTGTGTGTTACACGCGTACCTCAGGCAGCCTGCACATACATGCTTCGCTCCCCCCCCAAATGATACTCCTCTTTCTCGACACAGAAGTCACACTTTAAAAACAGAGCCCTTCACTTGAAGAATCGGTGGCTCATGGGAACTCAAGGGAGGAGTGGGCTGCTCTGCTCACTGTCAAGTTCCGGTTTGGCTCTTAGTCAGCGTCTGAAGTACACAGAGCAGAGAGGTCTGTCCTGTTTCGTTTCACATGTCTCAGGGACCAGGCCTGACTGTTCATTAATTAGTGGCTATCTTTCAAGCGCTTCTAAACATTGTTTCACTAGCGATCTCAACTCCAACTGCAAGATTTAAATTCGCAATTTGCGAGCCACTCCTCCCCCCCTCACCCCCCACTCCCCGAAGATAAAGCCGCCACAGCTGCCATAATTGGCGAGGCCTGGATGTCTTGTGCTAAGTCAACGCTTTCCTTCCTTGCTGCCCAGCCGTCTGATGGATGTGAAGGATGGCTGACGTTCTGCCTTCTGTCCTGAGGCCTGTGGCTGCAGAAGCAAGGCCATCTCTGGGAAGGGATCTGTCCATATTGTGGACATTTCTGTTCTTATTCTCAGGCACCCAGGTCAAGGCAACCCAGACCTAATGTCTTTTATACATCACTGGTGATGCGGGATTCATTGCCCGTCTTGTGATTGTCGCCTCTCAGCCTGGTCCAGAGACACACACGAGGAACCCTAGAGAGAGGTACCACCTGTATTTCTAAAAGAAATGCTCACCCTGCTGTCTAGAAGATGCGTGGCACTTTGGATTGTGAGTCTTTAGCACTCTTCCTTAATCGAGGGTGACTTTGCTCCCAGATCACCCAGACACATTATCAGTTAGCAAAACAAAAGGATGGGGAAGACGCTGGGAAGACAGCTCAGTCCGCAAAGTGCTTATCATGCAAACATAAGGACCTGAGTTTGGTCCCCAGAACCCACATTTGATAAGCCAGGTGTGGTAGCACGCACTTAGAATCCCAGAGCTGGGGAGGTGGAGACTGGTGGATGTGGATCCCTGGGGCTAGCATAGCCTACTTGGCAAGTTTCATGCCAGTGAGAGACCCTGTCTCCAAAACAAAATGAATAGCACCTGGACTCCACGCACGTGCATGCAAATACACACACACACACACACACAGAGTGGAGGGGGAGGCAGCTGTTCTGACTGACAGCTAATGGCTAGAGGCCATTATTGTTGCCCAATGTCTGTCTCACAGCAAGGGCCACATAAGAAAGAAATCTCTGCCCATGAATGTTAGTTGTTCCCTGACTGGAAAATACTGTCAGAGAACAGTGGATGAAGTCATCTAGGCTCTAGAAGATGGAGAACCGTTTCTCTAAAGACAAGCTCAGTACTCCCACTTCTTCCTGGTTTCATTCAAAGAATACACAAGTTGGTGATTCTCAATCTGTGGGTTATGACCCCTTTGTTTCCCAGGGGTGGCGTTCAGATATCCTGCGTATCAGATATTCATGTTGCATTTTCTAACTACAGCAAAATAGCAGCTATGAAGTAGCAATGGTAGAATTTTATGCTTGGGGATCACCACAGCATGAGGAACTGCATTAAACCATCACAGCATTAGGAAGGCTGAGAACCGCTGACGGGTACCGTGGCTGCGAGCGACCTGGTGAGGAGGGGGTCCCACTGTGCTCCTGTCTTACCAAGAAGATCTTATCGGTGGCAAGAGTGCCACTCCCCTCCCTCCACTCCTCAGCCGGTAAGCTCTCTTGTCCACTTAGTCCTTGTTATAACTTAGGTGGTGACTGTAAATGACGTCTGGCTTCTGTCCTACCCATATGAACTTACGGAATTCATAAATTTCTTACAGACTTTCACTGACATGATGAAAGGTAGCAGTATTAGCGTGGATGGTTTTTTCAAAATGCCATTATAAATCTGAAAATATAATAACTGAATATCTGAGACAGGGATGCTCTCTTATTATCTGCTGAGGGTTTGGGCAGACTGAGCCACCAGGAAGGAATGAGCTTGGGAAAATCAAACCTTGGGGGACATGAAAGAGTGCAGCTCTGTCTGTCTGTTCATCTACACAGCCACTCACCCACTACCCACCCATCTGTCTGCAGCTATATATCCATGTATCCTCTCTCTACCTATCTACCCATCTGCGGTTCACTGACCCATCTACCCATCTACTCATTCATGTATGTATGCACATGTCCACCCGCCCAGTTATTGACTCAGCATTTATCCATCTACCCCCTGATCCATTCAGCCATCTACTAATCCATGCATTCATACGTTCACCCATCCACCCATCCGCTCATCCACCCATCCGCTCACCCACCCATCCGCTCATCCACCCATCCATCCACCAACCCATCCATCTACTCATCTATCCATTTATCCACTGACTTACCCATCCATCTATCTACACAGCCATCCAACCATCCATCCACCCATCCAATTATCCATCCATCCACCCACCCACCCATCCACTCATCAGGTTTTTATACCTACTGATCCATCCATCCAGCGATCTATTCATCCACCACATATGGGTAGAAAAACATCTGAAATATAATTCACTAATGGTTAGAATTCTCTTTCGATGCTGGGATATTGGATGGCTTTCATTTTTTTCCCTTAATGTTTTTTCCCTGTTACTTAAATACAGTAAATGTGAGTCACTTTTAACAATGAAATTATTATCTCTTAAAAGGAAGAGGCTGATACGGGATGAACTAATGGATGCTTTTCCACAGTCCAGCCTGGGAAATGGTTCTGATAGCTGAACCGAGTGCTACTTGCACACTTTAACTCCATCTGCCAAGTGGAGTGCATCCCTCTGTTTTCAGTTTGGGGTCCAGCTTGATGGATGAGGCTTCTGCGTTGTGAAATGCGCATGTTTAATTATCATTTTCCACTGACCTCAATGTTTGTTCCTCGGAATATACATCAGCTGAAAGCACGGACTATTAATCACAAGGGCACGGTACGGGCTTTCCCGGGCCCAGGCTTTTGTTATTTACTTTAAGATATCCAAAGAGTGGATACTTCTGTATTTCTTAATTCCAAATTTCAGGAAGTCTGATTGAAGGGACAAGAACTGACAGGTGTGACTTCCCAGTTCCAGGTCTCTAAATGACACATGTTACACGCAGCCTCTTACATATTGCTAAACCCTCTGGTTCAATGTCACCTCCCCTGTGGAGCCTTCCTTGATCACTTTTGAAGTTAAGTCGGTGTTCCTTTGATCAAAATATTCTCTCCTTCTTTTAAAACTATTTTAATCACGTTTATCTGTGGTGAGTGGGCTGAACGCCAGAGCCCGTGTACTTGTGGAGGTCAGAGGCAACCTGTGGGAGTTGAGAGAGCCGTTCAGAATTTAAGCTGAATAAAGTGAGTTTCGTGTAAATATGGAAATCTGTGAAGAATGCAATGGTAAAACAAGACTGGAATTTTCAACACTTCTGCCATTGGACTAGGTACTGACTAGCGAGGGCGATAAAACCCCCATAACAATGAACACACAAAAGAAAACTTGCGATTGCTGTGTCTACGTTTCAGGGACTCTTAAACAAGGCAGATTCAGATTGGGAAGCCGCCCCTCGGAGAACACAAATGTAAATCATTTCTTTGAAACAAGATCTTGAGACACCTCTACCCCAGCGGGGCAGGCACAGGGGACACCGAAGTGTGCACGGTTCGTACGTTCTCAGAGCTGGGTTCCACTTAGAGGGGCCGCTCAGGGAGCCAAGACTTGTTTGAAGCTGCAGAACTCCCAAATCATAGCCCCAGCCCCTCCCTAGGTATTTGGCCTCGAAGGTCAGTGTTTTTCCCATCCTACCACAGCTGGTTTATGTCTGCCTTTGTCACTGCTGTTTCCACCATGTGGAAAGCTTTGAAAAGGCTCCAGTCACATTTTGAAACTTCATGACAAAAAATTGAATGTCATCCAGAGAATAGTTTAGGATTTAAACATCGCTGTCAATCTAGGCTGTCATCACCCAGAGATTTTTACCCTGACGATAGATCACGGTGATGTGCTGGGCCTGACGGGTCCTGGACTGCTCAAACGATTGAGAGCAGAATCTACTGGGCTATGCAAATAAATAGAGACAGGGAGTCTCAGGCCTTGATGCGATCGCCTTCTTGACTGTCAGGTTCATGGACTTCCCCAACTAAGCGTTTCCTTTTCTACCATGGTAACAGTCTGTGCAATGGGAAAAGGAGAGAGTTCTTAATTCAACGTCCTCATGAGTGCGGCCATTGCTATTTTTGATCATTGATTGGCTAGAGGACAGACTGAAAACGGAGACACAATTAGACCTGAAGTCAGATCCCGAAAGCATTGTGTGTCAGTGGCCAGAAAGAACTGATCATTGCTGATTATTGAGATGAGCGAATCTAGGCTGGCAGGGAAGGAGGGGCAAAGGCCTGGTGAGAGGAGTCCCGGAAGACTGGATGTAGAAACTGTATGGCTCTGGATGGAGAAACAGATGCAGAGATGGTTTGGATGGAGTGAAATAGATGGGAAAAGCTTGGTGGAGTGATGTAGACATTTAAAGGGTTTGGACGGTACAATATAGACACAGGAAGCAGGCCACCATGGCCGACAAGGACTAAGCCAAGAAGAGAGGAGAGCGAAGATGTTGGTAGTGGTAAGCCCTACCATCCTTGCCAGCCAGGAGACTCATGGAGCATGTGGGATGCAAGAGATTCAGTTTTCAACTTGGGAGAATCTAGGACAAAGGCAAATTGGTTCAGCGAGGTAGGAGGCGGGTTCTTCAGGGACAGACGAAGCCTGGGTAGGAGCTAGTGCTGTGCCCGATAAACAAGCAGACAATAGCCATGTGTAGGCAAAACTCCTCCATCACTTCTTCAGACCAAATGCCTGAATCTTCACTCTCCTCATTGGTAGCAAGAGGTGGTGACACCAGATGGGGTTCTAAAGGCTGTTCTTGATTCAGAAAGCGTGGTTAGGGAGGCCTGAGAAGTCACACAACATGCTGTTTCAGGAAGATTCATCTGGTGGTGATTTAAAAAGGGAGAAAGGAGGACGTGGGGGGGGGACAGGAAGGGAAGGTGATGGTAACCAGGGACTCTGGGGAACTTGATGACTTGGCTTATGGCCAATCATACAGGTTACAAAGGGTTAAAGTACAATGGGGACTTGCCAACATAGTACCGTTTCATCCAGGAAGTTACTGAAGAAAGAATGATGGGTGTTGGCATGCAGTTTTGGAGTTGTGAGTATTTTCATGGGGAAAAAGACCCGAGGGTAAGAGGCAATGGGCAGGCAAGTTTTGACGGAAAGGTAGAGGAAAGGGAGGGAGGAGAATCCCGAGTCCGCGTGGGAGAACACTCCGGGGTAATGGAGATGGAGGACTGCACAAGAGAATCCTCCGGGGATGGAGCTGTGCAGCTGGAGTTGAAAGGATGAATCAGCCTGGGAGAAGGGGTGGCTAGAGAGAGGAGAAAGACTGACGGGGGCAGAGCCCCGGCGCTGATCCACATATTAGGACCAATTTGAGATGGTCCGGGGCTAGGAAGGCCAACAAGAGGGGGGAAACTCCCTCTCGTTAGGAGGGTTAGGTACATGGAAGCCAAGGATGAATCAATGGAGAAGGGGCAGGGCAGGCATCAGAGGCTGCAGAGGTCAAAGCCAAGCAGAGCCTGACAAAGGGCCAGAGAATGCAGCAATGAACAGGTCATCTGTTATCTCCACAAAGGGGTGAGTGACTCATGGCTGGATTACATCAGCTTGGATAAAATTAAGACCAAGTTTCCTGATAGTACTTGCTAAGAGACAATGAGAATTGGCTGCTCACTCTCCCTAACTCTTCTGAAGTCTCTAATCTCCTTTGAGGACAGTGTTGGGGGATAGTAGAGCACACTGTGAACCCTGAATTTGCATTCCCGTTAATTGAATAAAATTAACCTTAGATCAGGAGGCTGAGTTAGCAACTAGCTGACAGGAAGTAATTGTAGAGCATCAGAGGGCATCTGGGAGAGACAGGGAGATGCACTGGAAGTAGTACGGAGGGATTTGGAGTGGCTCAGCTTTTTTTGTTTGGCAGAACAGAAGGACGTTCTCTTTGGAAGATACCAGCCAGGAGGAAGGGTTAGCTAGGTGCTACTCAGTCTCTCTGCGCCAGCAGGTTTTCCCTCCAGCCTTTGAATCTCGAGTTTTACTCACAAATAGATCGATAGAGATTTAGTTAACGCTACCTTTAGTGGCAGCAGCAGAGCCAGTGCCTGCGGGAACAGAATTCCCACCAGGCTGCGGCCTGAGTGGCCAGGCCACTGCCAGAGAGGCAATCCAGTAGCTATGGAGTCGCAATTGCTGGCTGAAATAGCAGTAGGTTAAGCTCAGCCACTGTGCCAAAGTTAAAGCAACAGTACCACAGCAGAAAACTGGAATGTGCCCCATTCGCAGGGCGGATGCGATTCTGTTACCCAAGCCCGTACCTTTGTGACCGTCAGAAAATCAGCTGCTCTCATGTACTCCACGCACAGACAAGGTGTGAGAGCTGATCTTGTCAGTTTGACAACATTTAGAATCAGCTTGGGGATTGATAAAATACTCTCTCTCTCTCTCTCTTTCTCTCTCTCTCTCTCTCTCTCTCTCTCTCTCTCTCTGTGTGTGTGTGTGTGTGTGTGTGTGTGTGTGTGTAAGCACGTTTACACTGAGGTTTAAGTGAGGTGAGAAGAATCCCACCTTGCATATGGGTGGCATCATCCTATGGACTGAGATTATGAGATGAATAAAAGAGAGAAGTCATGGGTGCCAGCATTCATCTTCATCTTGTACTTCTTGACCGTGGACTCGGTGTGAGCAGTTGCCTCATGTCCCCAGCGTCGTGCCCTCCACACTCTGATAGACTGTATTCCTGAAAATCAGGAAGCCAAACAAAACAAACCCATCTAACCCATCCTTCCTTTAGCTGCTGTTTATTAAAAATTATCATAATGAGAGCAGTAATTAATACAACAGGGCTTCTGTCATACACACACACATATACATATACGCTTACATACACACACATACATACACATGCACATACATACATACACACACATACACACATGTATACACATATACATACACACACATATATAACACATGTAGACATGCACACACATATAGTATATCCATTTCTAATCTGATTATACCTCAAAACTTGTGTGTTCATATTTAGAGAGAAATCTATAAGCCAAAGATAAAAGCTGTACTTACAAACCTCTGAGTAAGAGCTCGCTACTGGAGAGATAACTCAAAATAAGAACCTTCGGGCTAGAAAGATGTTCCCAAGACTAAGAGAACCTGCTGCTCTTGCGCAGGCCTTGAGTTCAATTCCCAGCACCCACATCAGGGGGCTCACAACTGCCTGAAACTCCAGCTCCAGGAATCTGCAGTCCTCTTCTGGCCTCTGTGGGACCTTGATATTGTCTGAAGCATCTCAGTTCAGCTGCATCTGTCCCATTGAATAAACACCAAAGCATTTTGCAAAAAGAACTTTTCAAATAATAGTCACTCCATGCAAAAAAAAAAAAAAAAGGTGTTAAGTCTCAGAGCGAACAGGCCTGGCACCTAGTGGGTGCCTGTTGGATATTTCCTGGGGTAGGAGACCCCCATTGCAATACAAAGAAAATATGAGTTAGAGGGAATTTGAAGTAATCAAGATTTTGTAGCCTTTATTAATTTTAGGCTTGGTCTTTGGGGATCGAGAGGCTACTATATTTTTATAAAAATTATTTGTAATTAGATTGTATTAGAATAGGATGAGGCTGGTTGCCAAGGTGCCGGGAGGAGGAGCTAGGAAGGACAAACAGTGAAAAACAGAGAATAGCTTTAGCTAGAGTGTTAAGAGGAGAGAAAAGAAGTGTTGGCGGGGGTGGATTTAGAGTCTACCTGGAGATAAAATAGGTGGGACTTGGCTGTGTACCCATCTTAGAGGAAGAGGCTGAGCAGTGAGCTGGAAGCTTGGGAGAATGAGGCTCTGGGATTATATTTGGGAACTGCTGGGTTTGGGATCACTGTGAAGTGTTTGGTTTTGTTTGTTTGGTTGGTTTTTGTGAACTTTTTCCTAGGGATAAAATGCAGGACCTCGCCCAGACATAGGAAGGACACCATCCACTGGATTCCAGTAGATTCCAGTGTTGTGCTTTGATGTCTCTGCCAGAAGCCTTAGCAATAGAAGGGAATGAATGCTCACATGGGGGCAGGAGAGGGGACTGTCTCTGAGAAGCTTCTTAGAAACCCAGCAAGCCTCGAGGGCAGCCATGTTTAAAGTGAAGGAGTTAGATGCCTGTGTTAAAACTGAAGGGTGAGTGTTCAGAGAGCTGGGGAGAGAAAATAAGATAGGATCGTTTTCAAGGTGGGAAGGGAGAGAGAACCAGACAGTCCAAAAGTGTGAAAGTGACTAGTTACCCTGAGGCCATCACGGCACAAGATGGGGACAGGCGGACTGGACTTCCAAAGGAGCAGTTGCTGGGTGGACTTGGAGAAAGTCTCCCAGGAAGACAGTGGGAGGGGGGGCAAGTGGGGCGGGTTAAACAGAGAGGGGAGGGGAGGGAAGACCGCAGTGCTGATGTGTTTTCTGGGTTGGCAGACAGCAGTTACCGTAGACAGTGATGGCTTAGCAGTAGAGATAAACCTTCAGATGGAGTGTGAAACTTTCCTATGTCCCGTGCTGTTTCTCAGGCACCCTGGTCCTCAGAGACAGGACCATCGACGACGAAAACGTCGTCATCGGCATCCAGAAAGAGAAAACCAGGCATCTTAGGTCTCTGAGTCTTGAGAGGCCCCAGTATGTGCCAGCTCTGTTTCAATAACCAGGTGATATGTCAGTCGATCTTGGAAAATATTAATGACTCCATATGGACAATAAAGTAATAATTAGTAGACAAAAATGACCATTGGTTACTGATTCTGTGCCATTCTAACCCCTTTTTCCTCATCTCACTAAATATTACAGATGGTTATTAACCTTTCTTTATTCCTTCTTTCCCTTCTTTCTCCTCCCATTTCCCTTTCCCCTCCTTCCCTTCTCTTTGCTTTCCTTTCCTCCTCCTCCTTTCTCCTCCTTTCTCTTCTTCGATAGGATCTCACTATATTAGCCCTGGTTGGCCTGAAACTCGCCAGGCTGACCTCAGACTCAGAGAGCTCTCCCCGCCTCTGTCTGAGTGCACAAATTAAAGGTGTGTGCCACCATGACCAACCATGACCGACGTATTGGGAGCTACATTTGAACTACAAATCCTAGCTTACACAGCTGTCTGTCAGCCAAACCATGATTCTGACTGGTCTGTGTTACAGTTCAAAGGTGACTTGTCCCCCACGGATGCATGAATTTAAAGCCTTGATCCCCAGCAGACAGTGCTCTTTTAGAAGATCATGAAACCTTCAAGAGGTGGGCCCTAGCTGGGAAGAAGCGGGTCACTTCAGGCAGTTTGGGTCTGAGCTCTGTTTTTAGGGCTGCTGAGATGGGAGGAATCTATTTCTTTCCATTCAGTCATGCCTTCCTTCCCCGTGATGACGGACTCTGTCCTCTCAAAATGTGAGCCCAAATAAATTCTTCCTTCCTGAAGCTGCTTCCATCAGATACTCTGTCAGACCCATGAGAAAAGCTACTAGGTGACTGCGACTGCTTAGCCACGTCAGGTGACACCAGACCCCTGAAGCTGCTGCCCAGGCGACACCAGGCCTGAAGCTGCTGCCCAGTCAACCCTGGCTGCGTGGCTACCTAGAAACCAGGCTGCCTTTTCTAAACTTGTTCAGCTTACCTAATTTGATAAGAAACATTGAGACTTGAAAAGCAATTACACAGAATGATTCAAATCATAAATGAGCTAATCCATCTGCGTGCTTATAGTTCCAGACACGCCGAGAGCCTTGCGTGTGTGTTATCTATTATTACTTACTAAAAGGCTCTGGAGAGAAGCCGGCCTGCCACCGTCTCCTGTGCTAATCAAGCATTCTGAAAAGTAGCATCAATTTCCCTCCCAAGGGCAGCTGAATTCCTGCCTCTTAGAGGGGAGTTCTCAACTCCAACTTAAGGGAAAGAACAGCATTTCCTGTCTTTGCTTTGACTGTCTTTGTAGGAACTGATAGCATTGTAGGCAAGGACAAAGGTACAATTACATTTAACTCAACTCCAGGCTGTCTGGTAGCATCACGGGGAGCCCTTGGAGTCTTATCTTTTGTTTTCAAGCCAGAACAACTGAATAAGGCACAGCCCTCCAAGGCTATGACCCCCGAGTCTGAGATTTAAGATGATCCTACTTTAATCCCAGTTGTCATGGAACTCAAGAGGGGCGGATGCTTTGGTTATCTGTGTGTTCGCCAGCATTCGCTTGGGGGATCTTTTTAACACAGCCTGGTGTGCCACCCTGCTCCTGAAAATGCAAGCCTGTCCCAACGTGACAGAACTAAAGTCTAACGTGGAGCTTGCGTGTGTGTGTGTGTGTGTGTGTGTGTGTGTGTGTGTGTGTGTGTGTGTGGTGTGACTGTGACAGAGAAAACCATGCCCAGCTGCACTGAAGCAAGTAGGAACGTGGGCAAGCAAAAATGTCTGCCCTTAACAGGCACCAGATGCTTCCTCTCACCAGGTGCATTAGCTGGGGTGCAATCTGCAAGCCACGCCCTTCTACGCCCAATGCTTTAACCTAGTCTCACTTCCAGAGAACCCTCTGCCTACGACGTCAGTAGCTCGGCCTGCAGCCTTCCATCTCCACTTCTACAGGGCATTTCCAAGCTCAGCGTCTGTTCTGCCGTGATATTTTTCTTTTCTTAAACATCTACCTTATAGAAAATGATGCTACTGCTTCTATCGGACTCCATCTCTGTGTGTTCACCTGTGTGCGTACATGTATGTACGTGCATACTTCATGTTACATTCACTATGCTAACATGTGGAGACCAGAGAACAGCCTCGGGTGTCTTCTACAGGCATTAGCTAACCTTGTTTTATGAGACACAGCCCCCCTCCTGATATGGAATCCACCAGCTAAGTACGAGTGACTGACTAGCGAGCTACAGGGATCTGCTTGACTCTGCCTCCTCAGCTGGGATTACAAACACACACCACCATGCTTGACTTTTTACACGGGCACTGGGGAGTTGAACTTGTGTCTTCATGCTTGTTCGGTAAGCATTTTACCAGCTGAGCCATCTCCTCAGCCCTGGGGTTCTATCTTTTGCAGTATGCGTTATTGACACGAACATTGTGTCCCTAACACACTTTCCCCACAAGCGTCTATGGCTTTCTTGTTCGTACTAGAAAAGCATGGTCCACTTCTGAACACCCATATGCCTAATAGCGCAAGTGATTGTAAATAAATATAAAACAAATATAATTCTTACCCATTGTTCCACATATAGGAAGTAGGCTCAGAGATTAGCACATTACCAATGGTCACTCAGCATGAGTTGTCCCATTTTTCCCACTCTTCTTCCTCCACCTGCCCCTAAATGGCTTCAGAATACTGAATTAGACAGTCATCACCAGCCAGTTCCACAGTACAAACTTGTGAGGTTTCTGGAAAAGCCCTGCTCACAATGGCGCAATTGCGCACACGAATGCCCTCTGCATTCTTCAAGCCATGGAGGTGATTCCCTCTGTACATACTAACAAAGTCCCAGCCTACTCACACGCTAATAAATTTTTCTCATTTGTGTGGGCGGCTGGATAGAGCCCATGAACGGTTTTACTCAGCGGGTGGTGGGGCTGTAATGAAGAAGCCTTCTGATTAAGTAGACTTCCAGGCTCTTATCGCCCTCGCTGAATGGGAGGCGCCATTAGTAGTAAAAGTAATTACCTGTGTAGAACACGCTGATTGCATCAAGTACCCTCTACACGCTTCTGAGGGAGCCAGCCCTGTTTCGCGGCATCTTAAGGGATCCTCATGTGGTGTCAATTTCACGTTTCAAGTGAAGGTGTATTATTTGGGGAAAACATGGTGTTAACTGAATAAACTCATCTCTCAAATCTCTTAAAAAATGTCCTGGGCCCTGGTCACCCCCTTGCAAGTGGCCTCTCTTCAACCCAGAGCCACGAAGGACACTGCACACTTTGGGGGTGATAAGTACTCTAAACGTTGAAGAATCTATTTGGTGAGAGTTGATTAGACGTGGGTGGAAACCACTAAGTCCATTAGGTGATACTGGCTGGGTACTTAAAGCAGTAATTCCCAAGAAATTGTCTGTGCCAAATCTCGTTAAACGCTATATCACATAGTTTCACTAAACTTGAAATTCTTCTCTGATAGGAATATGAGAAACAGGGCACTCGTGATCACAGAGCTGAGGCTCAGGGCTGCTCATTTCAGCAAACCAAACAGCGTCCCAGCACCGGAGAGGGGGTGGACACCGAGTCCTGTTCCTAACCAGGGAGCTATCTGCAGTTACTTTAGAGGAATTCTTACACATTTGCGTTGACAAGGAGGTTCTGGGAAAGATGTATCTAAAGGACTTCTCCTGTGTGCTTGCCTGCCTTCCCTTAAAAGGGTTTTTGCATGAGAAGCCTCCAAAGGTGCCGTTCCCCCAGGTAGGGAGGAAAATGTTCTTTGTAAGTTTAGCTTAGCATTGTTATTTAGGCTTGCAACTTGTTTCCATAATCCTAAATCAGCAGAAAAGCATTTCTGAAGCATCCGTATTGACCAGCCCGTCAGATGAAGGTTGGGCATTCCTCATCACCGTGCCTACCTCCTTTCTGTGGCCACCTGGTTTAAAAAGCTGAAGTAGGAAAAGGAAGAAATGAATGTAAAAGCTACACAAACAGGACCAAACTTTGTTCCTGGACACCTCCAGGAGAGGGCAGGGAACTGAGACAGGGTTTTGCACGGTAGCTCAGGCTAGCCTTGAACATTTGGCAATCCTCCTGTCCCAGCCTCCAGAGTTCTGGGATTGCAAACATGAGACATTACACCCACTTTATAGGAAGGCAATCCAGTAAGCCCTGCAGATAGCATAGATGCCTTGAAGAAGAGAGAGAAGGGGTTAACATTCGGGGTCACTTTTTACAGCTTTCCTCCTCATCTGAAATTTCCAACTTCAAGAATTTATAGCCTTTTCTAAAACACAAAATCAAGGAAAAGCCCAACCCAACCTTTATTTCTTCCTTTAATGTCATTTAATTTATCTTCGGTAAAAACAGAAGCCTTCTTTATTGTCACTTTGTTCTTTAGAATTCTCTGATTTCAAAAAAATCCTCTGAAATATTATTAAAAATTAAATAAGATAATATTGCCAAGGTATTGTTCATAAAGCTTGCCACAGAATAAACATTAATCAAATTTACCGTGAGTAATCCCTTTGCCTCCCTAGTTGCAGAGACCTAGAGCCCAGAGAAAGCAAAACAAACGTACAGTAATTACTGGAAGTTTTCATTTCATTTGTTCTTGGTAATTTTAGGCTCCGGAATCACAAGCCGTTGTTTATAAATTGGTTCAATTGCCCTGTGATGGATCACACGGAAGGCTTGAAATTATTTTTGTGTTAAAAGTTATACTGTATTAAGGCACATCTTCAGGGCTGGTGTGGTGGCTCAGTGGGTAAAGGGACTTGTGGCCAAGACTGATGACCTGAACCCAATCCCTTGAAACCCCAGAAAGGTGGAAAGAGAGACCGGTCCTGAAGGAAAGTTGTCTTCTGACCTCCACATGTGTGGCGTGTTCTCTGACTGAGACTTGGAGTCCTGACTCAGCCAGGCTTCAACGCCCTGTAAGGACTGGTCTACTCTCAGTGTCTGTGTGTGTGGGAGGCCAGGCTGACCATCCCCTTCAGGACTGGAGGAAGTCTGCAGGTTGGGAGGAAGTACAAAGCTCTAAGAAGGAAGTGACTGGATGACTAGCAGGGATGGAGAGAGCAGCAAGCCTTAGCAGGACATCAATGAGGGAACACCCAGGGTGGCAGGGACCAAGCCTCCAGAGTCAGCACTGCCCTGCAGACCTTCCTTCTCTCAAGCACACTGGCCAGTTAGGAGCGCTTATCGGAGGGACTGTACAGGCAAGAATGCCATGTTTTGTGGTAAATAATGCCCTCTTCCTGGCAATCCAGCCTGCCTACAGGAGTACAGGACTGTTCTTGTATCTAAGCAGTGGCGCTTATTCAGTTCCCACTCTTCACAATGTAGAGTTAACTAGAAATGCCCAAACCTTTATACCTGCTGTGGTCCCACAAGTGAGCACTTCATCTGACCTCCTTCCAGTCCTAGAGATCTCAAAAGAAGCCAAACAAGCAAGTAAACATCCCTAGCCAGGATCCGCCAGTCAGGAGAACAGAGAAAAGTGTAAAAAACCTATAGAGAAGCCGTGACCACGGAAACAAGGAAGCAGAGAGAGCAAGGTGGTAGAGGAGGAGTGGGGTGAGGGCGGGGCTTCAAGGTTAGACAAAAAGGGCAATGGCGGGGAAGGTCCCACTGGGAAAAAGATTTATGACAACGCAGGTCATGCTGGAGGAAATCTTGACAATTACTCTTTCAGAGCTGGACCTCATACCCTCGGCTGGAAAACAGACTGGCGTGAATGGGTAGACGAGGGGTCAGTTGGAGAAGGAAAATGCTTTTACCCAAGATGTTGTGCTTTTCCAAGTAGAAAGCAGCCTTGTTAAGGGATATTCCAAGGAGATCCTCTAAGCCCCAGACAGACCTGCATGTGTTCTCATGCCTGCAGTTTCCCAAATAGATCTTGGTGTGTAGTCACTAGGGCACACAGTCAGTCGCTCCCGTCTGCGCAGTCCTGTATGAAATTCCTGTCTCGGATCTCGGTCCCCGACACTGTCGCCTTTGTTCTGCTCCACATTGTCAGCAGAACACAGACCTCTTGGTGCAAGTGCCTCCATCCTCAGCTACAGACAGACCCACTTGTGAAAGAGCTCAGATCAAAGCAGAGCAGCAGCTGTGGCCATGGCCTCCTGAACAGGGCTTCTGGCCACCATCTGTGTCTCTTGAAGGACAGGGGTGGGGACTGGCAAAGAACTTAGAGACCTCACCTTCTGTGTTTTATGTGTGTTTGGATGGCTTCTTCCAATGACTTAGAGAAAGGCAGTATATCTATTGGTTCAGGGACTGACAGGACTTAAAGAATGAAGCTAGCAGGCTGGCATTATTACCCTTGTCTTCTCTGGCTGGATAGAATCTGAAGATAGGGCACTTGGTGACATAAACCTGTTGTTCAGCTGGCAGGACATTTTGGTGGCTTTTGACTGGTACTCCAGTAAACAGGATAAAAATATAATTTCCCCTTCAGGCCTTTCCCCCAACCTCTTCTCTCCATCCTTAAGACTTCACCTAACTTCAGCCTCTTTGGAAGCATCCCAAGACCCTGCATCATCAACTGAAATCTGTTCACAGCCATGGCAGGGCCTTCTGTCTTCCCTACCTTAGCGGGCACTGCTGGAGGGCAAGCAGCAGGTCTAACTTTGGGGTTCTGAACAAGCTTTTGTTGGGAACTTTCTCTGTGCCAGGAGCTGGACCAGACTCTAGGAAGTTAGCCACAAACAGAACACGCCCACGTCTGCACTTGAGGAGCTGCAGGCTACCCAGTAAGATTCTCACTAGAGAAGTTGCCGCAGCAGGAAGCAGCAGAGACCAGTTTTCTTGAGAGCTCTGAAGGATAAAGTTAGGGCCCTAGAAGGGGCCTGTGGGTTTCTGTTTCCTGAAGGTATAGCAAAGAACTGACACATGACAAGACACTTTTATAAAGAAGGCTTTCTGTAGAGAGGGATCAGTGAACACGGCACTTACTTCACAAGCATAAGGACCCTGACTTGGTCCCCAGCACCCACTTAAGAAATCTAGCATTGCGGTACACACTTGGCTATCCCAGAGTTGGCAAGGCAGAGGCAGGCCAATGAGAGACTGTCTCAGAATGCAAGACAGACCTAAGAACCAACACCTGAAGCTGACCCCTGGCTTCCATGTGCGTGTACACATGCACACCCTGCTCGTACACCCTGCACACACAAACACACAGACAGTAAACATAAGGGAAAGAGCAGCCCTCAGTGGGAGTGGGAGTGGGCGGAGGGGTGTCAGCCTCACGTGGAACTCTCCCTGGTCCTTGAGCGTGCAGCTGCAGAAGCCTTTGTTCTATAGAACTGAGAACCTCACCCACAACGTCCAAGTCAGTAACTAAATTGAAAACTGTAAAGCTTTCCATCTAAATGGAGGTTTTATGACTTCCAGAAACCTGTAACATCCCCCGCCCCGCGGGGATTCCACTGTGGATTGATGCATGGCAGATTTTCAATGTCTGATTTATTCCTGGCAACAGTTGACTTTCTGTAATTCACGGAAGGTTCTGTCTGAGAAGGCGAGGGTTTTGAAAACACCAAGGCTAGCGGCTCTTATCTGGGATAGTACCTAGCAACTCAGAGGGACCCCTGCTGTCACCACTAGGGTCCCTGTTCTGCTCAGGCCGTGGCCTAGTTCAGTATGTAAGAGGATGAGGAGTCAGGGAGTAAGGCTAGCCACGGGGCCGCTGTACCGCCCACACCTGGCTTCTGAGGACAGAGCTATGCACACACATCCTACAGACAGGTCCTGCTTGCCTGTGAGAGAGGGTGACTCTGCAGTGGCCTCTCCCCTCTCAGTCTTACCCGGGGCACTCTATGGTCCACCCAAACCCTCTGGGAAAGCTGTAAAGTCTCCCCATTATGTTCAACAGGGTGTCAGCGGAGAGGCGCAGCTTACAAGATTGTGCCCAGCAGGCCAAAGGGTCTAAAATAAATGTTAACTCGTAAAACATGCATGGCACATCCATGGGGCTCAAGGAAAGCTGACCCAACATAAAGGAAAACAATACAGTAAGAGAATGGCTTAACCCTGTAGTGACAGGGGCAGGAATGTTGGTTTTGAGGTTTTGTTTGTTTGCTTGTTTTTGCTTTTTACCTTACCTTTTAAGCAGATAAACAAATAGAAAACAAAATACATTTTGCTTTCCAGAAATGATATATGTTTGTTTGTTTTTTCTAAGACTTTGGGGGCTTTTCAGTTTACAAAAAGAGCGAGTGAAATATTCACAATGCACACTGCCCCATGCTAAGCCTTGACCATAAAATGGTGGCGGGAAGGGAGTGCGGGCACAGCTCAGTAGGCACAAGGCTCCTATGGCATTGGCGAGGCCCTGGATCCGATTCCCAGCATGGCACAACCAAGGCATGTTTGTGCTTGATTGTTATCCAAGCACTTGGGAGGTGGGAGCAGGAGAATCAGCAGTCTAAGGAGGGACTCCACTCTGTAGGGAGTTTGAGACCAGCCTCAAAACAAAAAACAAACAAACAAAAAACAGTAATAAAGGAAGCATCTGCAGCCATGCTGGAAAGTCTGATCACAAGCACTTAAGCAAACCACTATGATATTCAGGGTCCTGGGGCGACACTGAGAAGTTACTGAGAAGAATGGGAGAACCCAGAGTTCTGGAGACAGATGGGGGGTGCCTGAAGTCGGGTGCTGGCAGCAAGGAGTTCCTTCCAAAGGCGTGACCTTAAACAATGGCATTTGAACATGGCCTTCAGCCTGAGTAGAGGTGACAATACTTCTATGAGATGGAGGTACCTCAGTCCCACCACACCTTCATAACTGACCAGCAGCGCTAGTGTAGGACAGCACCAAGGGATGTCTGGAAGTGGTTTCCAGAGCATGCACACAGCAAATGGCCTCTCTTAGCTCTGCAGAATAAACAAAGGCTTGGCAGATCCTCTGTTTTAAAGCAGGAAGTCACTGGTGAGTCCCACGCTGTGTAGACTCTCTCCAGCCCTGTTCCACTTCCATTTCCTAGTATACATTAAGCTTGCCGTGTTTCCATATCACAACACACACACACACACACACACACACAAAATGCCGCTTATCAATTCAATAAAACAGTTGATGTATCAAATAAAATGTTTACAAGCATGAATTTATCTATTTCCTGCGGAGAATCCTTTGAAAGGCACGTGACTTGCTGCTAAGGCACAGTGACATTTGAAGCAGGGCATGGATAAACCTCCTAATAATTTAATTGTTGTGTATTTACCTTAATGTGTAATATTCATATAAAATGAGGGCCATATCACAATAGCGATTTTGTAGCTGTAATAACTGATTTTTTTTCACTGTCAGTTGTAATATAAAAGTTCTTGTTTAAATACACCTGTTTATGGGCTGGAGACTTGGTGTGTTTTCAGAGGCCCCAGGTTGGGTTCCCAGCACCCACCTCAGGCAGTTGACAACCATCTCAAACTTTAGCTCTTAGGACTTGACAGCCTCTTCTGGCTTCAGTGGACACCTGTGCCTGCATGCACGCACACACAGACACAGTCATGCACTGAGTCACACACAACCCACATAAATAAAAATCAGTGTGTACTTACGTACATTTGCATATGGGAAGCAAAGATTAAAAGGTTATTTCTATAATGGCAAATTAATGAAGGAAGGAAAGATTCACTGAGACCCATGAGATGGGGACCCTTGAACGATGCCCGTTGCCATTAACTCATATTTCCAGTTCATTTTTTTTTTTTACCTCTGACATGAGCTTCCCTGAGACCTAGTTGACTTTGCACAGAGATGGTTTAAATGTTTTTGTTTTGTTAAGTTACCTGCTCCTTGTCCATGAAAGGAGGACTCTTGACGTCAAGTCTTATTAAACGTGGAGGGACCTCAGTTAACTTGTAAGTCAGCCTCTATGTTGTCATATCCCATCAGGCTGTAGAAACTGAGTCCAGCAAATGTCAGCCAGGATTCAAAGCCATAATCCTCTCTCTGTCTTCACCCTCGCTACCAGATGGCGCTTCATCAGTCAACTCGAGTCTCTCAGCGTTCCTTGTTGACTCTGATCTGTTTGACAAAGTGTGTGGGTTGTTAGACTATTTTTCCCTCGAGACAGCCTAACAAACAAGCCTTCACCTGGGGGAATGAATGTTAGCCACAGGAGAGGAGACACCGTAGTCCCTGGTAGGACGCGGGATGCCACGTGCTGTGTCATCAGCTCCTTCTGGAGCCCCTCTCGGAAGCATTTTCCTCCCTCTTGTCATCTGTACACTTCTCTGTCATTTTCAAAATGATTTTTGAGGCCTCGAGTTTAGATGATATGTCACAAGGAAAGTAAGTGAGGAAGGCACTGAGAAGCCATGGCCAAAATGACAGCCTGGGACGGGGACACTGATGCGGAGGTAGCTCAGTCACAGAGGGTTTTCCTGGGGACATCCTTCTGCCAGGACAGAGCCTCCTGGCTTAGTCCAGGGACTAGCAATGCTTCTCTGCAAAGGGCCAGGGAGTCTGCAGATCACACGGTCTCTGCAGTGGTGCCTTGGCTGGAAAGCAGCTATAGACTAAGTCAACAAATGACTTTTTCCAATAAACCTCTTTATTTACAAAGCAAGTGATGGGCTGTATTTGGCCCAGAGTAGCTCACCAATTCTCAGCCCATTAGGTGGGAGTTTAGCCCCTGGAATCAAATGGATCCAAGACACACCTGGTTCTTATAGTTGCCTGTTGCGGGATCCTGAGCAAAATTCAGCAAATCTGCCTGTCTTACTCATAATTGAAATCGCAAGGCTTTGCATGCTCTGAATAAAAGGATAAATGGCTCCAGGATTTATTGTCATGATCTTCTTCACAATTAAAACTAAAGATCCAATCAGGTCTCCTCACACTACTTCAGCATCTTGATCTTATTGATATTGCACATGTATTATCTCTTTCTTTTTTACTTGGTTTTCTATTAAGCTATGAATTGATTATGTGACAGTCTTTGGACCTTTGCTTGCCTTTGTAAACAAAGTTTTATAGATACATAGGATGCTTTTACCCTACAAGCGAAGAGGGGAATTTGAGCAAGCAGAGATCTGTGTTCCATAGTCCTTTATCAAAGACATTTTCTCTCTTCTGTGCTGGCTGAGCAAGAAAACCCATTGAATCCCATATTTGATTAGTTATATTTCTTTGGTTTTTGCTCAGACATCTCCTGAGAACATCTCACCTTCCCCTTCCTGCCGGTGAACTTCCATTTAGGAATCATGATGGTTGTTGTGGTGACCCTCCAACGTCAGTGAGATTCTGTCCCTGGTCATGAAAGTCCTATGTGGAGGTCCCCGACTTAGTTTAAACTAGTGTTGCCCCTCAGCTTGCCCTTAGTGGCTGCTTCTTCTTCACAGAGGTCTCCCCTACGTGAAGTAATTTACTTCTTATCCCAGAGTAAACTCCCCCCACGCCACTCTGCCCAGCTTTCCTCACACACTCTTGCTAACCTTCTCCACAAGTCTGCTGAGAGTCTAACGGGAACATCCGCAACAGGGATATCATTATAATAGGTGTCAAAAGCGCCACTGCTCTCCCAGAGCACCCCGATCTTGACAAGACAGATGAAGCCTACAGCTTTCTGTTTGCACGTAAGCTCCCAGAAGCCAGGACTGCAGGCTTTTTCTCACATTGTGAGTCACTGGTGTGGCTGTTCTTTCAGATATCCATTTGTCCAGAAGATTCTGCCTTCCAGAATTTTCCCCAAGATTTTCAGGCTGCACTGTGAAATCTCTTGCAGGGAATGGAAAAGAATGTGCCGGTACCTCTTGGCTTCAATGTTTTACATGAGAACTATGATTATTGTGGCTTCAGTGGTAAAATGTGTCTGTTGGACCTTTCAGTTAAGAGCTACAAACCCCAGCACAGCAAGGCTTAAGCAACTGGCAATTTATTGCCAGTTAACTAAAGCATTCAGGACAAGCTGGCTTCAAGCAGTGCTGGTTCAAGGCCTCAGGTCACAATTTGAAAAGGCTTACTCTCACTTCTCTGGTCCACTTCCAGTCTGTTGGCTTCTTCCCAAGCCATTATGACACCTCATGGTGGCCTGGTGGCAATGAGACCGGCTATCATCCCCTCGGCACTAAGTCCAGCCTCAGCAAGCCGCTCCAGATCCCATACTCTAGTCAATGTCTCGTGACCTATGATTGGGCATGCTGGTGGTCAGGCCCACTCTGGCTAGAGACACCCAATACTCTGATGAGGGAAATAACGGGACTTGTCACCCGTAGACCTAAAGGACAGCTAGTTTGCTTGCCTAGAGTCATGTGAATAATAGCAGGGGCTCCTAAGGCAAGATCAGAAGGTGTCAGAAACATAGTGGATGATTGACAGGAGAAAACAACAACGAATTTCTTCTCTGTAAACAACCAGCTTGCTCGCCAGGCTGCTTTTCTCCTTGCTTCCTGTGGCAGACTTTCTCAGCAACAGCGCTAGTCATATTTGGGACCAGATCGTCCTTTGTCATGTGGCCATCCTGTGAATTGTCAGATCTTGAACAGCGTGACTGTCCCCTCCCTGTTAGATGGCAGGAGCAGCCGCTCCCTGCCTCCCTGTCACTGTAGCCTAACCCCTGGGAGTCACAGTTGTTGAGTTGAGAAGCTTCAGTAGCCAATGTTTACAAGTGAGTGGCAGCCAGAGGGTCAGGACACTGCCCATTCCTCACCAGGGATAGGACCCTAAAGGGAAAGAGTGGTCCCTGGGTTGAAACTGGCAACCCCCAAGCACCTCTAAGGCCTTATTTGACTGGTACCTTCTCCAAGGAGAGGGAAGGTCTTCAGACGCAGAGAGACCCAGCCAAACCTATTGGCATAAGTGGAAAAGGAACCCTGGGCCAGGAAGGTCAAAGCTCGAATCCCATTTGTATCCGACTCTTGGCCGATAATCTTGGGTTACTTAGTTAACTCCCGAGTCCGGGTGTTCTCTCTCCTAAGATATGAAGACCGTGCTAGTGTTGATGTGGGGCACAGTTGTAACTAACGAGAAGAGGTAGGAATTCTCACATTTTGTGTTGTCACGGTTACAAACATCACTAGCCAGGATCCCCAACCTGGACCCACGGATAGCGAGGACCAGATCATAGAGGATGGCCCAGCGCTTTGTAGGATGTCAGGTCGTTTCCCTAGCATTGGTACTTTCATATCAGCAACAGGGTCAAAGGCTCTAGGATGGGTGAGATGACTCATGACCCATGCCATGATGCACACACACACACACACACACACACACACACAAAGGGGGGGAGGGGCTAAGGTGTTTGTAGACATTGTCAAATGTTTCCTGGGGATGGAATGTCTACAATGATAGAGAAAGAAGGACAAAATCAACCCCCTGAAGTCCACTGATTTAAATACTCCAGGGCCAGCATGTCCAGAGGGAAAGAATAATAATTCTATTGCTTTATCCTATTTTTCAAGGCAGACTCCATGGCTGGCCCAGGAAAAAGAAGGGGCTACTTGCAAACATGTTTAGGAAAGAGTCTGAAGCCCCCAGGACTGGCCCAGTAGATGATGGTATTCACAGCTCCAATTTCTTGCTGTAGAGGGAGATGGAGAAGGCACGCCTATCTCCTTTGGCCTTTATCTCCAGAAGTGCTGCCTGCGGGCCTTCAGACCACACTCCTATTTCCAGCTCCAGGCTTGCCCAGGGGATCCATGAAGTCTGTCCAGTTAGTTGCTTAAAGTGTGTCCTCCTGTCTGGCTCCAGGTGGGAAATCATTGCTCCAAAACTCTGCTCGCATGTTGTAATGAAAACGCTTGTTATGTTTAATGAAAACCATAGACCAGGCCATGAATCCTGTGGCCTTTCAGACGTATGTGCACAGCTATGCAGATACACGGAAGTGCTGGGGGTATAGGGTCCTTCATTTTCCCATGATTGCCTGACACCGAGGTTCCTGGGGGTCAGCAGAATGCTACATCAGATTTAAAGTCGGTAAAGTCAGCTTCCAGCCTTGGCCATGTAGGGCCAGTGAATGGCTGCAACTCAGAGCTTAGTATACGTTGCCATGGTGAGCTCAGGGGCCAAAGTCAAGGCTGTGCTTTTAATGTGAAATGTTCTGAGTGGACTTACATGTATGACCCTTGGTCACCAGCTGGTGTCACTGTTTTGGAGGTGGTGGAAACCTCTAGAAGGTGAAGGTTTACTGGAGGAAGGAGGCCAACGAAGAGCAGGCCAACAGCTTAGTCCCCCCCCCCCCCACTTCCTATGTGCTCTCTGTTTCCTGGCTGTGGATTCAGTGTGAACACAAGCGCGTCACACACTGCGTGCCTTCCTCACCATGGTACATTGTATCTCCCTGTCTAGTTTTTTTTTTTCTTTTCATAGAATTTATTTTGGTCATCGTCTACCTATCCGCAACTCTATTTTTAAAAAGAGAAGCCCCTTTGGTGCTGACCAGCTCCTCCCAAACATGAAGTCTATCTCCCTTGAGGTGTGGCTGATACGCTGAGGGTCACTCCACTGGAGAACACTGACTGTCCCTCCCCCAGCAGGTATCAATTGCAAAGAACTTCTTGGTTTAGGGTGGGACTTTGTGCTCACGTCCCCTTCTCAAAACTGGGATTTTTGTCTGGTTTGAATGTGTGCGAGTTTGTGTGGGTCTCTGTCAGTTCAGCCCTGTTGTGTTTAGAAAATACAATTTCTCTGGAATTGTCCACCACCTCTGGCCCTTCCAGTCTTTCCACCGCCTCCTCCCCACGGACCGCTAACTATGTCCTTTAGTGAATGTAAGCCAAATAAACATTTCCTCTGCTAAAAAAAAAAAAAAAAAGTAATAATAATTTGGAGTCACGCAAATCTAAATAGCTACATGGAACCAGCACGTGTTGAAACTAACTCACTAACCTGTAGAATAGAGACCACGTGACCTGCGGCCTAGCTACTAAGTTAGGTGAGCTCACAAATCATTTAACACATAAGAAACACTCAAATGTATGATTACCATATGTAACAAATCTGCAGGACTCGAAGCCATTTCCTTCCATTCTTCATCCATTATTCAACTGTTTTAGTTAGTGCCTACTTTTTCATCTGTGTTAGCAATTTGTTGTAATTCAGCCACAAAACGAGCGGTCTCACGCTGCCTTTAAGTTAATAAAAGTGTGAAAGACTAATGTGTGGAGAAGACAACTTCCTTGTCCCCCCTGGAATCTGGCTCCTGAGATAGCTCAAGGGAAGCAAACTGTCTCCAGTCAGTTAGGCACCTCAAAAATCAGGTAGAAACTCAGGGGCTGAGACTTCCTAACCTCTCCTTCCGCAGATCTAGAACATTCAGTTATCACATTTTGATTTTCAAAAAGAAGTGAAGTTTCCAGGCAAGTGACAAGGAAGTTTAAGGGGATTTATTGCAGGCTTACCCCTTATCTATCCCAAGAGTCCTTTGATTTATGCAGTTTATCCTATAGCCCAAGAATCGGCCTTGTTGGATGGATAAGGAATGCAGCTTCAAGGCCAAGGTTGTGGTTTGCTGTGTCCTTGGACGGTTACAATTCCCTCTTCTTGATTTCTCTTACCTTTAGGACTCGGTATGATTTAATTGCCGAGAAAGCTCTGCCTATATGCTGGGGCCACTTCCAAATGCCACCTCGTGCTCCTACAAATAAACGTAGCTTCAATGGAAAAAGGAAGGTGGCCCACCCTTGCTGCTGACAAAATCCCAACAGGGAGAGAGAAGCGCCCGAGGAATGGACCAGGTCCTGTGAGGAAGAGCAAGCAGTGGGCCACGTAGCTGTGTCCCACTAAAGTGAGGTTTTCACCGGGTTTTCTGTGAAGGTCTCAACTCCCAGGTGAGCCCTGAAAGCAGGGAGCCTGGCTATTACCCCCCTCCCCAATGCCTGGAGAAGCCGTTTGTAGCTCTCTCCTATTAGATACAGCTCCAGGATCCAACGTAAGCTTAACCTCCTGCAGGACACATCTGATAGTCTCTCACATCCAAAATAGGATTGTCACAATTTTGTGGTTTAACTTCTTCCCAGTATTATTATTTTTCCATTTATCTCTGTTTTATTCTATCCCTCTCCCTACTAGTCCAAGAATGCAGAAGAAATCCACAGTTTTCTGGGTGGCTAAGGGTGTACTCAGTGCCCGATGTGCGTTCAGGAGTGTGGCTGGCTCCGAGGGGTGCAGGACGTCCACGCTGTCCCTAACTTCGAGAGGCATGGAGATCCGCACAGACAGTAGATGATCCAATCTGCCATGCAGTCATGGATTGGCCACTGCCCTGTTAACCTATTTACACTCCCTTGGCTTTCCAGGCCTAAAGGAGAAAAGGCCTTTGCCTTCCCCCTTTCCTGGTTCATCGCCAGGAGGTCCTGAGCCACCTGTCACTTTGCCAAAGTCTAAATCCCCCGCCAGTCTCAGCTTTCTCTCCCTGTTAGCATTCAGAGCTCACGTTGCATTAAATGGTTAAAGGGGGAAAAAAAAAAAGGGAAAAGCGCAAATGTGTGCCATTAAACTGGTCATGACAGAGTGTCGTTAGTATTAGGAAATTCTAGCATGGGATAATGCTTTTTGGCACGATCTCCTCTGAGCAGGAAGCCTGCACTGGAGAAGGTATGCGAGCAGAGAGCGAGGGGCATCTGTTTGTTCTCAGTTTCCCTGACAGCCGGGATGGCTTGTTTGTGTCAGCATTCCCTGGGATGGTAACTGCGATCTCACAGAAGGGTCAAAGTCCACCAGACCTTTGTGCCTGCTCAGGGGCCCACCCCAGGCCTCTTCTCTCCTGCCCCCTGGTCCCCTCTAAATTAAATCACATTCCACTGCCTGTTATTGGATAATGCCTGGACAAAATACTCTTGCACACACTCCTTGCTTAAGGCGAAGTGACTGGAACAGAGGGCTGCTGGCTAGGAGCCATGGACTAATTGCTGTATGCCCATTTCCCCTCGCCAGAGGCACACCCAGCATTGACAAATCTATGGCTGCTTCCCAATTTCTTCAGGTCTCTCTGAAACAATCAGGGCCATATTCACTGGGGTGGGGGGACAGCCTGCATGGGGGCGGAAAGAGAAGCTAATTCTCTCTAGGCACTGGCACCTTCGACTCACTCTGTTTAATCTCCTGTTATTTTGATCGCGGTGATCTGGGTTTTTAATTTCCTGTAATCCAGAAAGGAATGCTGTTCTCTTCCTTAAGTATCTGTGGGATCTGCCTTTCATGTTCCAGAAGAATCTTAACAGAGATGTTTTGTCAACGGCTGGATGTTTCATTAGAAATCCAAAGATTCCCGTTAACTTGACTTATTTCCGTGGCTCCGATCAACTTTCAGCTTAATAATTCATGATGTTTAATAACCTGCTCATATCATTGCCAAAATTATTGATTTAATAATATTTGGTTGTTAATAATGGAGGAGGGGGAAGGGGTTTCTTATCGCTTACATCAATTTCTATCTTATTGCCTTGCAAATCTTGGGGGGGACAATAATCACCAAGACCTTTAATATCTTGTCATTTTTCTTGGTAGAAGTCAGGAAATGGTTTTGGGTTCTTAAATATGACTTGTCTTCACTTTTATTTTCATATTTTGGAGGCTTGGGGTTTATTTTCGATGTGAGCTGTGGTCTCACTATGCAGCCCAAGCTGACCTTGAACTTAAAGTTCTCCCTCCTCCTCCTCCTCCTCCTGGCCTGTGCTTGCTGGGGTTATGGAGGCCTATGCTAGGCAGCACAACCGGCTAGTCTCTGCATTCTTGAGCTTCAAAGGATACACTGAAGACATCCAATTAATCTAACTAGTCCTGATTGAAACATTTCCTAGGAGTTTGGGCCGGCCACACCCACTCAGCCCTCGCTCCTCAGTCTCTCTAGCAAATTTCAGTGGGCTCTTTTTGTCTCCTTTTACAGTCACCTTTAATCGAATTCCGCTGTGATCGCGCCTGTGGTTTCCTTCCGGGAACGCACTTTACAATCTGAAGTAAGAATGGGGCTGGAAAATTCATCATGGATTTGTCTTGGCAAGGTGGGGTTTCGGCCCGCTTTCTCCTCAGAGCTCCTGCAGAAGTCGGAGCTGCGGTGGGCAGGCAGGAAGCAGTGCCTCGCCTCTTTTTGGGGAAAAAAAGTGAAAATCAAATGTATGGACCACATACATACTTACTGATTTTTTTATAACTTCAGAGTCCTCCTGCTTTACGTTTGCTTCAAAAGAACCCTTTCAGAGACCAAGCATGGTGGCACACACCTTTTAACTTCCGCATCCCATGGAGGCAGGTGGATCTCCACTGGTGTGAGGCCAGCGCCATCCAAACTGTGAGCTCCAGACCAACCAGGGCTGCAGAGCGAGGCACTATCTCAAAGTTAATTAACTAATTAAAGATAAAACTTTCCAAACTCCTTTATGAATCTCCTTTGCATGATGCCCTTGTTGTTAGACCACCCTTACCTGGGCCTCTTTCTGCAATAACAACTACATCTTCAGGCCCTGTTCCAAGAAGAACCCTCCTTATCCCCAATTTTATTCAATACCTAATGGTGTTATGGCACACGTCCAAAACTTAACCTTCCGGGCAGTAAGAAATTTCCTTGTAGTGCTGTTTCTCAATGGAAACTGACTTCCTGCATCAGATACAGAGGGTGATGGGTATACAACCAGATGAAGGAAATCATTAGAATTCCCCTACCCAGGGCTCTGTGTGTTCCAAGCATGCTGGGAATGTGCCTGGTTGGGAGTGGATCAACGATCAACACGTCTACTCAATGTTGAGGGCGAGAGAGGAAATTCCTTAATAAGCCGCAGGGAGGGAAAGGTGTCTATGGCTTGACCCAGCCTGTAGACCACCCAGGTAAGACGCAGAGGGCGCCCACAGATTCCCAGATGAATACCCATGCTGGGGTCCTCACTGAGGTTCCTAGATCCCCTCCATTACCCAGCTTGGAAATAAGCCATTATTGCAAAGTAAAAAGTATGTCTTGCGGTTTAGTTGTGCAGCTCACGTGATTTAGGATACAGCATCGATCTTCAGTTGGTGTAACCCACTTGGTGAATGTTTTACCTTGGTTTCTGTTGCTGTGATAAACACTCCAACCAAAAAGAAACGCAGGGAGGGAAATAGTTCCCTCCATCTTAATGGTTACTGTCTACCTTTGGGAAGTCAAGGCAGGCCCACTTGCTGTTCTACACAGCATCACCTCCAACCAAGGAACTCAAGACAAGGAAGCATGGCAGAAGCCATGGAGGAAGCTCCTTCCTTTACAGGCTCATGTTTAGCTAGCGTTTTTTATGGAGCCCAGGACCTCCTGGGTAGACATAGTGCTGCCCACAGTAGACTGGGCTCTCCTGCATCAGTGTTCAAAACAATCCCCCAGACATGCTCACTGGGCCAATCAGATCTGGGCAGTCCCTCAACTGAGATTCCCTTCTCAGGTGATTCCAGGTTTATCTGTCAAACTGACAGTGAAAACTAGCTAGGATAGTGGGTTATATCAACGGGAGAGTGAGAGTAGAATCCAGCCGAGAGCCTTGCTGTAGCAAAGGAAATAACATGTCCTTTGTTGTTCTTTATTTTTACAAATAAACTTTGGGTGACATTACAAAATGATCCAAAAGCCCCCAAAGTTTCGAAAGTTCCTACTGTCTCCATGTAGGGAGACAGTCACAAGTCCTATGCCAGAACTCTACCTTTCAAGTACATTAAAATACATAATTCTTGTATTTAAAGAGGTGGCGGACTTCTAATGGCTTCAGTGACTATGAGAGGTTGTGGTTACACCCACTTCAGCCAGCACGCAAAGGCTCAAGGACACAGTGTTGTAGAGCACTGCCTCTCGGGTAAGTGACCAGCAAGCAGACCACAGAGTCCCCAGAGGTGGCTCCTCAGCGAAGCTTCCAGGACCTAAGGACCTTAAAGAGGGTAGTACTACCATGAAATCAGACGGCACCAGGTGTCCAGCGCCTACTTGGGAACTGAGAGCTCTTTTGGAGGGAAAATACAGTGTCACAAAGAAGCCAAGAGGAAATGGGAAGTGAACATTTTGTTCAATTTTGTTCAAGAAAAGCAGCACACTCCAGCCTGGCTTTCAAAGTATAGAATAGCCAGAGCCGCCATTATCCCGGGTAACTTAGTTAAAAGCCATCTTATCTGTTTTTCCTGCCACGGCCAATTTGAGGCTCAGCCGTAGACCAGCCTGACTTCCAGAAAGTTCGAGTGCAGGTGTAGCCTTTGCTCCTGCCCGGCTATACATCAGGTTTGCTGCCAACACTTCAGTCCTGGCCACTCTCAATGTGACGGTTCTGGCCGAGGTTCTGCTGTTTTGTGATGAATCCGGCTCTCGCCACCCAGATTTTAATATTCATCAAGGTGCTGGTACAAATGGGACAAGATCTTATTACCAGAATTCTTGATCTTACACCAGTTTCGGGAGTAGAGAAATAGATTTCACCTGAGAACGCTCTTAGTGTTATGTCAGAGCCCAATTGATCTGATGGACTTTTAATGACTTCGCTGATAAGAGAGAGAGTGCCTTAGACCTGCTCCAGCCAGTGTGAAAAGGCTGATGGCAATTTGCATGGCCCGATGAGATCTCAAATGGGAGGAATGGACCTTCAAGTTCAAAGAGGTTGCACGCTTGCCGCAGAAGAGACGTGAACTGTGCAGGGCTGGGTACGGAAACCAGCAAGCGCGTAGGTTCTGTGCTTCTCAAGATGCCTAAGCACATACACCAAAATTACAGAGAACTGGGGATCTGGGGGTGCTGTGACTGAAGGCTGGCGGGTTGAACACACACACACACACACACACACACACACACACACACACACACACTCAGCAAAAAGTAAGGAGGAAAGCCAAAAACAAAAGAAGCATTTCCCCACCGCTAAGAGACAATTTAAGCTGCTAAGAGCCCCCACCTGTGATCCACATCTCTCGCTTGCACTTTAAGCAAATGGGAGGTTTTAGCAGGACATTATCACCTGCAGAGCCCAGTAATGGGTAATTGAGTAGGGAAAGGGGCCATGCATTTCTGATTAATATTTACCAAAGTCAGTGTGTGTTTTGCCTCAACCGTTAATGACTTGACAGATCAAGTCGAACAAAAAGGATAGTGTCGCTGGAAAACGGGGCATTGTGCTCCTCAGACGCTGCCTCCTCTCCGCTTGGCTTACGATGAATGCTATTCTTTAATAGCAAACTGGTGTTCGTAAAGAACTTATTACGGAGACTCCGAGGAGCCAAGAATGAAGGAATGCCTGACTGGCAGAGATCAATCAGTCCCCTTTTTAACATGAGCTGATCCTTCCTCTTCCAAGTAACAGTTCACACAAAGGTCTCTAACATAAATACGCAAGTCATGGGAGCCGTTACAGCTCCTGGTCCTGTTCACGGTTCCATGTACGCTTGGGGAGAAGATGACCCCTGCCAGTCCTAACAGAGGTTACTTATTGACAACTGTAAAGTAATAATCTTCAAATGGCAAAAGAAAGTCATGTTTAGTTAAAGATTCTGCACCCTTGGAGCAGAATTCATATGGGAGCAGCCCTGGGAAGTGCTGACCAGTGAACTGGACCCAGAACATTGAGGGGCTGTGGAAGGTCCCATTTTCAGCATGGCTGATCCACTCTGTGGTCATACAGTACTTGGCGTGACTTCTCTTCTCTTGCTCAAAACCTCTTTTGTGCGATTGGTTTGGTTTTTTTGAGGCAGGGTTTCATATAGCCCAGGATGGCCTCAAACTGGATATCTTGCCCAGAATGGCCTTGAACTCCAGGTCAGATCCTCCTGCATCTCCTCCCAGCTGTTGGGTTTACAGCTGTGCGTCAACACACACAGCTCCAGAGGCCTATAGAGCAGGGTTTCTTCACTGTCGAGCCAACACTAACATCTGGGGCTAGGCTGAGCTTTGCAGTGGGGATTAGCCTAGGATTCCCCAGCGCAGAGATTATATGGAAATCAGCTAGACTTCTTCCTGAGCTCCTTGCCCACCCAAAGTCCCTCTCCCCTGTGCCCAGCTCCAGGGTACCCCCTTCTGAACCTTCCTTCCCATACACCCTGTGGTTGAGAACTTGAACCCCCAGCTTCATCAGTTCAGTTCTTTCTCTTCTTCATGCTAGCCATGTGACCTCAAGCCAGACACTCACTCCCTCAGCTGGCCTGCACCTCTGTTTCCTCCTCTGTAGTCTACACAGGGTCCTCACGGGAACCTGGCATAGAAGGTCACAGGAGAAAAAACTGCTAGTGTGTAAGACGTGCATGATGACCACGCTTGTTATTCTTTTATCTCTTGGTTGGAAAGTCCCTGTTTCTTCCTCCTCTACGGGCATGGTTTGCGTGTCTCCCAGTCTCTTCACAGCATCTCAGAATTCACTTTGTGAAACCACGTTAGAGTATGTCATGTGATGACCCCTAGACAACAGGCCAAAGTACTGACAACTGGGGTCACTTAGGATTATGAGAGCCAATGTGTGTGTGTATGTGTGTGTGCATGTACATGAGAACTTGTGTGCTGCCCACATCTCCCTGAGGGATTACGGGCAAAGTTGAATCCTCCTCCTCCTAGGATAGAAGAGCAAGGGTGCCAGGCATCTTTGGACTCTCAGTTGGTAAGACGTCTCCTAATCCATTGAGGGGGCACTTCTGAACCCAGAGTCCTTCAGCTGAGAGACTGCAGCTGGAGTGACTGCTGGTCCTTCTTCTCCCAGTTCCTCCTCAACTCAAGATCCCTCTGCATCAGAACGGGGACAGCATTTCCTATGGAAATGAGAGCTTTCTTAAGCATACGTTTCTAAGATGATGTGGTACCCAATGCTTGTAATCCCAGCACTCAGGAAGTGGAGGCAAGATGATTTCTGTAAGTTCAAGGCCAGTAGAAGTGATACATACATACATACATACATACGTACATACATGTATGAGATATGGATCTCTACATTCCAATTTTGTTCTGTTAGTTTAGACATGTAACATTGGGGCCTGGGAATCTTCATTTTAGCTGCATTCCCACACAAGCTTCCAGGTCCTTATTTTGAGAACTGAGGTTTAAAATAAAGCAACATGAAGCTGAGAGGCATTTGCACGTGACGCTCGCCGTCCCCAAGTTTCTGAGCCTGCATATACTCTGTTTTTATGAGGGGAATAGGGCAGAGTTGTTTTCCCCCTTGCTCTCTGGCATGTTCCATGTAGTGAAAATGGTGTAAATGGGAGGATTTTCGCTCTTAAGTGAAGCAGTTGTGTCTGTGCTCCACATTCCCTACCCCCCCCCCCGCTCTTAAAAACAAGCTGGGGGGAGGGGGTTGGAGAAAGGGAGGACCAAGTTTTGCAGCCCCAGCTGGAAGGGGGCATGTGTTGTGCCGAAGACAAAGGGAGGCACAGGCAGCAACAAGCTGAGAATAATTTCTGGGTATCAGGAGTGGAGAAAGATTTTAGATTATGTTGTTCTGGAAGCTTCCATCACCAGGTGCACCAAAGACGTTTCCATATGGCTTCAATATCCTGGGGGGTTCGATGCATAGTTGAGCCTAACCCAAAGATATGAAATAATCCATTCTTGGTCTATTTCTAGATGATGAATATCTCCTCCATATCCAAGACCTATTTAATGATTAATTTGAGTTTTCCCACAGCCACGAATCTGTATCCTCAGGAGTAATGGGGCCCATGTCCGGGTGATTTATTTAGAAACAAAAGCTGAGGCTGCCCCATCCCTTCTCTTGCTTCCCTGTCCACCAACAGCCTCATCCAGCTCCTTTTTCTTCCTCCACTGAGGTGCTAAAGAAAGCTCTATCTTCTGCCATCTCAGCTTGGATCTTTCCAGCAGGCACTTCTCAAAATGAAGCCGCGGGGCTGGGGAGATGGCTCGGTTGGTAAAGCGCTTGCCTGGGAGATGGGAGAACCTGAGTTCAGATCCCCAGAGCCTGTATAAAGCCAGATGTGGTGACATGTGTCTAGGAAAATCCCCAGAAGTTCGTGAGCCAACTACCATGGTGTTTACACAATGGCAAACATGAAAGTCTGGAATGAGCTGGAAGAAGAGGACTGAACCTAAGATTTCTACAGAGAGAGAGAGAGAGAGAGAGAGAGAGAGAGAGAGAGAGAGAGAGAGAGAGAAAGGGGGGAAGTTTTATAAGTAGGAGCCCACAGGGTAGCTCGTCGGGTATACTTGCCCCACAAGCCCAACAGTATGAGTTAAAGCTCCAGAACCCACATAAAGGTGGAAGGAGAGAACTGCCTCCCCAAGGTTGTCCACTGACTTCCACAAATGTATCATGACACACGAGTGTCCATTCTCTCTCTCTCTCTCTCTCTCTCTCTCTCTCTCTCTCTCTCTCTCACACACACACACACACACACACACACACACATACACACACACACACGCATCAATTTAAAAAGCTAATCGTAGGAAGCCCCTAAATTCTTTTCCTAACTTCTCCACACGAACATCCCTCTTTAATGGCGTGTAATCAAGCACCCGTGTGCCCATGCATGGCACGGTTGGACAGACTGCCTTCTTCATAGGGTTTTGTAGAAGTTCAGTGAGCCTCAAACTAGGACTCTGAGAGAACCTGGCCCACAGTTCACAGCACTGAGCTAGGCTTGTTGCGATCCTATGCCGTCTGTCTGTCTGTCTCTGTGTGTGTCTGTCTCCGCACATATTCCTCTTTACCAAGCCACTCTCTGCTCCTTCTTCTCCTTCATAGCCCATCACCTTGGGGAGTCTTTTCATCCTCTCCCCATCTGAGCATCCCCACTCAGTAGATCTTTAATCCCGATGACCTCATCGTACCATCTGGCCACCGACCTCCCCTCTGAGCTCCCCACCTGCATGGACTACAGTGCTGTGTGGAGACTTTGTGTCCACATTTGTACTGGGTGTGAGCTGTGTTTCCCCAGCTTCATGTGGCATCCTGTGTGTGCATGGGGAGGCCAGTGCTCTTACTTGCTTGACAACAATGGGAACAGAAACACACAAGTGGTAGACTTTGTAGGATTTGGAGAGTTGTTACATCCCCTTCTTAGGCAGACTAGTTTTTCTCTGTTTTTACCTTGATGGCTCTATGAATGTCAGAGCTCCCAGAACTTTGTCTTTCTTGGGCTCTTATCTCACCTTTAAACTTAGAAATTTCCAAACAGCAGCTTGCGAGTAAGGCCAGCCAACAGAGACACAGTCAGAGCCTCAAACTAGTAAACTACTTTAGCCCCCTGGAGAGGTGGCTCAGTGGGTAAAACGCTTGGCAGACAAGTATGGGGAACTGAGTTCAAATCTCCAGGCCCCATGTAAAGCCAAATGTGTTAGCACAAGTCAATAAGCCCAGGGCTCTTAGGGAAATCTCGTGGATGGAGACAGGAGAATGCCAGGAAATGACGGTCAGCAAGGTAAACAAGATGATGGTAAACAAGAGACCCTGCCTCCAGCACGGTAGAAGACAAGAACTGACGCCAAATGTGTTTTCCAACTTTCACACAGACAGCACAGACAGACAGACACATACACACACGTAACAACCCCCAAAACCTGATATTTTTAAAAAGCATTTAGCTTAAAACTTTAGTTGTTTTACCTAAAACTTTCTGTTTCTATTGTTTGTTTGACTCCAGCATCTCATCTTGCTACACCATTCTTTCCACGTGATCATGGCTAGCTGGAGTTGAAGGAGATGCAATTCCCTGCCCCAGCCATTGCCTGGTCCTCCTGGGACACCTGAGATTGTCACTCCTGTGAGCTATCCTCACGTTAATTAAGAGTCTACAAAGCAAAGAAAGCCCATTTGGCGTGTCTCATCCCCACCTGGCCTGTATGTGGCCTGTATCTCTCTCCAGCTGACTTCCACACATGTTCCCTACATCAGCCCTCACTGGATGTTACTGCCTGTTCCCCACTACTGAAGCCTGACTCTTGCTATTTACTGTTTAAAATGGAATTTACTAATCGATCTGAATGAGTGTTCACACCCAATAGACTATTTTTTATATACTGTTTGTGTATGTGTGCACACATCCCATGCATGCACGTGTGAAGGCCAGAGATTGTCTTCCTCTGTCTTCCTCTATATGTGCCCTGGCCTATTTCCTAAGACAGGGTCTCTCTTTGAACCAGAAGTTCACTGACCGGCTGGCCGTTAAGCCCCAGGAATCCATCTTACTCTATGTGCATTGCCACACTCAGCTTAAACAAAGAGGGCGGGGGCATCAGAGTAAAATAAAGTCAAACACATACAAAGCCTGGCATGAAATGACAGGAAAGGCTTGGGAGTCCGGGACGCCTCTACTGTTTAGGTGGAGAGAGACAGTGGGGGGATGTAAAGGCTTGTGGGAGATGACATTTGCTCTCATTTAGGGTACCCTGGGTCACACCAGCAGACATACAAGTACAAATGCCTTGTGCTGTTAAGAGGGAATGCATGGCAAACTGAAGGTGGATTTGAGTCACAGTTTCAAAGCCATCCACCTTTGTGTGCCTTTTAAAAATCTGCAGAGGATATTAAGGAAAAGAAGAAGGAGGAGGAGGAGGAGGAGGAGGAGGAGGAGGAGGAAGAGGAGGAGGAGGAGAAGGAGAAGAAGAGGAGAGGGGGAGGGGAGGGGAGAGGGAAGAGGAGGATGAGGAGGAGAAGGAATAAAATGGAAAGAAGGAAAAGAGAGAGACAGGCCAGGGTAAGGAGGGGGTGGAGACAGACATGTGAGGCCATTGCCAGAAGTTAGGAAGTCAAGGTAGAATTGAGAATGGTCCAGCAGTGTCACGTGAGTGAGGGTGGATCTACCAATATATATGCCGAAGAAAGAGTGAACAGGGAGACTACACATGTCTGCATGAGCTACGTTTTGCTGCCATGACAAACATTTCCTAAATGACAGGAGTTAGTTTCCCTCTCACTGAGGGACTTTCTCCCTCTAAGTCAGGGCTGTGAAGCCCTTAACTCTCTGAAACATGACCATTGCTATGGAGAAAGGAAGCAGGCACCAGTTCCCAAGTCTTATTCTGGAGCGTGAAGAAGGTACAAGTGAGGGCTCACCCATCACTCCAAGGGGGACAGTAAGGGGAAATCCAGCACGCCAGCAGGAGAGAGAAGTGGAATTTGCATGTGTATTCCTGTGCTGCATCCCACGGTCCATTGGACTTCACATAATGAAACATAGAGTCTCACGTGAAATTAATAAGAATTTCTTCAACGCATTGACCTTGCGTCCATCCTGAAGGATGCATCTTCATCCCTGAATTTTGACTGCATGGCAGGCTGCCTTCTAACTCATCAGTCATATCTTTTCTCTCCTTCCTTCTGATTCCTCTTAAACTATTTTTTATTTTAGCTCTATTTTATGTTTACTTATTGCTAGAGCAATGTGGATGTGATATGTATGGGTGTAATGTGCCATGAGGTGAGGACTGGAGGTTGCTTCTCACCGCCTGCTTCACTGAGGCAGGGTTCTTTTGTTATTTCTGCTGTCGGGTTACACGCACCAGGCCAGCTGGCCCACAGACATCTGAGAAGTCTCCTGTGCCAACTTCTAACCATGCCGTAGGAATGCTGTGATTAGAGACCAGAGTCACTAGTGGGTTTCAGGACTCAAACTTGAGTCCCCAGGCTTGTGTGGCAAACACATTTTTGCAGGCTAACCTATGTTGGTGGTCCCGGTTCGGTGCATACTGTCCTGTGTGTGGCGGTGAATGTGACAGTGTGTGTGGAGGTTAAAAGACAACTTTGTGGAGTCAATTCTCTACTGCACCTTATTTTTCTAGACGCTCACTCAGGTCATCCACCTGGCACAGCAAATTCTTTTTGCCCACTGAACCATCCTGCCAAGCCCTACCCTCAAATCTCTATTCAGATTAAGGAACCACCTAATAAGAAATTCAAAGCATGAACACAAACTTTCCTCTACTGACATTGCACGCATGAGCTTGAGCGTTATCTCCCGCCTCCGTGCAAGACACAGGCCTGAGAATGAGACGCGCAAGAAAGTGAGCCACAGGACAACTTCGCAAGCCTTGCATTGTGCGAGCTCCGGGTCCGCAGAGCCTGTGGCTGCCAGCAGCTTGCAAGGAGGCTGAAGTGATAAACATTCCACTCCTCTCTCTGCGTGAGGGAGTTAGGTGTCGGGAAAGGAGAGAGGTGGTCTCCGTATTCTCTCTGGCATCGTATCGTCTGTCTGTAGAGAATATGGTTTACAACAGATTACCAGCTTGACATCTACGGAGAAAGCCAGGAGAAGGATGTTTGCTGACACTATCAGCAATTCCTGGAGGGGAATTCTCTTACTCTCCCCCCTCCTTGGTTTTCCAGAATCCACTTGTTTGTTACAGCCATACAGTCGACTCTCCTTATTCTGTTTCTGCTTATCTCCCCGAAATAGTTTTACGTATCTAACCATATTAAATCCACTTATGTATTGCGTGTTTATCTCTGTTTGGTGTGTTGAATGTTTATTTATAAGCCACTCATGTATCTAAAATTTACTTGATTGTTGCTTGTCTATTCCGTTTGCTGGCATGTGTCCGACGGGGCTCTGCATATATTTGGTACATTCAGATAATAGTAGTCTCTTGGTAAACATAACTGTTTAAAAGCTCTAAAGAGAGGCCCAGAATATCTGCAAGGTAAATAAAGTATTCTTCTGCACCCAGAATGTGTCCCGATAATACCCAGAAAAAAAATAAAAATAAAAACTGTGCCCTAGAACTGACTTTGAGTGTCTATTTGAACAGTGACAAAACGTAGCTTTCTTTAAAAGTCAGATAATCCTCTCTTTGCTTTGTGCTTTTGATACCCAAGGCTTCTCCTCTTAGCCCCAACATTTGCTTTGTGCTTTTGATACCCAAGGCTTCTCCTCTTAGCCCCAACATGTGAGTATTAGAGTTTGTGTGATGCTACCTCTCTGTGGCACCTGAACCCCATGCAAGGGTCCAGCTGTGAGCAGACCATCCAGTCTCACTCAACACTGGCCCTTTGTCACCCAGCTCAAGGCACAGCAGCCAAGAGTCAACTATCCACATCGCTTGAGTAGCTGGTGGCTACTCGGCCCCACCTCAGCCATGGCCCTCACTTTCCTAACTGCATCACTTCAGCTGATAGACTTTTACCTGTGCGTGGTCCATGGACAGAGATGTTCAAACCAGATCCAGCGAGTGCTCAGATGCTGGGGAGCCAGCCACACCTGCCCTGTGCCTGGTCTCCTGGATTCTGGAGAGGGAATATTTGATACATTTGATAACTCATTAACCTCTGGGATCCCATCAGCAAAAAAGACACAATACAGGTACCCCCAGGAGTGTGTCACAAGACAAATAATGAGAGGACCAATGTTGACTATTCAATGTACAGCAAATGGTCAATAAATAATAATGAGTATTGTTTCCGTTGGATCAAACATTGATACTTTTCGAATATTTCTGTAAGCAAGTTAGAAAACGTGGGTGTGAGGGCTGGCATGGGGAATGGCTCAGTCAGTAAACTGTTTGCCTTGTAAGCCGGGCTTTGATCCTTCTAGAGTATGGATAACATTTTCAGGAGAGATGGTGCCTATATACTTGTAAGCCCTGGATCATGGAGTAGAGCCAGGTGATCCTTCAGGCTCGCTGGCCAGCAAGCCTAAATTATTTGAATGTCTCTAGGTCAGTAAGACAGCCTGTCTCAAAAAAGGAAATGGAGGACATCTGAAGCTGACTCTGCCTCTGCATGTGTGTACATATACACATATGTACAGACACACATGGGGGTACAAAATGAACACTATAGTGAGGTGTATAGGGGTGCTGACTGACTTCTCTGCTCCGGGTGTCCTTCAAATGGCTGTCTGTGCCCAGCAGAAGTAGTACCTGAGGCTGACACACAAATCTCATTCCCAAAAATCCCCCTAAAAGAAGGGAGGGACAGAAAGTCCCGATTATGTGGGCCTTCTGCTTAAATAATGTCATGCCTGGGGTATGTGTTTATTTGCCTCCAGCAAATTCTGAGGCAGAAACAGCGAATGGGCTAACTAAGTAAGGGCATTCGGATATTTGAAAGTATCCCCTGCAATGCCGATTCAGAGCATGGAGACCTGAGCTGGCTTTCAGATACTGTGCTGTCTCCCCCGCATGAGGTACCGTGGTGTGGACCAGGGTGAAGTGTCCCTTGGAGGGACCAAGCCGAGCCACATTGGTGTTGTCCTTACCAAGCTCCCTGTATTACTCATCCCCAGTCCCCTCTTCATGCATTCAGCAGCACATGCTATCAAAGTCCTACTTCATGGTAAACATGGCGCTACATATGTGTAGAGATCTCAGCAAAGTTCTTACCCTTGTGGATCATAACTTCTAGAACAGAGAGAAACCTTAAATGTACTAGGCAGCATTTTTGATGCTAGGAGACAGGAAAAAACCCTGGAAACTCTAGGCCTGCTAGCCTGGGGTGGCAAAAGATAGTCCTTCTTCTGGAGGTGAAAGGAGAGAATTGATTCCAGGGCGTTGTGCTTTGACAGGGACACACACACCACATACACACATACATTCACACATATTGTACACACAATAAAAAAATAAGATTAATTAAAACAATTAATAAACTTTAAATAAAATCTGGAGACAGTCAACACATATTCTTTAGGAAGGTGAGGTAAAATATGAGTGAACATATTTGGAGCATTAATGGCTAGGTCTGTCTGCAAAAGCTGTCTCTATAGCGACACACACACACACCCCTAAAGTATGTTCACTGACTGGAACTAGGTGGCCAGGCTCTGCCATCTGCCTTTCTCTCCTCTCTTGGCTCTGACCTGTCTACTTTAATCCTAGCTCTTTTGACTATTGTCCCCTTACCTTGGAGGAAGAGGAGAAAGGCCATTTCTGCATCAGCATCAACTCCAGGCACTCGCAACCGAGCCAGGCTGCAGGCTTCTCTGGTTCTGGCTGTGCAACTGCGCATGCTAGCCCCAACCTGAGGCCGGAGTCCAGCTCTGGGAACCGCCAACACCACGGTGGAGGCCTTGGGTCTTAGATCACATTTTATCACGGTGTTTCTAGAGGCTCTTTCCACACACAACTGTCTGTGCATATCTGTGAATACCCAAGTCGAGCACAGTCAGGGGTGCTTATGTAAGAACTTCTTTCTCAGAGCTCTGGAAGGTGAGGGTCCACTTCCTGGGTTACACGCGTGGAAGAGTGAGAGCAAGGCGTCCAGAAGTGTGGTGGGAAGACAGGAAATTATCCTAAATCTCTTTCTTTAAGATACTGATCCCATCTTGTGAGCTACACACACACACCCACAGACACACACACACACACATCACCTCCACCCCAGACCTAAATGCTTCCATCTCCCCCCTTTCTCCTTTCCCTTTTTTTCTCATTTTAACCTTCTCTCCTGTTTTACAGCCCTCCCCCAATCTAATTTATTCCTCTCTTCGAAAGTTCTCCCAAACACCTTTTCCGCAAGTTCCATGCTCTCGGCATGCAGCTTCGTAGGCCACATTTCCCCCACATGGCCTAGGTCCTCACATCCAACTTTGTGATCTGGATATTTATTTTATCTCAGCATACACCAGCAAGTTTTCTAAGCATGTCAGTCAAGCGGTTGCAATCCACAGCACAATTCACTACTGGACAATTCCCCAAACCCTCTGAGTGATCAAGGGGCAGGTAACCCTGCCACTCCTGCGTAGCACAGCATTAGGTCACATGACTTCACGAAGTTCCATCCCTCTCAGGTTCCTCACCTGACTGCCATTTCTACCATTTGGTGATGAGGAAACAGGAGATGGAGGGAAATCTGGAAGTTAGATTGTACAGAAATGTTAACTTGGGTCCATGGCAGAGCCGAAAGATTTAAACAGGAAAGAGCAAAGCAGGGCTGTACTGAGGTGGTAATGACTTTACGACGTGGTTCCTGGATTTGTGCTCCTCAGTGACTGTGTGGTGTCAGGGAGTGGACTTCAGGCCCTTTGCCCTCACTGTTCCCACTTCCGTGGTGACTTTTGCCTTGGATGTTTGCATATGTGGTTTCCATGTTGTACCCAGGCTCAGTTTAACCTGAAGTTCTTTCTGCGTTGTTTTGGTCAGTAGTGTCTAGCCCTACCTGGTCATTTTCCACACCCACCTCTCAGCCAAGTCCCCTCACTAGAGGTCATTTTCCTAAGGACCAGCACCTTAGGTTGCCATCTTCCCTTCTCATACCCTAGAGCCTAGAATATTCCCAGAAGTCTGAAGATGTGTTTTTTAAAAAATAATCTAACCATTTACCAGGACTGGGGGTAGAGATGGATGGTAGGGCGCTTGCTTACTATGTCAAGTTCCTGGGTCCCAACAATGCAATAGCAACGAAGAAAGGTCTGTATATTATATATTAAGTAGAGAAGTTTGGAATGCTGGCTCGAGTAAAATATATTTTATGACTACTATAATGTATTTTGTAGAACAATTAAATTGAACGTGTGAGTCATTGTGTGGGCTTTGTTGGACTGTACTGGTTTCAGGTTTCCTTCACCATAATACCCATAATTGTCATGGATGTCAACTGAGTATCTATTGCCTGGTGACAAAAATGGGGCCAAGTAGATCCAGATCTAGTACTGGGCCTTTCTGGTCGTTTGGGGGATTTCTTCATTGTGTTTTGTGTTTAGTATAGGTATACGTTCCTGTTTACATCTTCCTGTGATATCCTACGTTGGCTTCTGTTGCTGTCATAAAGCTCTATGACTTGGGCTTTTATTTCATTTTATGCTTCCAGGCCATAGCAGTTCATTGAGGGAAGACGGAACAGGGACTCAAGCGTGAACATGAAACAGAAACCACGGAGGGATGCTGCTTGCATTCCTAAGGCTCGTGCGCCCCTAGGTTTCTTATACAGCCCAGGACATCTGCGTAGGGAATCGTGCTACCCACAGTGGACTGGGCTTCCTACATCAACTAATAATCAAGATAACACAACCCCTTACATACATAATCACAGGCCAGTCTGATCTTGGCAATACCTCAATTGATTCCCTTCTCAGGTGGCTCTAGGCTGTAACAAATTGGCAGTTAAAGCTATCTAGGACATGCCCAAAGTCTCACAAAATACAATCGGTCCCTATGCCACATCCTCTGGGTAGATGATGCTGGACATATTGTCTTCCTCTGTGTCCCTGAGACAACTTTCATTTTATCTTTCTGTATCTATGTGGGAAAAGCATGAATATAAATCCATAGACCCCATCACAAACAGTGAAAGAAATCCAAATGGTTTGAACTGAGTCTCTTTTCAAGCAATTTTCCCCCTCAGATGTCACTCCACGTAGACTGCACGGCACAGCAGTGGGCAGAAGTATGATAATCGTTCGAAACGTAATTGAAAGATTTCAAAAGTTGAGCTGGAAGCATTTTTGTCTGAGTTTATTGCAACTGTTTTGTGTCTTGGGGAAAAAAGTTTATGAAAGTTTCTGTGACAAGAAAGATAAATTATGGAACCATAAGAACCAGAAAATAAATGGATCCTAGAGTCTGTCAAACAGGGCAGCGATGAGAACATATAATTTTAGAACACAAAAAAAAGGTAACTAAATTTGAAAAATTGCATTAGTGTATCATTTTCTGTATGTGAGCCATTAGAGGGAAAAAGTGGAAATTACACCCTGTAACAGAGTAAAAATGTTTTCAGTGTTTAAAGGTAATTTTGTAATACTGCTACTATTACTTAAACTCTTGCCTCTTATAAAAACCCAAAGACGGGACCCCTGGTGATATTACCTGTGTCTTAGGCAAAGAGCAACGATTTGAATTCCATTCAAATACATTTGTATTTTGCCGAGTGCTATCAAGCCCCGAGTTGCATAATTTGCCACATAAGTGAAATAGATACTTCTCTTCCCCCCATTTATCATTCTCCTGTGGGCTTCATTACTGACAATCAAATCATAGGAGATGTGCAAAATTGCCAGGATGCTCCGATTTTCTCATGATGCTGGATACAAAGAGTTCTTCGCAAATGGCTCCCCCCTTTCACTACCTTTTCAGAGTCTCACTAAAGTTCCAGAGATAGAATTTTTGATCTCTTCACCGCCCCCTCCCCCCCCCCACACACTCCTTAGCCAATTGGTGGGTCTCCTCAGAAAACAAATATTCCTACTTGGGGAAAAATTAAAAATACTTCAAACAGATGGAGTTGGCATTGTTTGCAAGCGAATCTTTAGCGGTTGCTCCCTAGTCGTGGGTCTACGTGTGCAGTATTCGTAGGTGCTGGTGAGAGGATAGATCCTATCTTTGGTTGTCATGTGTATCATCTGTGTGTCTGTGTGTCTATGCACAGGCACACATGTGTGCAGGAGTTTATCTGAGCAGGTGGAGTTTGTTGGTGAGCATCACTTGTCTTTCTCCATTTTCCTTAGTTTTTAAGACCTGTCTCTTACTGGAGGGTGTCACATTGGCTTAACTCTCTGAACAGCGAGAGCCCCAGGGATCCCCCTGCCTCCTCCCCTCCAGCCTTAAGATTACAGGTACACTGTAGCATGATTAATAAAAACTCAGAGAAAGATATTGGGGCCCAACCTGAAAAGCAGAGAAACAAAACAGCTAGCCACTGGCTCTTACCTCAACCTCAGCCCAAAATGGTGATGGTGAGCCTGCCTCCTCAGGAAACCTCTCTAGTTCTGGGATTAAGGGCGTGCACCACTGCCACCTGGTTTCTATGGCAAGCTAGTGTGGCTACTGGGATTAAAGGTGTGTGTCATTGGTGCCTGGTCTGTAAGGCTGGCCAGTGGGGCTGTGTTACTTTTCTGATCCTCAGGCAAGCTTTAGTTATCGAAATACAAATGAAATGCTGCTACAGTACACACGGCCACCATACCTGGCTTTTTAAAGTATGGGTGGGGATTAAACTCAGACTTGTAGAGTAACTCCTTTACTGACTGAACCCTCTCCACAGCCCATGGCTAAACACCTTAAGGCTCGGATTTAAGGTCATTCAATAAATGCCCAGACCTGAGCTGGGAGGATAAATTGGGCAGTGGACAGGCTGATAGCACAGGCTTTTGCTTTTCCCACCATGGATGTCAAGGAATTTTAGGAATTATCAGCTTCGGGAATAGGGACAATGACATTCAGCCATTGGTGTTGTGCCTTTTGGCTGGCCAGGCTGCAGGGAGCAGTGGGGCCTGTGTTAAAGTGAAATGGTGTTGTCCATAGAGGAAGCAGCGGTTTGCATCCATTTTAGTGTGGGATAGATTTTAGGGAGCTATGTTTTAATTGCACAAACCTCAAACAAGCATAAGAAAATACATCCCCAAGCAGACCCAGGAGGATGGCCAGGGATAACTGCTGGGCAAGGGTCTTCCCCGAATGTCTGGTGAGAACCAAAGTTTTATGCTCTCGTTTCCTGGGTTCCTAGTCCATTCCCTACATTCAGCAAGATGAGCAGAAGACTAGACTCCTAATCTGGGGTGGAGTCTTCTTCCCGGGAAGTTGAGCCAGCAGCCCCCAGAGGATGGAAAGGTGTCTGGAGAGAAAGAAGGACATCTCTCTGGAGCAGCATATAGTCTACTGAGTCCATGGCAAGTCGGTCATGACTCCTTCTGGGGGCGCTGGGCCAGGCGCCGAGCAGACATGGTCTGAGCCAAATGGGGACAGCTACCTCAGGGCAGCCCTGGGGTGCCGGCTTCTGACTGCTGATCAGTCCTACCTGATTACCTTCCCTTCTCTTCCCTCAGGTAAAATCTCCTTCCCACATGGTGTGGTGAGCAAAGAGCGAAGGCCCCCACTTAAATCTCAATTCTGGCCAAGTCACTGTTCCTCATCCCACTCCCATCCTTCCGGGTTTCACTAGAGCTGTCTTTTCTGGAGACTAAAGCCCGGGACAAAGCAGGGTGTTTCTGCCCTCTAGTCCTGAGTTAATGACCGCAGCCGGTAACTGAAGGAAGGACTTAGCGACATAGGACACGTTATCCACACAGGATGGTAAAGAAGAGGACAGGCTAGCGATGATGATGAGATGAAGTTTACAGGTGTAAAGCTTTAGCAGTGCCTGGCCTGTGGCAAAAGCGGTTTAGGCATGCTCACTTGTTTGCTTCATTCATTCATTCATTTGCTCATTCATTCATTTAAGACAAGATCTTAGTATGTAGCTCTGGGCAGCCTGTAATTTGCTAAGTAGACCAGCCTGCCCTTGAACTTATGGTGATCCCCCTGCTTCTGCCTGCTGTATGCTTTATGAGTGTTTTGTTTTCATGTATGACTGTGGCCCATGTGCGAATCTCGTGTTGCCCAGAGATTAGAGAAGGGCTTCAGAAATAATGACTCTGAAGTTATGGGCTGTTGTAGCCCATAATGTGGGTGTTGGGAATCTAAGCCCAGCCCTCTACAAGCATAAGTGCTCTTCACTGCTGAGCCAGCCCTTCCGCACTGCCTAGACTTACAATCAGAGAACCATTGGGCTTCCAGGAAAGGCTGGGAAGAACCAGGTTCTAGGGTCTGTGTTTGCTTCCAAATGTGTCTCCACAGAATGGCCGAAACTGTAAAACTCTTGAGGTCTAAGAGCCCTGGATTAAGAGCCTGTGCTCCGCCCATCACAGCAAGTTCAGTTAAAACCATTCCACAAGAGCTCTGCCTCGTGAAAACCCCTCACAGTACACACTCGCGGATCAGAAATGGCGCCTTGATGTCTACAACAAGACAGATTGTCATGAGGCATCCATCCTCAGTGCAGGGGGGAGGCTCTGTGAGTGCCCTGATGTGATGTCCTACATGAAAAAGCATTGCAGTTAGGACTGCCCATGAGAAGCGATGAAAACAGGGTACCACTGACCTCAAAAAAAAAAATAGCTGTTGTCATAGGACAGAGACGCTGGATATTTGTGGGTATGTGCAGAAATATATTTGTTAGTGAAATGGGGCTTACTTGGGAGTGTGTAGAGGTGAATTATTTGTCAGCGGGCTGGAGGAGGTTTACGCAATATAGTGTTATTGAGCAGGGCTATTAACAGAGTGAATCGCTATTGTGACATGCCTTTAAATTGTTTTTAGTGTCCACAAAGGTGTCATTCCGCAGCTGGCGGGGTTAGTAACAGAGCTGTATTTTTGGTGGACAGCAGTAGATCTCCAAACAAAATAGCATATTTTACAAAAAAAAAATGTAAAATATGGCCAAAGCCTGAAGTCTGCAGACTGCGGGGTCTGGGGAAGTCATTTGTAGCTGCTTGACAAGTACCCCAAGACTCTGCACAAGCTTGCTGATCCCCACCAGGCAGAGCCAAGGCCAAAGCTCAGCAATCCTCCTGGAAGAGAAAGCAAAAGAAATAAGATGCAGAGACCCACTGAAGCCTGGGGGTGCTTCCAGAATGTTCTGTCCTGTTTGTGAATCCATCCTTGACTTGTAGCAGAGAGACCAGTTCAATAGTTACCTACTGAAGAAGAAGAAGAAAATTTAAAGAAAGAGAAAAGAGGAGAGAGGTGGGGAGGGACAGGAAGAGAATGAATTAACCCAGTCAAGTCTTGGTGGTGTAGGTGTGTGTGTGTGTGTGTGTGTGTGTATCTGTGGGGGGGTCTGTATGTGTCTGTGTGTGTGTCTGGTGTGTTTATGCCTATGTGTGCCCATGTGTGTGTCTGTATGTGTGGGTCTGTATGTGTGTCTGGTGTGTTTGTGCCTATGTGTGCCCATGTGTGTGTCTGTGTGTGTATCTGTGTGTATGTACTTCTGTGTGTTTCCATGTATGCCAGTGCTTGTATAGATGTGTCTGTGTGCATACGTGTGTCTCTGTGTGCTTCATGTGCTCTTGTTTATGCATGTATCTTTGTGAGCCTGTGGGTGTGTCTGTGTAGATCTATTTATTCATATTTTTCTTAGAGAGTCTATAGTTATCAAGTACGTAATTACCTATAAGTGCTAGTCCAGCAGTAAGCTAGATATTAAAATATATGTTCAAGGAGAATGAAAAGGAGCTCACATTGTGCACATCCCTCTCAGGTGATGTGCACTCAAATAAGAGATGCAGAGAGCACACAAGGAACCATATACGCTTACTGCAAGATCCCACTAAACATGACAGAGAAGATATTACAATGAGGTAGAGAAAACCAGTACAAAGGGACAAAGGGACTGCTTAGATATGGTGGACGCATCAATGCTGAGTCTGTGAAGGAGACCGGACAAGACCTAGCACAAAAAGACCAGAGGACTTTAATGTCACTTCTGAACTTCCCCACATGGACCATGATTTACTATTATTATTAGGATACACGTGTGTGCACACACGCATGCACACACACACACACGTCACACATATGCATGAAGATCAATATTTGAAGCCCAAGGTCAGCCTTCCTCCTGCCTAATACAGATGTGGTGGGTGCCCCCACCTATGGGGCCACCGCTGAGGTGATCCTGCTCGACCCCACGGCCGGCTCGGTCTCCCAGCATCTTCTGTTTGTGTTTTGGTCTCAGTGTATAGGTTCTTCATGGTATGTCTGCAACTCCATGTTCTCAGAAAGGAAGCAGCAACAGGTCACTACAACATTAGCAATGGGGCTGAGAGATGGCTCAGTGGGCTAGGTAGAGCTTTTGTCAGCATGAGGACTTGAGTCTAAATCCCCAACACCTATGTAAAAAGTCAGCCAGCCAGGTGAATCTCACATACTCATCGGCCAGCCAGACTGGCAAAAACAGCACGCTTCCAGTTCAGTGGGAGACCGTACTACAAGGCAATAAATAGGGTGGAAGTCCGTAGGAGGCAACTGTTGTCTGCATGGGTGTGCACAGGCTCACACACCAGCACACACATGTGCATGTACCAGACACACACAAATAGAAGCCTGTATGTGTAAAGTAGACGGTTTTAATTTATTACCAAAGAATATAGGTAAGTCATTAATGTTGACTCATTAGTAGTCATGTTTCTAGTGAATTCTTACCAGGAGAAGTAAACACACACTCGTGTTTAGTTCTCCGCACTGATACTCCGTATGTCCCCAGATTACGTAGTTATGAGTTTTTCAATAGGAGTGTAAATGTATAAAATTTATATTAAAACAAACTTGAAATATATGTCATAGGCAAACTACTCAGCAGAGCTGAAAAAGAAAGATTCGGGCCTCGCTGGCTTGCATTCCATCAGCCATCTTGGATCAGAAAGAAAAGCAAAAGAGTTACAGGGGTGGACAAAAGCAAAGGTTCCTTCCCCTCCCCTCTCTCAGCCTCAGCTGCTCCCGGAGGGAGTTTTTTGTGTGTCCGTGGTGGCTTTAGGCGCTGGCCTCATGCTGACCTCATGTGACTCGGGCCTCCAACAAACCCTGCAGCAGTCAAACCTTAGCTCTGCAGACAGAGACCTGGGTTCTAATCCCAACTCAGGCCACAGCCAGCTGTGTGACTTCAGGCAAGGGTCTTCGAGGCCTCCTCTTCGGTCAGTGTCTGTGCTTTCCTCAGGGCTTGGAGACCATGAGGTAAGGGCCCCGGCACAGGAATGAGGCTTGGTGACAGTGACTCCCGGCGGTGGGGCTCTCAACAATCGCCATTTCGTTCTGTTTGCCTTCCAAAGAGGAAGGGCAAAAAAGAACACGAGCCCAAGAAAAACCAGATGACGGAGTTTATAACAATCAGTTCAGAGACCTCCTCCCCACCCCCAAGCATGCTGGGTATTGTGCGCTTTGATTCTTTTCTGTGTGACGCGCAAGAGAGTCACCAGGGCACCTGAGCTGGCACGTGTATGAGCCTCTCCGTATTAGATTACATGTTTGGGGACAATAAATCAGTGAAGGAAAAGTAATAAATAATGCCTGCTGACAGTGTGATCATGTTTATTAAGAAGCAACAGCCTTGTCATCTTCATTTTCTTCTTCAGTGATTCCCTTCTCCAAGGGTTTGTTCCGTGGGGACTCCCCTTGATTTAGCTGGAGGCCATTCGCTAGTTCTTGCCTGGAAAAAAAAAAGAGGGAGAGAAAAAATAAAACACCTGCTTTGCAAAATTAAGTTAAAAGCTGAATCAGGTCCTCAGGAGAGACAGCATCTCGACTTGGAAGTTGGGGAAAAGAAATGACCCTATCTCGTCTCTGTGTTTGCCTTCCCGCCCTCTGTTTCCGCCCCAGTCTACCCAAAAGTCTCCCTCAGCTTCTAGATTTTGAAGAAGAGAAGGTTAACAGGTTCCAGGGTCCAACCTTGTCTCCCTCCCCCAGAATGTAATGATAAATTGGCAGTGGCAATATCCTATGGTCTCGACGCCTTCTCTTTCACCAATTGCCTGTGCCCTGGGTTCAGACAGAGGGTTTCATTTTCCAAATGAGCTGAAGAGTGAGCTAAAACGAGAGGATGATGCTCAAGAGCCAGCTAAAAGGAGGTTTGGATGCCTGCAACGCCTGTGTCTCTGCTCACTGTCCTCAAAGCTTCGTAGAAGTCTTTTGGCCCCTGGTTAATCTGCATCTACAACTGAAGGAATTCTTTTTAACCCCTGTGGCCGAGAACTCTAAATCTTCTCTACTTCTTTTCTTCCCTTTACAGTGTCTCAGGCTCACTGCTAGATCTGACTTAGCTGTTTCAGGGGTGTGTGTGTGTGTGTGTGTGTGTGTGTGTGTGTGTGTGCATGCACTGGAACGTTTCAGAAGGACCCCCAAACCCAGCATGCTGACAAAATTCAGTAAACTAATATTAATAAGTGGTGGCCAGGGATCTGTTCAGTTAGCTTTGGTTTTGCACGTGCTAAGCCTGGGTTCACGCCCCGGGGCCACAGCAGACAAAGAACATCAATGGCTTCACTGCGTGTTGAATTAGTTTGTCATGATACAAAATGTTTATTAGGCTTTTATCTTCACTCTGATTTATCTCTGAAATTTATTTCAGCTGAATTTGGGGGCTCATTGCCCCTTCACTCTACTCCTTGCTGGATCTCTCCAGTTCTCTCTCCTTCCCTCCCTCCCTCCCTCCCTTCTTTGGAGCATCAAATATGCTACAAAAATAATCCTATCTGTGGGATTTTTCAAATGAATTAACAGTAGGGCTTCCCTCCAGTGTTTAAGTCTAGCCCTAGAACTCCTTGACAAGTGCGACCTTTGTGGGTCCTGGCGTCCCACCTGCTGGCCTCCTTGCAGCTGGCATCAGCCTGTTCTGCTTTGACCACTGTCCTGCTGACTTCAACGTGACCCCCATTTGTTTCTCAACTTGGTCCCCTCAGCCAGCAGCTCTGATCTGTTGCTTCCTTGCCTTTGATGGGCTTCCACTTCCTGTCATTAATCTCCCTTGTTCCCATAACTCGGCGGCCACATGGACACGCAGAAGAACAATGTATCCAGCTTGAGTCAGCGTGTTCCTCCCGGCCCATGCCCACCACTGCAGCCTTGTACTTCAGTGGCTTCCACGCCGCCCCTGGTTTCAGGGAGGCCAGGGGGAGGTGACAACAGCACACAGAAAATGCAGCATGAACTCTGTTCCATTACAAAGAAAGCCACACAGCTGAAGAGGTCACAGCCTGAACAGGGCCTTTGATGTCTAATTCCACTTTTTAAATACATGGTTTTTGTTTCTTAATATTTCTATTTATAGGCCCTGCTCTGCACCTTCAATGCCCCCAAAGAAAGCTATTAAAAGTCAACAGAACACTTTGCCTTTCCCATAAATCCTATCACACTGCCAAACAAAGTCCTGGGCAGACTGTCTTCACCATCCAACTCTTGTGGGATCAAAAGCCGGAGAAATACTGTGTTCTCCTGGGACGCTTAACGGCATTCCTGACAACTACGGGGGCGTGCTCAGCACCGAAGGATCTGTGTGGTCTAACCCCTTGACTCCCAGAACAAGCAGGATTGAACAGATTGTCCTGGCAGGGTCCTGAAGAGGAATGTTGTCCTTGCATTCTTCCATGGTGGGTTTTCTATTGTTTTCTCCACATGGATAGGACCTTGACACCAACGGGAAACACAGACATTCACAGCTTCCTATGTATCCTGTGCTCACAAAACTCAGAGGCCTCCCAGTCAGCCATCACTCACTCCAGACATCCAAGTCCTTGTCTCTATCTCTGAGTTTTTAGCATTATTTCACTTTTTAATGTTTTATGTGTGAAAATATCATACATCTTATGGGGATGCAGACATGATATTTTCTCTCTCTCTCTGTCTCTCTCTCTCTCTCTCTCTCTCTCTCTCTCTCACACACACACACACACACACACACACACACACGCAACATTATCTAATAAACCTGGAAGCTTCTTGTGATCTTCAAGTCAATCAGGTTTAAGTTCCGTAGAGATACGTTTTGTGACTATCATAGCTGAAAGGCAGAACCAAAACGCAACCTTCATCTTTCCCAAAACAAAATGCAACCTTCATCTTTCCCAAAACATCCCTCCTTTAAGCCTCATCTCCCTCTTTGCCAGACTCCCAGTCAGCTGGTGGTCCTCTGGAGTGGTGTCCTTACTAATATGTAGGCACAGAATTGAGCTGTACAGAAAGGCTTCCTTCATGGAGCTGGATGCCCTGTGCTTTGGGTGAGCTGTGGGTGGCCCCACCCCACTGCTCCTGTTCCCTGTTCCCTGGAAGTGAGTTCCACTGGATGGATGAAAAAAAAGTTAAACTGGCTCATTCTTCCAGGAATGAAGACTTCATGATGATACAGATTAAGCTATATGTATATGCATATACGTGTGTGTGTGTGTGTGTGTGTGTTGTGTGTATCCTGCTCTATTACTTATTCGCTTGAGACAGAGTCTCTCACTGAACCGAGACCTAGGCTAAGGGCCACCATGCTCTATTGATCCTCCTGTATCTGCCCTTCTCAGCTCTGAATTATGGGCACCTGCTGCTGTCCCTGGCTTTTGTGTGGTGTTTGGGATTTGAACTTGGGCCCTCAGGCTTGCACAGCAAATGCTTTCACCCACTGAGCTTTCTTCTTGTCCCCTGCAATGAAGCTTCATGGTTCCATTCCTAATACCCAGTGTGGGGCAGGGAGTTTGTATGAGTACATAAATTTAACAAACTAAAACAGTAAGAAAGCCAATGGCTGGGAGAGCCAGTCCTCGGGGGAGCATGATGCTAACGTAAGCCTGTACCCCAGCACATGCTGACCACCCCGTGTGTAACAGGCACAAGATCAGACCGTTTGTAGCCGGTCTCTAATTCATGCTCCCGGAACACACTCAGCAGGCATTTGACCCCTGGAATGAGAAGACCCAAGCGTTCTTCAAGTCCTAGACAAAGTATTGAGGTGTGCCACGGTCCCCAAGGCAACCTTCTGTCCTGTCCTACCTCCAAACCCTGGTTTTCCAAACTCTTGTACTTCTGACTTTAGCTGGAGCTGGAAGCCATTTAGATGAGTTTGATATTACAGTTTCCTTTCAGTCCTCACGTGAGGGATTATTTCATCCACAGCAGAGCATCAGCTTCTGGCCAGCGCACAACCAGAGAGCGCTGGGTCACCACTACACCTTCATACATCTGTGAAAGACCTACTGAGCAAGAGAGAAAAGAGAACATGTTTGCCTTCGTCCAATTTATGTCTCTTTCCTCCCAATTAAACGAGCCTGAGGTTTAAAATATTCCCTTCCTGTAAAGGGAAGGCGCTCAGTTCCTGTGCACAGAATCAAAATAAAGGAGAGAGAGAAATGACCCGAAGCGTTCAAATTATTCTCCTTTCAAGGTCAGGTGTTCTCCGTATCATATGAGGGACAGATTTGGGGACCGCGAAAGTAAAAGCCTGTGGGCCAAGCCCAATACCTACTTCCATTCTCCACTGTAGTCTTATCCTGGAGATCACATTTGCCTTCATCCCTGATAACAGCACTTTAACAATAACAAAAAGGCCAGTACTTCAATTTATAGCAGACACAGCATCTAGCAGGGATTGTCCTTCCATGAGCTGGACAGACAGATGGACACAAGCATGCTCCCCTCTTCTTTCCCTGTCTCTTCTCTTTTTTTTGTTCTTTTCTCTTTTCAACCTAAAGACGGTATACTGTACCGTTTTTCCCAGGGAGGACCTGGCTGGCTCTGTCACCAGGGAATTCAGCGCTGGAAGCTTACATAACTGTTTTGTGCACTGGCAGGCTCAGGATCCCGGCATCTCTGAATGGCTCTGATATAAACGGAATCACTGTGTAAATGGCTGTCAGGGACTGCCCCCTCCATTAAGGAGCCACATCGAGCCCATCCACTGCTATCATCCTTGCCAGCAGCTCCCTGCCACCGAGTCCCCCTCATCTGCTTCTGAAATGACTCTCAAATGGGCCTCAGCTCTTTCCTCCCCCAGCCCCCCTGGTTCCACGAAGGTCCTTGTCACCTTTGAGATACATTAATCCCCTCACCTCCCTGCTGGTCCCCTCGCATCCAGCCCCTGCTCCATTCTGCTGCTGCCTGCGGCAGCGCCTGCACAGTACAGCTCAGACCTGATGCGACGTTTCTCCTGAAACACGACAGGTACCTTCCCATCAGCGGGTTCAGGAGACCAGGGTAGTGTGGGAGATGTTTAGGGCAATATACAAATAATTGCTTGGGTTTGAATACCCATATGCTTGATTTTAGAATTTTCTTTTAAAAACAAGCATAACAAAGTAAATGTTTAAAAGAAACCCTGTTTCGAAAAACAAAAACAACAACAACAAAAAAAATGGAATCCGTAAGTCGGTAGCTACGGCAGATACAGGGATGGGGACACAAATGGCTGGAGTTTGGGAATGGCTGCCATGCAGAGTCCAAATTCTTAGCCCATCGTGAAAGATGCTTCGCAAGGTGCATCTCCCCAGATAACTTCTGCCCCGCCCTGCTGCCCTCCCACGGCTCTTCTCCAGCCAAAGCCTCCCCTTGGCCGCCACTCACATCAAGCGTGGTGGTTTTTTCAATCCTTGGTGGACTTCCCTCTCTCGACTGATTTAATGTCTATCTAGGGAACTCCTACACATACCTTAGCATCTATGCCACATGTGTCAGCCTCTGTGAATCCATTTTTAACCCTCTGGCACAGGATTCCATGTCTCTGCGGAGGCTTTTCAACACGTAATGATTGCTTCACTTGGGTAGGCTTGTTCTTCTCCCAGCACTCATGAGGACCCTACAAGGCTGAGCTTAAGTCTCTGAGCTTCATCTGGCCAGTGGTGGCAAGAGCACAGAAGACACCTATGTGACTTGATGGGCCAGAGGTGCGTAAGTGGTGTGTGACTCTCTTGGCTAGCACCATGTCTATAAAACATGGAGGTTTTATACCTGGTCTCTCTGAGCCTCACTCCCAGAGTTCAGCTCAATACTGAGGGAGCTTGGGAGAAGAGTCCAAGGGCCCTGTGAGCTTCTCAGCAACTCCCTCTTCTTCTTTAAAGCCCCAAGGACATTTACCCTTACCAAGAGACAGCAGCAAACCATCACTCGAGAGCTTGTGACAAGAGTTGCCTGGCAGCTTCTGAGGCTGCTCGGTTCCTAGCAGCATCCCCCTCCAGCACAGGGGTAGGCTCCATCAGACACTTCCTGCCTAAATACCATCTGACTATTGCACTTAATCAGCCAGCAGGATCTCAAGTTTCCCTTGCAGACAAAGATGAAGTGAGGTATTACGGGAAGCCAAAAGTCCCCAAACCCATTCGATACTCTCAACCTAGAGAGCACTGAACTTAGCTGCCTGGCCTCCTGCGGTATGTTCGCCACTCTCCCTGGTGGCTGAGAAGTTGGTCTTCCTCAGGGGATGCCCAAGGCATGTTCTTCTACTCTGTCTACACTGTCCAGGCTGCTGTGACCATCGAGTACTTTCTTTCTTCCCTGAATTTCAATTGTTCGCTCAACACAAGTCAATCTTCTTGTATGCTTCTGACCAACATTTTGCTTTCAACTGGGAGTGATTGACAGAATACTTCTTAGTGTCAGGTGAAGAGTTTAGCAGAGTGGTCTCCAAAGTAGTTATGTTTTGTAGTCACGCACCTCGATGTCGGCATCACTAGTGGTGATGAACACTGTATGCGAGCTTGGTCTCTTCCTGGGGTCCTTTTCTCATTTCATAGCCAGTCTGTGACTCTGGGTTCTGCCAGGAGCTTTTCCCTGGGCTTCTGGGAACTGAATAGCTTCAGAGTTCCAGCTGTGGGAACCCTCTCATCCTCACTTGGTTCAAGAGTGAGTGTACTTTCTATTTGGTCTTTTTTTTGGTTGTTGTTGTTGTTTAACTTATTTGTGTCTCATTTATTCATCCATTCGTTTATTCAATCAGCATTTATCGTGTGCCTACTCCATTCGGATTCTGTCTAGGCCTCGGCTGTCAGCGCAGAACAAGACAGACACAGCTCTTCTCTATATAGAGGAAGGAGAGAGAGAGAAACCAAGGAAGGGGGTAACACATAAGCAAATGCAGGCTTCCTTGGTGTGCTAAGGGACCTGGTGCCAGGACTCCTCCAGATATCAAACCCTCAGGCTCCTCTCAGAAAGTGGCCCCAACGTTTCCATAGAATCTTTACCATCTTCCTCCTGCCCATTTTAAACCACCTCTAGGCGAGTTAGGATACTTTAATACAGTCTCAATTCTGTATAAATAGTTTAGTGTTGGCAGCAAGGGAAATGCCTGTACGTGTTCAGAACACACACATTCTTCCATCTTTCATGGGGATATTCGCTATCTATAGTTGGTTAAACCTGAGGATGCTAAGTCCCAGAATGCAGAGGGCTAGCCATGCGAGTATGATGTATCCTCACACAGGACAATATTGTTTAATAACCTGGCGTGTTGAGAGAGCAGTGGCCAATTGACTCCATCACAGCATGGGTGGATCCTACTCCATCCCCTGCTTCTGATGCTCCACCCAGCTACAGTCTCTCATCTTTCATCGCCTAGCCCTCCTAAAGTCCCTGATACAGAGGAGCAACCGCTGCCTTTGTTCATGTCTAGTCTAGTCTTGTCGCCCCTCAGGTATCCTGTCTGCTTTTGGTGGCTCTCGGCTGTGCAATGCTTTAGGGGGAGAGTATGCTTTAGAAGCCAAGCATTCTGGGGAGACTCACCCCAAGGAAAGTGGGAAACAAGATATTATGTAGACCCCCCAGGCTCTGAACGCCCTCCCACGCTTCTCCCTTCTACATGCGATTGAGTGAATGGCGAAGGTTGTTTAGCACGACACATGTCCATGGCAGAGGGGGTATGGAAGTCAAACCGTTGAAAATCAGGGATGAAGAGCACCATTCCACTGTAGGCCAGGGTGGAATGAACCCGTGGTTACATCAGGACCCAGAAAGAAGACATCTGAAGTCTCCATGGCCAGGGGACTCTGAGGGGCCACTGGGGTGGGGGGGCAGCAGCCAGCAGAACATACACTTCTCTCTCCGGGGTAAGATGGGGGGGGGAGCCTGGAGCCTAGGGTGGCAGGCTGGGCCCTTCCATCCCCTCCTCACTGGTTCTTAGCTAGTGTTTTAATGACAGCTTGAGAGGCTCCGCATCTTGGCCTCCTTCTATTTATGATCCCCATTGTGTTAATGTGCACTTAATGAGAAATTCTTGTCTTGCTTGTAAATCCTGTAGCCGGCATTCAATTTATTGACAGATGTTTGCTTGGATCTCTTTAAAATTACTTCATAAATCTTCCAGGATAAAAGGCCTCAAGTTTGGTTATTAAGACAGGGCCTTGTTGACAGTTGCATATTTAACCGTTTCGAAGTACCGTCAGGGCGCGCTGGCAAGGGGCACCCGCCGCAAAGATGTTTGCAACATTTTCCAGACCTATCAGGGCCCGGGAAGCAGCGGCTCCTATGCCAGGATCCCTCGGGTTAACTTCTCTGTGACCTCCAGCGCTTCACACTTACTCGTTCCTCCTAGCGGGGTGTCAGCGTGATGAAGTGCTTCTGCTGATAGGAGATAAGGCTGAGCAAGTCTCAGACACCAGGAAGGAGTGTTGATGGGGACCCTGTGCTGAGGTGGCACTTCCCGCACAGCCACGAGGCACCGGCCGCCAGCACGTGGGCTCAAACTATTGGCAGCTGGGTCAGGGAGGGAGTTTGGAGTTCCGCTGGAAAGGCTTGCGACATCACCTGCCTTCATACTTGAGGATTTATGCCTGGTAATCTGGATCAGGGATTTTTTTCCTGTTGCTAATTATTTAAAAGTCCTTTGCGAATGGCTTTAAGATAAAAGAAAGAGTGAAAAGCTGGTCAGCCGGTTCATGCCCCGTTCATATAATTGGCATGTGCAAGGATACGGGGACTACAGTATGGAACAGCTCTTATCCACTTGCTAAATTATCCTCCTGTTCCTTCTGGTTGCTTAAGGTAGAGGTAACTGGGCTTGCTGTGCTGTAAAAGACACTGCACCTGGGTCCAGTTAGTCAAATGCTCTCTCAATGGTCCCAATCAGGTCACCTGATCACCCTTTCACCAATTACGGCAGTCAGCGGCAGACTTTGTTGTGATTGGGTGTGTCTAAGTCACGTGACTGATCCCACTTTAAACAGTGCTTAAGACCAAGCCAAAGCAGGGTGTATCCGGAAAAATGGGGTCTTCTCATCTGAAGAACGGGGGAGGTGCTAGAGACTGGCAGCATGGGACAAGGGCTCAGCTGTCCTGATAGAACGGCAAGCGTGGACTTTGCTGGCAAGGCCAGGCTCTTACCTGGGGGCGGCTAATGGGTGTTGGAACTGGAAACATCTCCCATTTGAAGCAGGAGTCACAGTGGGGGCCCAAGGAAGGAAGGCACGAGGGACACGATGCATCAGACCTCCCCAGGAGGCGACTAACTGGCTTCAGAACGTCTGTGTTTACTAAAATCTGAGGCAATTTCCTTCATGGGAATTTCTGGAAATTTTAAGGTGTCCTCATCACTAAAAGCTGGAAAGTTTGGCCTTGAATATTTACTGGAGCCCTGTGAGAAACATTCTTCGTGGAAACGATTGTAATAATTTGGCTGTAGAATTGGTTTGTAATTATAATACTTTCTCAGGGATTGCTACTTACTGGCTCCCGTGCCCGTCAATCTGTTAGATATTTTGTTATTCCCTTTTATATCAGTGAGGAAACTGAGGCACAGAGACATCAAAGAACCTGACCAACAGCCCATAATGCTCATGGTGATCTGAACTCACTCAGTCTGACTGGCAAGCCATATTTCCAATACTGCCAGCTCAGCAGGTTGTCCACTCCGTGAGGACATAGACATAAATACCATAAATACAATGAAACAAAGTCCGTGATGCCAGCCAGGGGCAGTGGCACAAAATTCCAGCCCTCAGGAGCCGGAGGCAGGAGGATGGCAGAGTTCAAGGCCATAAACGCGTAGAGGCACCAGCCACCGTGTCTTCCCTCGTGATGGACTGTGCCTACCTCTCTTCTGTCGCTGTGTTTCTGTCTGGCTTTCTATCAAGGCTATCTCAGACAAAACAGTGTGGCGCTAGGTGGTATCAGCTGTGTTCAGTTGTATAATGATTTAATACATAATACATAATTTAATCATAATGTTGTGGGCGCATTGAATCTAATCTATGCATTTTAAAGGCTTTCTCTTCGGAGAATTGAGTCAAGATACAATTGTCCACAAATGGAGTGAGTAACTGTGGAGAGTCCCCGTGTCCACCGTCCTGAGTGGCCACACCCCTCCCAGGAAGCTAGTCCAAGAGGAATTTCTCCCATGATGCCTCTGATCCGTACATAGGAGACGAAGCCTGTAGAGGGCGCTGTAGAGAGAATTTTCTTTGGGCTGCCAGCTCACCAGAACTGACATGGAGACTTATTATTAATTATGAAAGTTCAGTTGATAGCTTAGGCTTGTTTCTAACTAGCTCGTATTACTTAAATTACCCCATTTCTACTCATCTTCGAGCTGCCACGTGACTTGTGGCTTTACCTCTCCTCCCGCATCTCTGTTCCCTCCCTGTCTGCTGGCGACTTCTCACATCTCCATCCTTCTTCCCAGCGTTCATCCTCTGCGTCTGGAAATTCTGCCTAGCTATTGGCTGTTCAGCTATTTACTAAACCAATAACAGTGACACATCTTCACAGTGTACAAAAAGATTATTCCGCACCAGGCCACCCTCATTCCCTTCGGAGGGAGCAGTCCCAGGGACCAGTGCTCACACGGCCTCACGGGTTAGTGTGAGAGTGGTGGAGCAAGGCTCTTTTCTGGGACAAGGGACAAGGTGTGTCTGTGCCTTCGTTTATCTGCACAGACGTGTTGACTTTGTTTCCCTAGAATGTCACTCGCTGGGAGTCCGGGGCAGGAGAGATGACCCAGCAGTTCAGAATAGGAGCTGCCTCTGCAGAGGACCCCAGTTCAGTTCCCAGCACCCAGCACCCACCTCAGATGACTCACAACTGTCTGTAACTCCAGGTCTGGGGAACCCAACACCCACTTCTGGCCTCTGAGGATATGTGCACTCATTTGAACATACCCACCCTCGGATACAGGCACATACACACAATTCAAAATAAATAAAAAAAAATAAATAAAGATCTAAAAACTAACCAAAACCTACTGGGGTTCAAATACTTGATCCAGAAAGCATCAGTAGAGGGAGGAGAAAAGAGAGAAGGGAAAGGCACCGGCGCCAGAGATGCTCCCCTTTGAGGTAGCACTGTGGCAGCTGGCTCATGGTCATTCAGTGGAGAACACACTTTAGAATATTCCTAGATGAGGGTGAAGGCCGGGGTAGTTTTCACCAAATTGCCTTCTGTCCTCACCAAAAAAAAAAAAAAAAAAAAAAAAAAAAAAAAAAAAAAACCTCTCAGGAGTATGAACTTCCCAAATTCCCACTGTCGCAGCCACCCGGACACTCTCCCCTACCCAGACACTCCCCCAACCCAGATACTCCCCCCACCCAGATATTCTCCCCCACCCAGAAACTCCCTTCCATCCAGACACACACCCCCAGTCAGACACCCCCCAGATACTCCTCCCCACCTAGACACTCCCCCTCCCAGATACTCCCCCACCCACCCAGACTCTCTCTCCAACCCAGAGGACTGCAGATGTTCCCAGTAAGCGTGCATCATGGAGAGGGGTGCATGCCTCAGAGAGGTGGGCAGGTCATGGCTAAGGCCAACTGTGGATGAGTGTTATCTTAGGGTAATAACCGTGATGGAATGGGACGATATACAAACCACACTTGGAGCTTCTTACTGTCTTGTTTTAGAGGAAACGTAAAAACTGGGGGATGATGATGCCTCATAACACTAAAGAAACTGAGAGTGAGTCACTCTAGAAATGTCAAAAGATGGCGGGTTCGGAGCGTGGAATATTCGGCCACCGAGAACATTTGGGCAGCGAGATGGCCGAGTGAGGAGGGATCCAGGTCTTGTAGCACACAGGCCCATTTTAGAGCTTCGGTCGGAGTCCTGCCGCTTGAGTCCCACCCCACGGTGAGGAGCATGCCCCTGTTGTCGATCTCCAGTCCTCAGATATTCAGCATGAATGCCAATAAATGTCAGCATCCCGGGTATCCATGGGACGTGTGGACACAGTTTGACCTCATGCAGATGTAGCTAAATCTGTCAGTTGCATACTGGACAGCTTCATTTCTCTGTAGACTGTTTAGGCTTCATATAGACAAAGCCTAAATTGGTGCCCGTACCTCCTAATCGTGTCCTCCGAGGGAGCATCATGTTCCCAAGTTCCCCAACCAACACTTTGGCACACACCCTGCCTAACAATACCCACAGATGAAGGAGGCCTTGGAAATAGGCTTTCTTGAGTGAGTAATGACTTTCAGGATGCAGAAAGGGGATTGTCTTTGGAAACGGGTCTCTCTTGATGGATGATTGAAAAGCTGCTGTCTTTGGTAGAGTTTTCGTGGTTTTATATTTGAGGCTATGTAATAAATAAATGTGTAATTGCCCTCAACATGATGCAAGACCAGACGGTGAAGATGAGGCAGAAAAAAAAATCCTATAACAGCATAAAAATTTATTAGGATCCCTATTGGTAAGCAAGGCAGGGCTGCGCGAACAAAGAATGGGCTGTCTGCAGTTGACCAAGATAGAAACCAAAGGCAATGAAGAACAAATCCCGCCAGGCTTGCTGGGAGGGTGTGCGGGGGAGGGGATGAGGGATAGCCACACTCCGACCTGAGATCCTTAGGAAAGTGACTTCAGAGCCAGCACTAGTAACTGGAATAAGAATCATTTGCCTAGTCGTTCTGGATGTCCGATCGCCTTTCCAAAGGGCAGATTCTTTTGTGGTCCAGAGCAGTGGGAGCATCCCAAGGAGGCCCCTAATCTCGCCTAAGTCTCTGAGGTCTTGTCTGCCTCCATTCTGCTGGAGTTGGTTTTTGTGCTCCGTGTATTCATGACATGTTTTTTGTTTTTGTTCTTTGTGATCACAGCTCAGCTTATTGCCTGTTGTTTCTCTGTCTTCCCATGTGGTTCCCATTAACGGCTTTACATGGATCAATCTATCTGTGTCTCTCAAATTAACTTTGATCTCTTTCGGTGACAGCTGATGGGTGACAACCTGAGATATTTTATGTGGTGTCTGGAAACAGGCTCAGCCTTCTTTTCATCCCATGTTTTAGTGGAGAGGTCATAGAATGTTTTTGAATACAGCTGTGTGAACTCCATTGAGAGGATTTGTATGTTAACAGTTTCGGGTTGTCACCTTACAAGGAAGGCTCAGACGGAAGGGTGTGACTCCAACCCTACTTGCTTCAATTCAAACCCCAAGCCTAAATATTCAAAAATGTTTAGTTCTAGTGCTTAATAAATCATAATTTAAAATTTTCAGAGCATGAAAAGTCATTTCATGATACCATTGGAAATGAGAAGTGTGGCTCTGACTGCTGTCTCACAGAACACTGAGGTGGTGCATCTGAAACTGAGGATTGTGTTTGTACAGATGTGTGTGGTGTACATGTGTGCAGGTGTGGGGGGGTGTGATGTGTATATGGTGTGTGTGGTATATGTGTGTGCATGTGTGTGTGGTGTGTATATGGTGTGTGCGGTGTATGTGCCTGGTGTGTGTCTGATGCATTTGTGCATGTATGGTATATATGGGTGTGTGTGTCTGGTGTGTTTGTGCATATATGGTGTGCATGGGTGTGTGTCTGATGTGTTTGTGCATGTATGGTATGTATGGGTGTGTATGGTGTGTTCATGTGTGTATGGTGTTTGTGTGTGTGGTGTGTGTGGTGTGTATATGTGTGTGTATGTATATGTGAGTGTATAGTGTGTGGGTATGTGTGTGTGGTGTGTTTGTGTGTAGGTGTGGTGTGTATGGGTGTGTGTTTGTTGTGGTGTGTGTGTGCATGTAAACCAGAAATCAGCATCCAGTGTCTTCCTCAATGACTCTCCATCTTTTTTCTTTTCTTTTTTTTTTCTTTTGAGAAAACGTCTCTTACTGAACCCAGACAGAATGACCAGTGAATTGCAGAGGTACACCCGCCTCTGCTTCACAAGGGATTACAGATGGGCACCACTATGTCCGTAGGCTCTGGATGTCCAAACACGGGTCCTTGTGCTTGGCATGGCAAGCACTTCAGTGATGGTGCCATCTCCCCTACCCCTGCGAACCACTCTGCCTGTGCTAAAGCTACTCCCCTCTCCAGCATGCAGAATCCAGTTCAGTCACACCTCGCACAAGACACACACAAAATAAATGGCAATGGGACGTTGTGGTTGTCATAAAGCTTGAGTAGGAAAATTTGCACAAACCTGGGGAAGTGAGTGTTTCTTTGGGAAGAGCCCTGAGAGTTTGTCTTGATCAGACCACTTAACACGTCAGCTTCAATCCATCCCATGAAAGTGACCTGGCCTGGGTTGTTTGATTTCAAACTTTTAAGGTAAGGTTTCTCGACTGGGGCAACTTTGTTTCCCAGGGGACATCCAGTGACACCCACAGATGTTTCTCTTGGTCTCACTGGTACGGAGCGCTATTGGGTTGCAGTGAGTGGAAACTGGGGTGCTACTCAACACTTCACCTACCCCAACTCTGTGATATCCCACAAAAGAATAACAATTTGTCCGTTTCTTAATTTTCTGTCGTGAATTAGCACGGAAGCGATGGTCCAGTCTGTGGTCAGGGTCAGTTGGATGTGGCTGGGTTTGTCTTTCTCGGTTGAGCCTCGGGTGGATAGAGGTGATGTGGCCTGCGGACAGATGGAATAGAGATGGTTTTGTATCTAGTATATATGGACGATGGGGTGAGAGGAGGGTGGGAAATGGGGGGGAGAGTAGGGAAGCCGTTCCTGCTCATCGCCATGATTCCCATCGGCGCAAGTAAACAAAGCTGTTCATCTTCAGGTGGCAATTTCTGTGCGGCAGGAATCCCCAGGGAAACAGCCACTGGGAATGCTATCGTCTTTTCTTGGGGGCCAGGTAAAATGGGGTGCTGTTGGAGCAAACAAATCTCCAATTTGACTCACGTTTCCCTCTGAGACTCCCAAGGAAAGCAGAACCCCCATAAGGCAAGCATCAAGCCCTGCCTCCACCCGTCCCCAGCAGAGGTACACTTGGCCCATGTCCTGCACGCTACAATGCACTCAGCCATGCCCACACTCTGTGTGGCCTGCTGCATGCCAGCTTCTCTCCAGAGCCTAGTCCCCTTGTTCGGATCTTTTTTTTTTTCCTTTTCTAAGTTCAAACTTTTCAGTCTCTGTTTCCATCTGTCTGGGAGGGGAAGCCAGCTCGTGACAATGCCCTGGTCAGCTCTTTTATATTTTTTCCCCCTTTGGGGGGGAAAAAAGTTGATTTCCTGTACTAGCGAGCCATCCATCATTGACATCCCTGTCTGTGCCGCTTGTCTGTGACAGAATGACAGGTGTCATTTATCACTGGGGCTTGCGGAAGCTGTGGGAAGAGGGATTGGATTTTTTTCTCTTCCTTTCTTTCGGGCTGCCAGATCATTAAAAGGGGGCTTTCCAAAGAAGGCTGTGTGTAACCTGAGTGCGCTTTACTGTCGGCGGAAGGCCGGCCGGAAGAATGGGAGAATGGCGAAAGGGAGCAAGAGAAAGAGAAGGAGGGAAGAGGGGAGGAGTCTCCGCCAGTCACCCTGCCTCTCTCGCTGGTTCAGCTCTTGCCTTTGCATGCTAAGTAAGGTCTTCAGAGATTTCCGCCTGGCTGGTGGTGCCAAGGAGGAAACTGAAACAGGAAACCTCTTTAATACCCTGCTTTGCATCACATCACGCGAGGGTGTGTGAGGGTCGGGAGAACCTTTCTGTAGCGCACGGGGCTTGGCTTGAAGTAAGATCATTGCAGAAGGCAGGCAAACCTATCTGAACTTAAGGGAAAGGCTCTTAATCAGAAGTCGAAACTGAGACCCACGGGCTGGCAGGCTTACTCTCCAAGGAGACATTTACAGCATCCTGTTTGCAGAAGCGCACTCGGAAGGTGCCCAAGTATATCTTCTGAGTGCATCTCTCCTTTTGGCACCATCTCTACCACCAAATGGCTCCAGGGACCAGGAAACAGACTCCTGGCTTATCGTTTCTCCAAAATGGGAAACTTCCCTTCTCCTGCCCCAATGGATGGTACCAAAGTGATGGGAACAAGTTAACTTTCAACAGTCCTAACTTTGTGCCGTGTTAAATAACTTCTTTTTATTTTTACTGTTTTTACATTACAGTGTGTGTCTGTCTGTCTGTCTGTCTGTCTATCTGCACACTTGTGGAGGTTGGAAGACAGTCAGTAGACAAAGTGGGTCCTGGGGATTTGAACTCAGGTCATAAGGATTGACTGAAAGCGCCTTTACCCTATAAGCCAACTCTTCTGTGTCTCAGTTTAACCTTCTCTCAGATGGCTGCTTTAAAAATAAAAAACCAGTGCTGAACAGTCCCAAACCCCAAGTGTTCTTTGCAGCCAGGCTGGGCTCCGAAGGCACGCTGTTTGGTTCTGCGGCCTTTGTACTTAGACATACATTCAGGGAGGATGCTGGCAAGTTTTCCATGTCTGGGATGAGAATCTGGCCATTTTGAATTAGGAAGTTACCAACTTCGGCAGGAACCAACACAAGGGCTGCTGATACCAGCCAGGCCATCAAGTGTGAACTTGTGGCTGAGGAACCAGCATGAATTCTGCATAGTTTAAGTGATTAAAAAAATTTAAAGAAATCTGGTTTGTGTCTTTTATGAAGTCCTGCAGGTAGTCTCAATTTTACCTTTTCTCTCAGAAAGTCCAGAGGGCTTCTTAGTTGACTCCAAGATAAAATCAGACACGGAGCAAAATAGGAAAAGAGGGGATGGGGAGACAAAGGATTGGAAGGATAAGAATGAACAAAAGAAAGAGTGAGAGAGAGGAAAAAGAAAGGGAGTTGAGGAAGGAGAAGAAAGAACAAGAGAAAGACAGAGAAAGGAAGAAAGTAAAGCAGAGGGGAAGATAGAAGCAAAGATACGGGAGGGGAAAGGAGGAAAGAAAGGAGGAATGAAAAAGGAAGAAGGGAAGAAGGGAGGGAAGGAGGAGGGAGAGAGGAAGGGAGGAAAAGAGAGAATTAAAGAACAATGGAGAGGGAGCGAAGGAAGGGAGAAGAAGCTTGAGGAATGAAAGGAAACGAAAATGAGGGCAGGAGAAACACACAACAGCCGTGTCTCTTTGGAGAGCTCGTATGGAAGCTGAGAGCAGCCGCGAGGCCCTGGCTGCACCCGGCAGCCCGGCTGGAGCATCCTCCTGCAGGAAGCCATCCCTTCCAAATAAGTTTTCCTTGACTGCTTTTGCACAAAGCCTGCTGCTCCGAGAGACAAATGAGCTATTAGGTAATCTACTTAATTGACAAGTGACTTAACTAATTACCCTGACGTGCTTATTAAATGTTACCGTTCCCATTCGCCACACATTGTTAGGGCATCAACGTATGGGAGCCTTATCATACCACTGTCCCCTGACAACATGATCCTATTAGACAGAGGAGTGCGGCTGTGTTTCTGCTGTGTTCTTTCCTCCCTCTGTGCTCAGAGTCAGAAAAGACAGAATTAGGAGCCGGGTGTATAACGAGCCCATCCTGTTCGGGGACATTGTCCTATTATACTGGCGTCTAGTCACTCAGATGGATCGCGAATGGACTAAATAAAGAAATAATGTAAATTATCAAGCTACGCCTAACGGGTGGAAGGAAAGCTGAGGCGGAACCCAATTGCCTTCTGACTGGAGTCTTTCACAGCTGAAGGGCCAGTGTCTTTATTTAGACAGGCCTACAAAACCTCTCATTCAGAGCTCCTTGAGTAGGTGTGTTTTGAAATGCAGAATTTTTAGGTTTTAGAGGGAGAAGTGATCTCCATAGCCATGTCTTAAATGCACAGGGGTCACCTACAATTTTTTTTAACAGAATTTAATGTTTATCCTAAACCAAAAAAAAAGCTGGGGTAGTAGTGTTAAGAGCTAAAACAGATTTAAGGTGAAGCTTAAAAATGCAAGTGTGATACACATCAGTCTTTCATGAAGATACCCCAACTCTCAACTCACAGATCTGACATCTGACCGTGTACAAACCTTAAAATATGTTGCTATCAGTCTCCCAAATTCCTTGCTTGTCTAAAACAAATCAATAAAGAAACCAGTAATGATGTTACCGAGCAGCCTTTGATGTTGTCATGGTCCTCTATGGACTCCAGCAAGACCTCCGTTTGTTTATTTGGTCCACCTACAATTCTTAAAGATATAAATATTTCACCGTAGAACTCTGTTACAACATGAGATCATTCTCAGACATTTCAAAAATGTGTCTGTGTACATGTATGCAAGTGTGTGGTGTGTGTGCATGTATATACACATGTGTGCAGGATGTAATGTATATGTGGTATGTGTGTGAATGTGCGCATATATGTGTGTGGGGTGTGTGAATGTGTGTGTAGTGTGTACATGTGTGTATGTGTGTATATGTGTGTATGTGTAGTGAATGTGTGCATATGTGCATGGGTGTGGGAGAGTGCATGCATAGTGTGTGTGTGTGTGTGCGCGCGCAGATTGGTTCTTCTATCAGGTGTTTTCTTCACCTAATCACCTAGCTCTTTGAGACAGTGTGTTTCACCAGCCTAGACTGTGTGGTCAGCAAGCCCCACGGTGTTGCTGTCTCTGCCTCCCCAGCACTGGGATAATAATAAGTGCACTGCATCGCTCCTGATTTTACTGATGTGGATCCTGGGGTCAAGCTCAAATCCTGATGGTCCCATGGCAAGCACTTTACCAACTGATCCTCATCCCCAGGGGGTTCCAAAAGGTTTAGAGAGTCTCTGTTCAATTTCGATGTGATATTTCTGCTAAATAAATTATGAAAATAAAAAAAATTTACAGTTCAGAGATTTTTAGAGATGAAAACTAAGGAATTGTGGATAAACGCCTCTACTGTGCTCTGGATATCTGGCAGCAGAGTTCATGGGGATACCTCTAAAGATATATTCATTTTATTTTTAATCTATGAGAGCGAGTTTGCCTGCATGTGTGTCTGTGTACCAAATGGGTGCCTGCAGAAGCCAGAAGGCACCAGATTCCCTGGAACTGGACTTACTGATGGTTGAGAGTCATCATGAGGGCGCTAGGAAACAAACCAGGATTCTCTGAAAGAGTAGCATATGCTCTTAACCGCCGAACCCTCCACTCCACACCCCTAGATCTAGGGATTTTTGTTTTGTTTTGATTTTGATTTTCTAGTGGCCGTAACTAATACCAATGGCTAAAGCTGGGGTTACCCTCAGAACAATGCACAGTGAAACACAGCACAGCAGTTACTCCTGAGGCTCTCTAAGGACACATCAAGTACAGGCTTCTCTAAACCGTGAAGCCACGGAAGAGGCTAGAGCCACTGGAAGGATTATTCTCTGTGTAGGATGGTGTTGGAGGCAGGGATGTTGGGAGAAAAACAGGGCAGGCAACTCCCAGTTCTAGCAGACACCCTGTTCCCAGACCCCAGATTCTCCCGCTTCACACTGCACATCTCTGAAATTGGGTCTCTCTCCAGTCCCTGCTGTGATCCAGCTGATTGTCAGAAGTTACCTTTTTGCTTTCTTGAAGTACACAAATGTCCATTGAAGTTGCTTAGGTTACATCCATCCCAGCCACTTGGATAAGCCAAGGACTTCACGACAACATGGTGGGCTCACACGCCATCTGCAGGGTGCCCTGAAGCTAGCCCTGACCCTAGTGACAAGCCCAACTGGATAGCTATTGACCTGGCTGTTAATGTTTGGAGACACAGGTGTGGCCGTCGTCAGTCTGGCCATCTGAAAGAACCTAGGAATCTAGCCAGGCAACCTCACTGCAGCCTGACCATGACAGTGGGCCACTGTGGAATCTGCTACAAACCCAAAGAGACCAGCCTGTCAGTGTTCAGCATGAATCTGACCTCCCCAATGCCCAGGAAGAGTGAGTGAGTTGATGGACCAGCACCCCTGAGCTAGGTCTGGTATCAGTCTGATCTCTGTGGTTTTCCTGTTGTCTGGTTATCTGCAGTGGAAGGAGAGTGGGTAAAAGCAGAATTGCAGTAACTCTGTAACTCACCGCAGACAGGGAGAGACAATCAAGTTAAGAAGGTATTTAAGACATACCGTAATCACAAACACAATGACCTTTATGGCAAAGCGTGATTCTGCCAGGACCTGTGAGCAGTCAAGTGTCCCCGTGTCTGAGAAGCAGGGCAAGAAGCTCACTGGATATGTCCTCGTGTGGAGAAATGAGTGAGCTGGAGGAACAGGGACAGTCGTGAGGGAGGTATTCCTGGGCAAGGGTTTATCTTTGCGAAAGACCATGGTCCATCCTTCCATAGAATATTCCTCCTTTTGTAAACACGGACTTTCTCATTCTGCTGAGGACACACTGTGCTCTGTCATGAAAAGCTTTCTGAGTAGATAGGAGGGGGGCATACCTTGGTCTTGTACACTTGCACAACACCGCAGCAAGGTTCAAGTTAGAGGTCCCCAAGGTGTGACCCATCATAGCCCAAAGAGCAAGACCAGTTCTGTAACTTATCTACAGCAGCCAGAAGCCAGAAGCATGCTGGGCAGGAGGCCTGCGGTCACAAGTGTCACCCACAACAGCTTCTAGAGACCCCGTCTCTTTCTCCCTCTCGTTCTTAACCTTGGTGACCATGCCAAATCATTGATGATGAGGCGGTTAAATTTCTGGAACTACAAATAAGAGTGACTAACTCTTGGCAACTTAGACAAAAGGAAGCATCACTTGGGTAACCATGGAGACCCATCCCTGAACATACTCGTTCAAAAAATGAGGACCATTTACTTCCTTTGCGGCACCACAGGTCCGTGAGGCTGGGCTTGACTGAGGGCTGTTTGGTCTTGCCTGGCTTTGGGGATGGTGAGTGGCTCTTCTCCATGTGGCCATAGCCTTGTGGCAGGCTGACCCATCTGGTTCCCAGGGTGACAGAGATCTGAGGACAAAAGCCAGTAGGTCTGACTCAGACTCTCATGGCTCTCACATTTCCTACGTTCCATTGGACAAAGAATCCCTGGACTCAGGGACCAGGAGAAGGGATGTGGCAGACTAAAAAGGAAGTGGAGTTCTCCCAGAAAGATAAGAAGGAGGCGGGGCAAAGAAAGGAATGTCTTTAAGGTTAAGTTCAAGGCCTGTGGGCAGAAATAAAGGTCTTCTCCTGGGAGCAAACTTTCTGTTTCAGTAGTCAAATAGAGATAACAAATGATCAGATTGGGCCCTCTAACCTCCATTCCCTGCTTCGTCTGTCTGTCTGTCCATCCCTCTCTCCCTCCAGCATGTCACTAGCCTTTCCAGGTACATCCACCTGTAATGCCACCTTGTGGAAGAAACCAAACTGGATATGGGCCGCTTTGTTCAAATGTTAAATATCTCATTTTCTTCCTCCTGAAATACTTCATCCCCTTGTTACTATGCTGTGTGTGTGTGTGTGTGTGTGATGTGTGTGTGTGTGCACATGTGCCATGCTTCATGAAGGGGCCATCTATCATCTTAGAGACAGAATCTCTGACAGGAACTGACTCACCTAGGCTGTCCCTGTCCCCTCCACACTGAGATGACAAGCCTGCCACCACACCCAGCTTTTTCACTTGTTCAAAAGGTCAAGTTCAGCCCGTCATGCTGTCCGGCCGGCCCTGTGCCCACTGAGCCATCTCCACAGCCCTGGCATACTCAACGTGTGCTGACACTGAGAGGCAACTATGAGATTTAGCCAGAGTCCCTGGATGTCCCTAAACTTTAGCGTTCTTATCCACAGAGCAAGTCTCCATACAGAAATGCGCCATTATGCAGTTTTGGAGAGACAGCTCAGGGATGAGGAGCAGTTGCTACTCTGCAGAGCATCCATCTTTGGCTCCCAACACCCAGATCAGGTAGCTCAAAACCGCCCATAACTGCAGCTGCCGAAGTTTGAGGACCCCTTCTGGCCTCCAAGCGCACTGTACAAAAGTGTGCATACGTGCATGTGCATACACTGTTGTTTGTGGTTTTGAGATGTTCTGAGGCCCTGCACCCAGCAACAGCCTTTGCTGATGTTGGCATTATCATCACTACTGGAATTCATTTCTCTGTTCTGCCCCCCCCCAGAAATTGTGATAATCTCAACATTGCCATCCATGTAAAAATTGCCTACATCCCGATGCAAGTTGAAAAACGAAGGTAGTTAATCTGTGTTCGACTTCTGTTTCTTCTAAGACAGATATTTAAACATGTATTGATTTTTTTTTCTTTTAGCTTTGTCAGTGACTAAACAAAGGTTAATCTCTTCTTCTGGCAAATATTTACCGAATGATGCCAGAAGTCCTGCCTGGGCAGTTCATCCACAGTTCTGATCCCGACCCCAGAAGACTGAAAGACACAGAAACCTTCCCACCTCAGGAAACCCCCTCTCTGAAAATAATGTCATATTTAGGACTTAGTCAGGAGAACTTGTCAATCCAATTTTGTGCCCTGGGCTGTCACACACCTCCCTTGTTGGTCTGAGCTTCACTTAGACTCTGCACCGCCCTGAGACAGCCATAAAGACGCCACCCATTGGTTGGATAATGAGAACACTCACTCTCGGGTTGTCTAGGTTACAAACTAACAACTCAGATGTGTTTCCAATGTTTGTTTTGTCTAGTTTCTAGACGGGGGCCTCACTATGACGGGGGCCTCACTATGTAGCCCTGGCTGTCTTGGAACTCACTCTACAGACCAGGTTGGCCTCAAACTCAGAGAGATCCACCTGTCTCAGCCTCCCAGGTGCTGGTATTAAAGGTGTGCACCACCACACCTGGCTTCTAGTGCTTTTTAAAAGTTAGTTAATTCAGGGGAAGGATACATATGCACTTATGCAGACATAGGGCAGAAAGCCATGTTGAATGTCCTTCATCTCTTCCCAGCATCTTGATTGAGACAGGAGCTCTTGCTTACCTTGGATCTGGCCATTTTGGCTTGGTTGGCTGGCCAGTGAGCCCCAGGGATCCGCTTTTCTCTATGTCCCAACCCCAGCGGTGGGATGGCAGGCATCTGCCACAGGAACCTGATTTGTATGTGAGAATAGGGTTCTGAACTCAGGTCCCAGGGCTTACAGGACCCTATTCTGGTTTAAGCCCCTGCCTCAGTCGCTTGTCTCCCCAAATGAGGGCTGTGGTCACAGATGCAAGCCGCCACATTTGACTCTGGGTGGGCAGATCAGGAATTGAACTGAGGTCATGAGGATCACGTGGCAAGTCCTTCCACCCAAAGAGTCATCTCCCAAGCTCTCCTCTTGCATTTAAACCTTGGACCCCCAAAATGGACAGCACTTTATGGCTATCCGCTGCCTGCAGACTCACACTTACTGGGTGCAAAAAATGAAGACATTTGATTGTTCTTCGGGTGATCAAGAAGCTTAGACAAATTCAGTGATTTTCCTGAAGTTACCCAGCAACCAAATGCCAAGGCCCAGACCTGGATCTCGCAGGAGAGTGCAGGCGCCCATGACTAAGGCCCAAGCCTCATCCCATCTGCAGAGAACAGGAATTCTGAAACTTGCACAACAGTGTAGGATAAAAGATGTGCACAGTGCCTTTATCTGTGTGCTGAAGTAATAGTTGTCCTAGATCTTTTCTGCCTACTCTGTTACCCCAATAGGTTGTGTTCTAAAAGTAGCCAGAGATGGTAAGACAACACGTCTAAGCTGCAGAGGCAGTGGTGACTTCCAGGGTCTACCGGAAGTTGGGAGAGAGCAAACCATGGCACCAAGACTTGGTTTAGCGGAGGAGCATCAGGCTTTTCAGTGGCTGGATGTGGTCCAGTGTGCCGGCCTCCAGCATCATACTCAAGTGTCTTTTCCCTGTGAGTTAGCATGGGTGTACACCTTTAAAAGCTCTTCTAGACACCCCTGTTAGCTCTGTTTTCAGTGCTGCTCAAATCCCATGATCTGTAAGCAAAGGAATGACTTTGCCAAGCAGGCATGGTGGCACATACCTATAATCCCCAGGAGGCAGAGGCAGGGGGATCACTGCAAGTCAAGGCCATCTTGGTCTTCTTAGCAAATGCTAGGCGAGCTAAGGCCTTGCAGTAAGATCTGTTGGGAAAAGAAAAAGGAAAAAGAAAGATGCCAGTTTCCCAATGTATGCTCACAATTCATTAACTCTAAGAACGACGTTTGTATTTCTGTGCTTAGAGCCTTAGGGGACAAAGCTCTCTGGTTGCATTTAAAGGGTCTACCTTTTGTCACAGCCTCCAGCGGCTTTTCTTTTGCAGTTTTCTGAAACTCTCTGAAGATTCCTTTCACTAAGCTCCTGTGCCATAAGTCTGTTCCACCCCTACACATGTGTGTGTGCGCACACGCACACACACACAGAGTATTGAGTTCTTAGTGAGAAGTCACCCTCACCATGGAGACCCTACTCTGGCTATCCAGAGAACCAGCAAATGCTGACTGACCGGTCTGCACTGGGGCTGGCCTCCCCCATGATAACACACATCAGTGTACTAATTCTAACTTCGTTTATAAGTTGCATTTGTGTCTGCTCTTAGATGGAGTCCAAGGCAAGGACAGGTCCCCCCAAGTCCCTGCATGCATTTATTGATTCGATACGTGGATGTATTAAGCTATGTGTCCCCTGGGCCCTTGGGTTGTAGCTATGATGAATAGTCAGACCTCCGCACTTCTATTCAGGGAGTTTCTACTTTGATGGAAAAGGCACAGGACAGTTAGGGTCAGAGAGCAAATGATTCTAAGAAGTGTGATAAAGAAAGGGACTGAAGAACTCAAGGGGAGACTGAGTTGCTGAGACTTCAGATGGAGCAGTCGAGGGAGAGCCTAGCTGAGCAGGTCTGAATGAAGAGTCCATGCGAATCCCGTGGCTCTTTAACGGTACATCCTATCTGAAAGAGGAGAGAGCACAAGCCAAAGCCCTGTGGTCACATCGCGTGTTCAGTTCTTCAGATGCTTCCAGGAAGCAAGGGTGGCTGAAGGAGAGTTTGGAGGGCAGGGGCCTGTGAGGGCACCAGAAGCCAGCTCATACGGAGCCTGGTAAGACCTTGGAATTCCATCCCAGGTGTAGACGATGCCACTGGGAAGGCTTGGGGCAGGATGTGGCAGCATACGTCTTCATTATCACAACTGTGCTATACTGTAAATACTCCCAGTCTCATTCAACAGTAAGCCCAGGCTCAGAGAGATCAGCTGATATCCCCGGATGGTTCACAGAATCAGCAAGGACCTTGAGCCTCGCAGTTTCTCAGGGTTAGAAACAAGAGGGGTCTATGTTTAGTCTTTTTACCCTCAATCTGTGTAACAGGACTCAACAAAATATCATGCCTAGATAAGCCCAACCACATTCCTATTTGTACCAATAAAGTTTTATTGGCATACAGCAACACTACTTTATTTGTATATTGCCTGTGGCGGCCTCTGTGCGGCAGCTGCAAGTTTAGTGACGGTGTTGCAGAGAACACATGCATGTCTCCGAAAGCTTTCAGGACTGTCTGGTCCTTGGCAGGAAACACATGCCAACCTGGTACTGGAAAACATCAGAGCCATTGACCGTAGCTTCCCCAGACAGCAGCACAATATCAAAGACAAAGAAATATATCTTGAAAAAAAAAAAAGAAATACATCTTGAAAAAAATGATTTATCTACAAACCAAGACTTGAAAGCAAAAGCAACTGAACACATAGGTGGCTAAAGTCAATGAGTGGTGTGTAGTTTGAAACAGAAATGGCTCCTTCACATTAGTACTGAGCGCAAATCCAGTCATCCCTTCAGCAAACATTTACTGAGATTCTACACCAGACTGAAGCCAGCATCTGTGGAGCATCCAGTGCCAAGCGAACTCGGACACAGTTATCTACAGAACAGAGCTCACACACCAGGGACAGGCACAGTTGTTAGTCAGATAGCTGGAACACTGAGCTAGCCAAGGGAGTTCGGGAGGCTCATCTGAGGATGGGTGACATCTTGGGGAAGAACAGGTCAGTAGGCAGAGAGAGGGAAGATTAGTCAGTAGCTGAGGAGGAGGCACTGGCATGTGAAAGGGTCCTGGGGAGGGAGGGAGCCATGTAGGCACTGGGAAATGCATAGCAAAATGTTTGTGTGTCTGAAAGGCAGTATGGTTCAGTTATGAGCACCCACGTGAGGTGGATCATAGCTGCCTAGGACCCCAGCTCCAGGGGATTTGGCACCCTCTTCTGGCCTGCTTAGTTACCTACAGTCATATGCACAACTCCCCCAGCACACATATAACTAAAAATAAAAATAAACTATTTTGAAAATAAACCTGCAATGCTGAAAGAGTTTACCCTTCTGAGGAAAAAAAATGCTTTCACGTTCCCAAGTCCAAGAGGAAGCCTCAAAGCCCTCATAGCCATGCTGGGTGTAGCCATCACTTACACAGAACAGCCATCTTCCATATCTTATGGCCACCTCTGGCTTCCAGCTCAGGGGACACACAGCATTACAGGGATCAGATGAAACACAGATGCACCCGGGCTTAGGACAAACGTCACCGCCTGCTTCTGGGGTCATCGCATCACGCGCCACAGCTGTGGAGACAATTTTAACCCCCTGCACCGTGAGCCTGTCTTCTTGAATTCCCTCCTCCATTCGAGAATTCTCTACCTTCAGTCTATTTTGGTAAACAGACCAGGGGAGAGCCTCCGCTGACCTGGGATGGAGCTGAAGAGAAGTTGTCAGTTCAGGAGAGGCGGTGATGGAGGAGAAAGACAGTGAAAGGTGCTTTTTGGTTTGCTCTGGTTTGGTTTGGTCTTCAGAAAAATTGTTCTTTAATTCTCTTAGCTCTTTCTGTAGCAAGCTAAGGATATTTGTGGTGGAAAATGTCAGCGGAGGCTTTCTGATGAGATGGTGATTGACTTGGAAGCTCAGCACAGAGAAAGATCTCAGCCAAATAAATATGTGAGGGGTGACATGGCCACAAGCCCCGGGGGCCCGGAGCAAGATGGGGTTAGAGGGAAGACTTCCGAGATGGAGTGCAGGGTGAAGGAGAAGAGACACAGGAGCCGAGTCAATAGGGCTTGTGCTCACTCATCGTAATAGAAGGTACCAGACGGATTCCTGGAGCAAAGAAAGGGCCGACTCATGTAGCTAGCAGTGACCACATCTCAAGTACTCCATATCCAGTGAGTCATTTCTATGCAACTTTCAATAATTGGGTACAGTTGCTACCACACCTTAGATAACTAACCTGAGACTCCGTGAGCTAAGGTCACTTGGGTCGAGTTGCTTAGTGACTGTACCACAAAGGAACTTCAGCTTTTGGCTGCCTCTAGCTTCTGCCTCAAAATACAGACCCATGAAGCCTGGCATAGTAGCTGTGTAGCCCTGGCTCTCTGGAGGTTGAAGTAGGAAAATCATAAGGTCTGGACGACTTGGTCACAAAAGGAAACGAAAAATTAGGTTGAGCCTGAGGAGCCATGTCTTTAATCCCAGAACTAAGATCTTTATGATTTTGAGGTCAGCCTGGTCTACATGATGATTGAGTTCCAGGCCACCCAGGCTACACCGTGAGACTTTGTCTGGGGGTGATGGGACAGGGAAGGAGGGAGGGAGAGAGGGATGGAAGGAGAGAGAGAGAGAGAGAGAGAGAGAGAGAGAGAGAGAGAGAGAGAGAGAGAGAGAGAGAAAGCCTATATCCTCTAAACATTAATTTTATTGTTTATTGTGCTTATTTTTGTAATTTCAAGTTTGGTCAGCTGCATTGTTCTTTTCTGTTCAATTTTATAAATAAAAGTGGTTGACCTCAAGGTTCTAATGGAAGGCTAAAAATACCTGTGAGATTTCTGTGGTACTGTTAATATGCCATGCAGGAGAATTTGGAGGAGATAAGAACAGAAGATGGGTGGGCTAAAGTGCGTTTGGGTCTCAGTCATCTCACTTCTAACTATTGGGAGCACCCTCTGCCTCAAGGGTCAAAAGCAACCTGTCGCCCTCATGGAACTGGTACCCTGCCCTCTTCTTTCTTCCCTGGTATCAGGGCTTCAACTATTAGGATGGTACAGAGGTGTGGTCAGGCTGGTAAAAGGGATCCAGCTGTGGGATCCAATCTCTCTCCCCAACAGTGACATCCGGTGCTGGGAATGAGCAACACTTCCTGGGAGTCACTGCACTGTCATCATCTGAGGCTTTGTGGCCTCGCAAAATTTAAAAGTCGAAGTCCACAAAGATTCTGCAGGGGTGCATGGACAGAGAGTGGCTGTGGCTCAGGGATGCACCCCTCCACAGGAAGATATGGGACATTACCTAGCATGTTTTAACTATGAGCAAAGGGGAGCCCTCTGATTGCTCCCACACAAAAAAGAAAGAGAAGAAATTTGGTTAGAAAATCAAAGTCGGAAGTAGGTTTACAATTATCTTCCTTAGCAATGAATACACCACCTATTTTTTGGGGGGGTTAATAACATTTACTGTTTTCATTGTCAGTATTGATTTTTTTTTAATTATTGAGGGAAAATAGTAAAAATTAGATATAGAAAAAAATGCAAAGTTTGGGCATGTGGCTCTGTTGATAAAACGCAAAGCCTGGCTTGGATTCCTCAGCATGGCAGAAATGGGACCTGATACTTACCCTTTATTTCTTTATTTGTAGTTAATTGCTTTTTACTCTAGGACATTCTTTTTGCTAATTTTTTATCCACTATAAACACCACTGCGATGACCATCTTCCTTCATAGAACTTTTCTCTAAAGTCATTGTTGCCACATGGTGTACATGGGTGTGAGTGTCAGGGTTAGCATCAGGCTGGATTGCTGCGTCAAAGGGGGATAATCCTTGCTCTTTTTATTCTTATTGTGCAACTGCTCCAAGCATAGTAGATGAATCACTGAACTATGACCAAACGTGTATAGCAATATTCGTTTAGTGATACCTTTGCCTTTTGTTGATGGTTGGTAATTTGATAGGGCAGATTGTTTCCTTGGTTTGCACGCAGGAAGAGGAAGGCATTGTCCTTTCTTAGAGAAGATTGGATATGCTTCAGGAACAAAATGCCACGGTGGACAGCAGCATTCCTGTGCCATACTGACCATCGGGGTTTCTTATGGTGGGCAGGTTCTCTCCCAAGTGCCAGCTGCAGCAGCTACCAGCCCCCTGAAGCAGTCAGGAAATGGAAAGGAGGCCAAGACAAGTGAGAAGCTGAGAGCTTTATTTTATACTCAATGGCTACACGAGATGAGTAACTACTATGCCAGCCTGCATCGTTCAGGGCTGAAGGGAACAGAGTCTCCTCCTAAGAAAAGGAAGCTGACGTTGGGAGCTCTGATGTCTTCACCTTTGCAGAAAGGTCCTCTCATCCTGCTAGTTGCTTTCTGTGGGAAGGGGATTCAGTTGGTTGATTGGTTGGTGTTTTGGTAGTGCTAAGGATTGAGCTCAACCAAGGCTTTTCACATGTCGGGCATGTGCAGTACTGCTGACCTACAACTGTGTGACAAGGTGTGAAAAATGCGTGGTGTCCTGTCCTGCAGCATTACAAGGTGATGCAACCAGTGTATGGGTCAGGGAGTGGAGGCAGGAGCCATGGATCAAATATGGCTTGCGCTTTTTACTTTGTACTTTTTGAGATGGGGATCTCACTTGTCTAGGTTAGCCCTGAATTCTGCAGCTCGGGAAGCCTTGGGTTTGCAATATTCTCACCTCAGCCTCCAGAATAGCTAAGATTCCAGGCTTACACCAACAGGTCCAGTTTCTTGTTACCTTTAAGGAAGATTCTCTAATAGTTGAGTCTCCTTAACATTACCTCCATTGAGGCTGCTAGCTCTCTGCACCTCCATAAAATGACCTCATACTGCCTGCCATGGATGGACAAACTTGAAGGAAGCTAACAACATTGATGTTTAGGATGCAAGGGTCCTTGGTTGATTCATTCTTTCCTATCCTGCTTCTCTTCTTTCCTATCCCTCCCTCTCTCAGACCATCATGGTTTGATGTGGGTGGGATGTATAAATACAAGGATTAGTAGATGATGGATGGATAAATGAATGATGGATAGGTGTATGGATGATGGACGGATTGATGGGTAGATGAGTAATCGACAGATGAATGGATAATAGATTGAAGACAGGTATGTGATAAATTGATGATTGGATGATGGATGGATGGATGGATGACAGATGGATAAATGGATGGATGGATGGATGGATGGATGACAGATGGATAAATGGATGGATGGATGGATGGATGGATGGATGGATGACAGATGGAGATGGATAGATGGATAAATGGATAATGGATAGATGGATAATTGACAGATGAATGAATGATGGATGGAGGACAGGTGGGTGACAATTGAATGGATGATAGATAGAAGGACAGATGGATGAATAGATTGAAGGATGGATGCAAGGATAATAAATAAATGGATGATATATTGTGAATGTGTGATGTATAATGGGTTGATAGATAAATAAATGGATGATAGCTAGATGGTTGATGGATGGTTTTGATAAATAATGTATAGATGGATTGACAGGTGGTGGATACTGGACAGATAATGCATGGGTGATGGACAGATGTGTGTATATTTGAAAGTAACAATGGTAGCTAACACTTCCAGTGTCCCTAAGTGTCAGAATGTGGGTGCAAGACTGTCTCTCTAACACCTCATTCCCTTTCAGTATTCTCAACAACCTAAAACTGAATGTGTCACTATTTTTTTCTAACATATAAGGAATCAAAGGCCTAGCTAGACAATGGCGCATCCCGTATTTGAGCCACAGCTGTCTTCCTGCACAGCCTGGCCTAATGCACTGTCTGCATCACCCAGGAATGCTGTAAGAGAGAGCACCATGGATTTCTCACGTTTTGTCACACCAGTGTGGCTGAAACTTTGCTCCACCATGCAGCTCCCGGTGCTGAGGGAGGGAAAACTAGAGACTGGCAGGTACACCAGTTTCCTCCAAAAGTCGCTTTCTCCCTTCACTGCTGACCAGCTCCTGAAGTGCACACTCAAGTGGCTAACAGTCCACCCTGAGGCTTCCAGCATGCAATTAAAATCCTGTCTTGCCCAATTGGGCAACTAATGGGATCAGCAAGAGTGGAGGCTGCCTCGTTAAGACATAGTTTGTACCTCAGGTCCATTTCATGGGCAAGTGAAACAATGGCTGAGGGGAGCTGCCTGATGGGTCAGCCTGAAACTGAGTGAGATGGTCCTCCAAGCCACCCTGGGCTGTCCCTGTAGGTGGACATGCAAGGTGCATACACAACTTGCAGACACTTGGATGGACACTGGCCTCTCGGCTCAGCTATGAAAACCAGGCAGCCTTCCTGCTATCTGTCTGGAAGTCAAGGCTCATCGTGGGCTTTGTAGCTTCAGGTGGTGGCTTGTGTTTTGTGTCCCAGGGGTCTGCAGAAACTGGCACAAGGGGAGAATATTGACATAGCACAAAAGTGTCTGCCCTTTGTGGCCTTCCAGATGCTTAGACCCCACAAACAGCCCCTGTCCCTCGTTCTTAAGAAGCACTGGGACTGTTTCAATATATTCTGCTCATCGGGTTAGCAGGGGATTTTTTTTTAGTTTGTTTCATTTCAACAAATGTCGTCTGAGAGCCCTGTAAGAATGCACCTGCTGTCACTGAAGAGCATCAACTCTTCACAGTCAACAGAGAGGATGACCAACAAAGAAGTGTGGTTAAGGTCATCTCAGATGCAGGGATCACCAAGAAAACAAGGCCCACAGTGTAACAGTGGATGACTAAGAACAAGGGTGGGGACCTACAAAGACACTGGTCAGGGGAGGGTGAATGGGGAGGCTGAAAAGCTATTGGCCATGCAAAGAAGCCTGAAAAATATCCGAAGCAGAGAGAACAGAAGGTGCAAAGAGCATGAGGTGAGAGTGTGGAGCTAGGTTTGCTCTGCAGAAGAAAGAGAATGACTGAGCCCATAGGGCACAGAAAAGGAGAGGCAGAGGGCAATAGAGGCCAGCGCTGACAGCTCTAAGAGGGCCCTTTAACGACACACTAGTAAGCACTAACTCTCCTTTACTATGAGAAGACAGAGAAACACGCACTGATATACACCTCCTCTCCCATCCCCACCAACCAAAGGATGCCGACATTGTTTTTGCCATAGAGGTGGGAAACTGGCTGTGTTTAAAACATTCACAGGGAGGAAATGGGGGGAACCCAGGCTCCAAGACTATGTATGCTCTCTCACTCTTTGGCTATTTCCCTCTTTCTCCACCCCCCATCTCCCTTTCTTCACCCCCCCATCCTTCTGTCTACACATCCATCCATCCATCCTCCTACCCCTTTCCTTTTCCCTCTCCTCTTTTCTCCCACCTCCTCTTTTTTTCTCTTTCCTTCATTGATTCCTAAGCTTTAGGATCACACTTTATGCTGTGGTGGAAAATAAGAGCAGTCTGCTCATGTGTGCATGTGTGTGTGTGCGTGCACGTACACGTGTGTGTGTTTCACGAAGGAAACTTGGTGCTCGGCATACTGTATCCACTGCACGGCAGTTGACTTCACTCTCCGCTCAACACTGCAATCTCGGGCTGCTCTCTGCAGCTCACGGATGGTGGGAGCCAAGCCTGAGCGAGGAGGAGTAGGTTAGCCGGCATTACTGTGTTCTGCCAAGGCCTCCTCTCACCCTCCAGCCACACCTCTGCATAAACAGAGCCATATATGGTCATGCTAGACAAAATTATGCCTTGTCCCCAACTAGAGGCCGCATCCCTGACTTCAGAATGAAGAGTGTGTGAGTGACAGGGATGGCCTCTTAAAGCGTGTCTTACACTCGGGTGACACAAAGTTCCTGGAACGTTTCGACAAGATGATTGCCACAGCCTGACAGAGGGCAGTGGTTACCGACTCGGTGGTCGTCTCTGTCTGGCCACTGTGCTTCTGCGTGTCATAGGTGTGTGACTGCATCCAGAAGGTCGGTGAGCCGCTGTCCCCAGGATGAAGCCTCCAGGGCTTCTTACCTGGAACCCTGATACTGCTCTTTACTGAACTGTCCTTTGGTGGCGAGAAGGGAGTCCCGTGTTCATTCTAGGATGTCCGGGTATTCCTCCTTTATTGCCTTAGCTCCCTGGTGCGGGTTGTAGCCGATAAGTGTCTCTAGGTTTCAAAGATCGCCTCCTGCAGTGCAAGCCCTGCTCTACTCCTGCCAGGCTCTTACTCAGTGTCTGGTTTATTAGAAAGGAATACATTCCCCACTTAGCTCCAAAACTTTTAATACATACAACTATACCAGTCCTAACCCTAACCATAACGTCCATGGCTAGTCAAAGACTTTGCCTGAGGAAAAGACTGATGCAAAGCATGATGGGACACACACACATCCTCGTCCTTGGGAGGCTCAGATAGAGAGATTGTGATCATGAGTTCCAGGCCAGTCTGGACCACAAAAAACCATAGGAAGAAGAATATGGGGGTGAAAGGGAGGGAGGGGGAGCAGAGTAAGCTGAAAATTCAACATCAAAAGGCATGATGGATGTGTGCCTATTAAGGCACACAAAGATGCCTTTGCTTCTCCATCTCCTGCCATTAGTCAGCATGACTCATGCTAGCTGCTTTAACAAACAACCCGTGAATCTCAGGAGTCCAGCAGAGAGCACACAGATTTCTCACACATATAAAATCTTCTCTAAGTGAATCGGATGTCACCTTCCTATAGAATGGCTATGTCATCTGGGGTGCCCGACTTCTAAAGGCACAGAAGACAGCAGAAAGGAACCCTGTAATTGAGGTTCATTACCCTGCCAACATCTCATGTGTCAAAAACCAGGAAATGCAGTCGTCCTGTAGAGACAGAACAAGATGCTGGAGCCTCCCTGTGCCTTCATCCTAGATATGGGACTTTCGGCTTCTTGAACAGTGGTCAAATCCTTGTTTGTTTGTTATTTCCAGTGATCTGAATTACAAGGGAACAATATCTCACATGGCCCAATCTTCCCTAACCATTCCTAGTGTGATTATGTCCAAGTTCCCCGTCCTCCACTCCCACCCCCATTCTGACTTGAGGAGTGTGCATACTGCTTGGGGACTCTACTTTTCTCTTGCCCTGGATTAAGTAGGTGGACATGCATCCTGAAACTGTCAGCTAGACTTGAGTCTTCATTTCCCAGCATGCAGCAGGTGAGGGATGAAGTGATGGTCACACTTAGGGGTTCTTAAAAACCAAAGCGCTGCTGTGCTCATTCAACTCAATCTCTTCTTACCTGAAAAACGCTGCGAGTTTAAATAGTCCCCACTCCTGGCTTCTCGGAATCCTATCTCCAGGCGACCATGCTTCCTTGAACAACCCCAGAAGTGACACAATCATCCCTTACCAAGTGAAAGTCTATTGACTTTAAGCCTCTGCCTATGCCCACCGAGGCAGCCCCTTCTGCTACAATCGAGGCGAGTGCTCCGCCTTCCACCTATCATCTTCTCCTGGTCCTTTCAGCCCCAGTCCCAGGGCTGGCTCAACCCCTGCTATGCTGCAGATGTTTCAGCTCCACTGAGGATGAGCTTGCGGGATGGTGGGAGCTGCGCAGGTGTGGAGGTTTAGAAACTTATCAAAGGGGTTGCCTACCATTTCTCCTTCTCTGTTCTAACGAAAACTTTTTTAATACCATCCAAACTTGAATCTTGAGACTAGTTTTGTTTACATAGCAACTTACTGTTTACTTAATAACTCTCCCACTCCCCACCCCCACACGTGTGCTGATGTGTGCACTATGTACTGTAAATGCCTTGTGTCACACACTTATAAACGCGTTAGTGCACCTTGTTATTTATCTATTGCATAGCACATCTATGTACCTTAGGTACAAGTGAGAGCATATATTTACATGCATGGGCCCGTTTTTCCCTGATCTTTATTCCACCGTGGATGGCCAGAATGCTGTCATGGCTGACAGACACAGCAGTGACCCCTGCAATTAGCCGAGAGAAAGTGCTGCTGCAGTCCCCACTGGTAGCGGCAGCAAGTCTTGATTAGAGCCCTATCAGGCCCGAGCATCTAGGCTTTTGTCCTGCCGCCGCCTCGCCTTTCTGGACTTCTTCTGCTTCCAATTCCATGCTAACATTTGTACTGCAAACAGAGTCATTGTTCTCATAAATAAGCCAACGAGATAGACAAAGCAGAAGGCTAAAGGCTGCAGCCTGCGCCAACTGTAATGCTATTCCAGAAGAGTTTCCATCTTCTCCTCTTAGGCTACGGATCGCTTTGGCTTCCATGCAGGCTCAGGACAGATGTTGAGCCCTCCCAGCATCTCTCCAGCCCCCCACCCCACCCCATCCCTCTTTATTTGAATCTGGGTTTCTCAATCCTATGAGTACTGAGCCACATACATTTCTGGAATGGCAAGGACGGGTATCCTGTGTGCTGGGGGATGCTGAGTGATGCTCCTGGCCTTCATCCTCTGGATGCCAGGAGTACCCATGCTCCAGATTGTGACCATCAGAAAATGTCTTCCTTGACCAGTGTGACCCCGATGAGAACACTGACCAAAAACGGAGTGAAAATAAAAGTTTCTGCTCTAACAATAAGGACCCTGAAACAGAAAGGCTCTGGGTGACTATAAACTTTGCTTTCCCAAGGCGGGGGACACCAGCTGTCAGAATATCAGGGTGGAGGTTTAGCCCAGTTCTCTCTAGTCTTCCTTTCTCTAGCCTCAATTCCTCCCACCTTTCATGATGACGGTCTCTCAAGAGGAGAGTGTAAAAAGAGAAAAGGAAAAAGATGTAAAAAAAAAGAAAAAGGCACGGTCTCAAAATTACACCGCCTTACAGTCCGTCCAGCTAATAGAATTATGTATCGATTCTTAAATTTAGACATCGGATTTCATCTCTTACTTAAATGTATCTGTGTGTTTTAATAGGAACACTCAGCCTTGCTTTTATTAATGCAAAGACATTAAGTCACCAGGCCTGGATCTGAAAGCCTTAAAGGGCTGTTTCCACCAGAACCTGTCATAAAATGTGCTCTCAAGCGTGTCCCCTTTAAGAGACTCCAGAATTAAATGTTCCCGTATGTGAATTTTATTTTGTACAGCACATTTGCTTTATGGCTACAATTAAGTTAGATGTGCCGATAACAATGTCTGTTTTCCATTTTAAATCGCACATTCCAGACACCGTGTATTGTTTTATTATCTAATCCACATGCTTTTAATTGCAATTATGGTCCCTTATGAGTCCCCTGGGAGGGCATGATTGCAATTAAAAATGTAATTTAAATGTTAATTAATTACATTCATTTTCTAAACTGGGAAAATTTCATTTATTATTTTCATGTGTTGTTCATTTATCCTAAATGCATTACCTTCTAAGTGTTTTTTTCCTAAATTAAGTGTTATGTTTATAAAACAGGATGTTTAATACCCTTTAAAATTTTTGTGAGGGTGTTTGTACAAATTATTACTTTAAATTAATTGATTTTGCACTATGTGTGTGAGCTATAGGTCCTAAATATAATAAAAATAATGCTGGAGGTTGTCCCCAGGCTCGTCAGTGGCACCATCCGATAGACGCTTTCAGATTGACTTGGAAGCTGAGAGGCAACGTGTGTACCTAGTGCCTCTGCTGGTATTGTTTTCCTCACACAAAGGACGAGGGGCATGGAGACCACAGACGACACAGATCATTAATATGAAAGGAGGGGTTTTTCCCCTCCAGATGGAAATTGAGGCCTAAGGAAGAAATTTATCGTTAGATTAATAAGTCGTCTTGGCTTGTATGAATAAATAAGGCAGAACAAGAGAAGGACCGCCCAGACGGAAGCCTTGAAAATCATCGGAACTTTCTAGAAAAGAAGATGTTTTATGCATAACTCTGTTTCTCCAGTCCTGCCTCTCATTATCTCTAGTTTACCTGGCCTAGAATAGAGGGTCCTTTCAGACAGGAAGAAATATCAAGGAAGACATCTCTGTTTTAAACTCTGGACCACACTAGTTTGGGGGTAATTTTAGTGGATGCAGGATGAAGTCCCAAAAGGATCAAGGCAGAATTTCAGTGGATCTTTTTTTCCTTCTTTTCAATTCAACTCCAAGTCCATGTTATATGTAATTAATTAATAAAAGCTTAGGGGGTGTTTTTTTTTCCAATGGTAGTTTCCTATCCAATTGGCCACATCCTTTCCTTAGCTCGTTAATCTTAACAAGGCCTTCTGTGCCTGGAGTCTGGTTATAGTTTGGTTAGATCTGCAATATTTAAAAGGTGTCTGGGCAAAATCATAATCAGTTCACAGTTTTTACCTAGTGCTCACTCGACATAGGCATCTCTGTGGATGGCTGAGGACAAGGGAAGGGAAAAGGAACGGGTTCCCAGCAGCATCGGCTGTGTCTTTACTCTGAACTCTTAGTTCGTTTCAGTCCTTACATCCTAGAAGCCAGATTGCATTGCTCAGTCCACACCGCAATACTATCAGTATGATCCTTTTCATTTCAGAGGGGAAACTGAGGCACGCAGGCTTCCCAGAACTTGCCAAGGATTGTGGCTCCTTTCCAGGAGTTATATAACCAGGATCTGTGCCCTGGAAGGATGGTCTAGCTTTTCCATGTGATTCCATACCACTGGCCAGGCTATGGCTGAGAAACACTGCTGGGCCTCACAGGAAGCACCACGGGGACCCCAGACCAGCAGGGAGGGAGGGAGATGTCAGGTCTGGAAGTTCAATGCCTTTGTGCAGTCTTAGATGACACCCCTCCTGTGGTAGGACTTGATTTCGTCTTGTGAATCATACATAATCACAGCACCTGTCTCAGGTGACGCCTGGCACTCCCTCCGAGCAAGGAGGCATGAACTGAGGCCACAATGCTCATCCTCTGTGGTGGCTACCTTCGCCATCACAGTCTCCATGGGAGCAGAAGTGAACGGCTTTAGCACAATCAGCCAAGCCTTTCGGGCATCCGTTAATAAAGAATTGCTCAATTCAGTGAGGCAACAGAGACATCTCAAATGCAGGAGGGGGGACTTTAAATAATAACACATAGCCGGGCAGGCCAGACATGAAGGTATACTGTTATGGGCCAGTGCAAAGGAGATGCTGAAACCCAGGGTCACGTTTTTTGAGCTCTGCCACGGCTACCGACTGCCCTTAAGTCTGGGCTCCCCAGCTCCCTCCTTTGGAATGAGGGTGTCACACTCTATGGCGGGTCCTATTCAAGGCATCACTCACAGGTGAATGGTGATGAAACCGTGCCAGGTGATGCGCCCTTGGGTTCATTGTCTCTGAAGGTCAAGTTGGGCACCTGGGTCCTGTATTCACTGCTCGCTATTACCATGATAAAACGCTGTGTCCAGAGTGAAACAAGGAAGAGAGAGCACATTTGGTTACCATTCCAGAAGGATTGAGTCCATCTTGGCAGGGAGGGAGTGGCAGCAGAAGCCGGAAGCTGCGAACTCACATTTCATTGGCACACGGGAAGCAGAGAGAGAAAGAGAGGGAGAGGGTGAACAGGAAGTGGGTCCAGGTTTCAAAACCTCATAGCCAGCATCCAGCACTTCCCCTCCAGTGAGGCTGCACCTCCTAAGGGTTCAAGAACCTTCCCAGACAGCGAGGCCAACTGAGGACCAAGTGCTCAAGCATATGAGCCTTGGGGGGGGGGGTCATTCAAACCACGACAGCGGTGCAGGGTAGCCCCCCTCACCTGTTCCACAGGCAGCTGGGGTGGCAGGCGCAGCCTGCCGTGTGGCGCTGTGCACACAGCAGTGACTTGGGACTTAGTTTGGAAATGAGCATATTCACCCTTGTGCCTTGACGCCTTGCGCAGGTCCGTGCAGCCTAACTTGAGACCCAGGTGAGAGGGCCAGGTGCTGACACTTACCTTTCCCTGATAATACTGGAGCATGGATTATGAGCTGTCTGTCTGGATTACAACTGTCTGTCTGCTCACCTGACTAAAGGGATATGCTAGTGAAGAATAGAGCCTTATTCTCATGGGGATAATCTTCCAGCAAAGGAAACTCAGTTAAAAAAAAAAATCAGTCGGGCAGTGGTGACTCCTGCTTTAGTTCCAGCACTAGGGAGGCAGAGGCAGGCAGGTCTCTCTGAGTTCAAGGCCATCCTGGTCAACGGGGTTTTAGGACAGCCAGGGCTACACAGAGAAACCCTGTCTCAAAAAAGAAAAAAAAAACAGATAGACAGACAGATGGACAGACAGACAGACAGAAAAATGATAGGTAGGGAGGAATGTAGGCAGGTAGATAGATGATAGATAGGAAGGTAGGTAGGTAGATAGATAGAAAATTAATTAATAAAGAACTTCATATATCTTGCAAGCACTGTGAAAGGCACATGTGTGAGCATGTACACACACACACACACACACACACTTGCATTCACACAGCCTTCACTCTAGAGAGTCAGCATTTGCTAGAAAGAGACACGGTGTTTGGCAGCAGGTATGTCATGTGCCTGGTAGTTATTGCTTGTTACTCGGGTGGCATCTTTGGGCTTTTTCTATCTGAGTCTGTGGTTCCAGTTTCCTCCAATTCTTTCTCTCTCTTTCCTTCACTCACCTTCCCCCCTCCCATCAGTAGTTGTTCCCCAAGAGGCTTCAATGAACCCCTCCCAGACTGAAGTAGCTCCCTGTCTTCACCCTTAAAAGCCACTGGATGCCACTAAGCAGCAGGTGTCAAAGGGACAGCCCTAGATCCCTCTAGGGAGGAGGAGGAGGTGACTGTGGGCTCAATTCCCCAGTCCCCAGCACAGGGTCTGGTAGGAAGGCTTTCTGGAGACTTCTTAATTGGGGGTTGCTAGGGAACATCATTATAATAGTGAAAAACCCACGCAGGACTTGGCAGAGCTATTCCTTCCAAGCCCAGAGCCTTCCGTTCAGCTCTGATTACTATAGTAGGTGGCCGTGACCCGTGCAAACTCACTAAATGTTTTGCAAGCATAAGTCAAGGGTAATAGAATATTCACAACTTAGCGTTGCTGTCCCAAGACTGTGTTTTATTTAGGATTGCACTTCTTCACATCTTCTCCTGGAGGCTGCAAGCTTTGCAGGAGGAAATGGGCTTGCCAAGTGGAGCCAGCTGTAGAGGAGAGTGTTGTTTTTCTTAGCCCACGTGGCTCTGGGTTCCAGCATAGCCTAAGATCACTGTGGCTTAAGGGAGGGGCAAAGGTTAGCATCACCTGGTGGCCCAGTGTTCAGTCAAGTGATGGTGGTGGTGGTGGTTGCAGTGGTGATGATGATGGGACCGGGGATGTAATAACAGCAACAACAGCAACAATAATAAGAATGGCACCGGGAATGTGGCTCGGATGTCAGGCTGTTTAGTCTAGGATACATGAAGACTTCAGCTCAAACCTCAGCACAGCATAGACTAGGTGTGTGTGGTGTTGCATGCCTGTCTTCACAGCACCCAGGAAATTGAGGCAGGAGGATGAGAAGCTCAAAGCCATCCTTGGCTACAGAGCAACTTTGAAGCCAGCCTGGGCTACATGAGATCATGTCTCTAAATAAGTAAATAACTAAAACCTGTGTTTTAGTACAATACAGGTGTAAGGACAAGCAAATTGATGTTTTGTATGCAAACAGCTCCGCCTGCAAACTTCATCTTTCTTTGGATTTTAAAGGGAATGAAGATAAAGGCCGGTGCCCATAAGACCTGTGCTCACCAGATACTGACCCTGTGTTCCCAGTGTGAAAGTGGCCCTGTTGCAACTACTTGTTGATCTTGCCCTGGCATTCCCTTTCCCTCTCTGAGTCTCTACTTGCCCATCTGTAAAATGGGAATTTAGCACTCAGTCCGTTGTTTTGTGTCTTTGAACAGCGCCTGGTGCATCACTTGGGAAATGCTGGCTTTTGCCTTTTGCTTCCATCTTCGCGGGACTCCCGCCGGCTGTCATTGTCTCACTCCCTGTTAAAAGTCAGGTCCCTCACACATTACTGCTCCTTTCTTGAAACTCTGCTGGATATGTCCTCCTGGATACATGACCTGGCTAATTTTCATAAATTAACTTCTGCTGCCTTCCATTTCTGCGCTGTCCTGCTGTTTTGCTTCTGGAAGGGCCCCGTCACATCCCGGACGAAGCAGACAGCAATGCCCCACCAACATCTGCCCTGACACTCAGATTCTTCCAGAATGCTCACACTTCCTGGGCAGTGTGCTCTCCCAGTGTTTGTCAATGAAAAGGCATTGATGCCTGGATGAAGCCTGAATTAGCTGTGAATTCTCTGCCTCTCGCTCCACAGGAGAATAACACACGGAAGTTTGTGGCACCATGATTCTGGTCCTTTTAGCTCCTAACTGGCTTGTTGGCCATGTATGTGCGTGTGCATGTGCGTGTGTGTGTGTGTGTTGAAACCAGACGTTCAAGTCGGGTATCTCCCTCAAACCCTCTCTACTTTATTGTTTGAGACCAGATCTCTCATAGAACCTGGAGCTTGCTGATTTGAATAGACTAGCTGGCCAGAAGTTCCTGGAACCCTCCCGTCCCTGCCTCTCTCTCCAGGGCTGGGATTGCAGGTGTGCACCACCATACCTGGCTTCTCACACGGGTGCTGGGGATTGAACTTGGGTCCTCATGCTTGCGAGGCAAGCACTTAACCCACTGAACCATCTCCCCAGCCCGACCCTCTCCCTGTCAGCATCACTGGTCATGAGGCTTCATCCAACAGAAGACAGACCTTGGGTTTATAAAAAACAATTGTAGGGAAAAGCGGTGAAAAGCGAGGCAGGCTCCTATGATGTTATTGAGTGTCCACATGAATTGCCTTCTCACCTCGATACAATCAAATCCAGGGGCTCCAGAGGGAAGAACATTCAGTCACACATTATGAGGTTTTGTAAGAATCCCTAGTCTCACTCAGGAGGTAGCCCCCATGGGTCTTCAGCTCTACTTTATAATAAGATAGGACAATATGACAGCTAATGTTTCTTTGAAGTGTTTGTTGACTCCTGCAAACAATGATAGGATCCAGCCGTCAAACAACAGATACAGAATATGCTATGAATTTGTAGTTTATTTTTAGTGTACAGTGTGTGTATGTGTGTGTGTGCTGTGTGTGAGTGTGGTGTGACTGTATGTTTGTGTAGTGTGTGAGTGTACGTATATGGTGTGACTGTGTATGTTTGTGTGGTGTGTGAGTGTGTGATGTGTGTGGTGTGTGTGTGATGTGTGTGTATGTCTGTGGTGTGTGTGAGTGTGGTGTGTGTATATGTGGGGGGGTGTATATGTGGGTGTGGGGAGGTGTGACACAGGAGGTCAGAGGATAAATTGAGCCATCAGTTCTCTCTCCCTCTGGGGTTCCGGAGGATCAAACTCAGGTATCAGGCAGGCTCTGGATGCTCTTTACCCACTGAGCCATCTCACAGGCCTGGCAGTCTGAAGACACATGTTGTTTGTCTTCGTCTATAAGAATCCTTACCACATGGAATCAATGAAATGATAATTTCTTTTAGGCACTTGCCCCAGTAATCACAAGCCTCAAAAGTCCAAGTTTTGCTTTTAGTGTGGATTTCTAGTTGTTGTTTCTTTGTTTGTTTGTTTGTTTGTTTTGGTGTTGTAGGTGGAATCCAGGTCCTTGCACATGCTAGGCAAATAGTCACCACCAAGCTGCACCCCAGTCTGCTTAACGTTTTATGATGGTTGTTAGTGGTGGATAGGTACCTCAGGTGTGTGTGTGTGTGTGTGTGTATTTGGTGTGTGTCTGTGTCTTGTTTATTGAGACAGGATCTCTTACTGGCCTGAGACTCTAGGCTGGCTAGTCAGTCAGTCCCAAAGTTTCGCATGTTCCAGCCTCTCTGGCGTTTAATTCCTCTCTGGGGAATTAAACTCAGCTCCTCTGGCTTTATCAACTGAGCTAGCTCCCCAGTCCCATGGTATTTTTAAGGAGGTGTAGAGTTGAGTCCCCACTGTCCATTCAGCCTGTGCTGTGCTGGGTTTACACTCCAGTTCCCCCAATCTCAGATCGTTCCCTTTCCTGTGCTCTCTGGTCCTGGCCTTTATTGGTGGAAATATTCATGCTTCCTATTCCAGATGTTTCCTTTGCTCAGAGGGGTCTCCACTGGTGCTGCCCACCCTGATCATTCTTCTAGGGTACTCTTTCCAAGCTCTTCCCACTGCATCCCATGCTACTGCCCTCTGCCAGCCTCAGCTAAGAACAGAAAACCGAGTGGTTTTATTATCACATGTCACATCTGGATAGAACATGTAGGTAGTGTTTAGGGGTGGCCCACATTACCCTTCACCATCATCACTTGGTCATGCTGGCTGTGTTCATGGTGGTTGCCCCCCAGAAAAACAGACACAAGAAAAGGGCTGGAGAGACACAGCAGCTAAGAGCATAACAACTCAGATGGAGAGAATCACCTGTAACTCCAGCTCCAGAGGATGCAATGCTCTGGCATCAGGCACCTGCATTCACTTACACACACACACACACACACACACACACACACACACCACAATTAAAAATAAAATTAGCCTTAGATGGAAAAAAACATACAAGCAGATTTAGTAGACTTGTTAGGATGGCAAGGGATGTAGGCAAGACACAAAGAAGACATCTGGTAGTCCTAGAAGCTTGGGTACCACTCCGAGGGTTTTCTCTGTGCTGGTTCAGAAAAGACACAATGATTCCCTTTAGCCTAAGTGCAACTCTTCTCTCTACTTCCTCCCTATCCTCGGGTGACCCACTGCCATTGTCCACACTTCCTTCCATGTTCATTATGTCGCTGTTACATCGACTTCATGTACATCTACAGAGCCCTTGGCACACACACACACACCTTATACATTCTAAGTTCAAACCAAAGCTTACTTGGGGCCAGTGAGGGTAAATACCAGATTTTCTTTTTTTATTGTCAAAGTAACAATAACAGATTCACTAGAATTTACATAGCACCAAAGCCGATTTACATGCTTATTTACGCTGTTGTTCTCCTTTTTAGAAAAAAGTGGGGTTACCTTAGCAACCGTAACATCACATGATGCGCAGACAAGCCATAAGAGAAACACCTTTTGAAAGGAAAATGCCAGTCTCAGCAGTTACATCCTATAGATGCATAATCTGTCATTTATAGAATTTCCATCCACTTTGGAAAAGACTGGGTGAGGTTTGCATGGCATTGAGTACTTCCCTTTAATTACTTCTCTGGCTTCAGAGATGCCACAATAAAAGAGAGAGGTAGAGAGAGAAAGTGAAGATGTTGGCCCTTGTTCTGAGCCCTTGTCCTGAGCCTGCTGATAGAGCTATGTACCCACCCATCTCTACCTCACCAGCAGAAACAGCACATTGCCAAAAATCCATCTTTCCTTCCTTTTATTTATTGTTTGCTTCTTTGTTTTTTGCATGGGGGTAGAATGCAAAAATTATTGCTTGATTGCAACTTAATTATAATTCTAAGAAAGGCAGGTTTCTGCTGGAGCGATGGTTGGCTTTGTCTGAGAGACCATCCTAGAGAAACACCTTAAAGTAGAAGATGCAGAAATTTCTAAGACATGGTCGCTGTCAACCAACATGGGTTTCCCCATCACCATCTGGCAAACTAATTAGTCATGGGTCAAAAGACAGTACTTTCCCTGTGGGGCAACTGTCCACACTTTTGGCTCAGTCTTGTCAGTCTCAGAGAAAAAAAGTCGGTGCTTCTGAAGCCTGGGTAGAAAATCCACACACCCAGTCATCTTCTAGCTCAACAAACAACAGGAGACTGCCTCTCTGGAACCTTTATAGGATTTGGGATTCCGATTTGGGCTGTGTAGGACATCCTTCATGTCCCACGCTCTTCTGTTTCAACCCTCCAATGACTACTGGTGACATGTGGCTGAACCCCAGCTCTCATCAGACCCCGGCTGCCTCCCATCTTTGATGTCCCTATTCCTCCCTTAATTTCGCATCCCCAAGCTGAGCAGGGAGTGCTGACATAATAAAAAAAATCAGCAATAATACAAACAATATCATTTTAAAGAGTGATTGAAGCTGTAGAAGAGATGAAGAAAGGGGTAGGAAAGAGAGATTTGCTGGCTGAGGCTAGCCAGGCAAAGGCTATCGTCAAGATATGACCCATAAACAATACACGGGTTGGCAGAAAGGTTTTGTACTATTGCTGGTTGATGATGGCGGTGATGATGATGACAGTGATGATGATGGTGATGATAATGATGATGGTAATAATATGTTAGCATCCCCTTCCAAAGACAACAGATGTCCCTGGGGAGAGTCCAGGCTGTTTCACTCACTAGGATACCCCACTTCTAAAAGCAGCATCGAATCTAATGTCTGAGTCTTTGTTGACTCTGCACACAGAACTGGGAAAGAATACCAAACAGAGACCAAACAGATTCTGTCTCTGTCTGGGCAAGAGAAGTCCGTCCAAGCTCAGGATTGTTCTTGTAGATGAATAGGGTGGGTAGAAAGGGGATGGGACCAGTGGCAGCCCTGAGGAGGGCTCGGGAGGGGACGTGAGCACTCTTGTGTTAACGCCGAGAGCTGTCCTCAAGTGCACAATGCTGATGACCAGGAAGATGGAATTGAACAAAACGGAGGTGGATAAGCACACCTTAGTCAAAGACTTGAATGCTTTTCAAGTAGATGCTTAGAGTAGAAGGATCCAGAAATTTCTAAGACATGGGCATTGTCCACCAACTGTGCTAGTCACTGCCAATCAACTGTGCTTTAGATGCAGCCCACAGGCCTGGGTCTCTAATGGTGTTGGGGGATTTTGTGTGGTATATGGCAGGTGCAAAGTCAGAGCTGTTCCTTCTTCCTTCTGCCCCTCTTTCCTTCTTCCTTCCTTTCTTTCTCCTTCCCCTCCCCCTCACTCTCTCCTTCATTCTTTTCCTCCCTCCTTCCTTTCTTCTTTCTTCCATCCTTCTCTTCCTTCCTCCCTTCTGTTCTCTCTCCTGTCTGTTTCCCCTTCTTAAGTCTCCAGCATGTTTTGGAGAACTTACTGCACTCAGTTGCGTCCACTCATTTGTTCCTTCGTGTAACAGCTACAGACAGAGTCCTCTGACTTGTGCTGAGACTGCATAGTAGCCAGCGGGAGGGGCAGGAGCTTCAGATCTAAGCAGACATTGATCGAAGGTTTGCAAATAATTAAATACTGAATGGGATTAAATCAATGACATTGATCAATAATTTGGTTGTGTGTTTGCTGGTAATGAATCTAAGTAGTCCTTACTGAGTCTGTGTTCCTCTACTGCTTGCCAATCTGGGATCCTTTTCCCACTGGCAGATGTGTTCAGAGTAACACACAGCGCAGGCCTGGGACATTTTCTGCCAATCTTTGTTCCCAGATGGCTTAGCTATGAATGTTTCTTAATTTTCATCTGTAATTCGCTGCCTTCCCCCATCTCAAGAGGGACAAAGCCTGTGTTTTCAATACGATGCCCCAAATTTAGACAGGAGCTTTTGTTTGCTGACACTTAATGCAGCTACATTGTTCCTTGTCAGTGGCGTCTGGGCTAAGAGAGAGCTTGCAGATCTTTCAGTCGGGACAAGGGGGTTAACGTCTCTACCTCTCTTGGAGTTAGAGTCGTACCCGCCAAGAGTTTCTAACCCATTTCTCAGTGCTATCCTAGGAAGAGCATGTGCTAGATTCCTAGCAGCTGCAGAAATTGCCCCTTGCCATGGCTGGGAGACCTAGGACCACCAAAATCAGGGCATGCCTATTCCCCCATCCACTCTATGATAGTGTGGGAAAGTTCGAAGGCTACTGTGGCAAGGAGATCACAGTGAATCTCTTCCTGAATACCGTAGCTTCCTGGAGCAGGTTTATTGGCTGACAAAGCATAGTGTATGGAGTCTGAAGATGTCCATGGTGTGTTCATAGTCTTCCCTAAAGATGTCCGTGGTGTGTTCATGGTCTTCCCTGAATTCAGGGGAGGTGGTACTCCAGTCAAGGTCACATGACCTCCCAAACTTATGAAAGAATGCCAGGTGACAGTCTGGGGAGCTGTCAGAGGTGCTTCCCTCCAACTGTGCCACCCATGTTCATAAGTCGTCTCCTCGCTGACAGAGCCTCTTGAGAGCTGCCTGCTTTATTATGACTGATGCTTTCAGAGGGTCCACCATGGCAGGGAGACAGGAGGGCAAAAACCAAAGTCTGTTGGGGGAAAAGTGGCAAGCAGGAAGCAGGGGGCTTGGCCAGGAGATGAGACTGAAACATTGCTCTCCTGCCATCATGCGCTCTCTGGATGTCCAGGGTGGATGGAAGTACTGACTCAGACCTCCCCTTTGGCCTGGAGGGCGGGCATTCCTCTGAGAAAGACACCAAGAAGTCCTTCCTGGCAAAATCACTGCCCACTACACCATAGGAAGCCATAGTCAGCATGGCAGGACAATCCATTGGTAGCTTTTCTTCCTGGGGAATGCCATCTTCTTTCTGTTGCCCTCTGTCTCCTCTGGCATGGCGTGGTATGGCTACAGCCCAGCATCAGCCAGGAGTCATCTCTTCACTGCTCCTCTGGACTGTGTGTCTGGGAATACGATGCTAGATGTGTTTCTGACTTGGTATGCCCTACTAGGGAGAGGGGAGGAAATGGGAGGGAGCATAATGGAAGGAGAGGAAATGGTGAGAGGGGAGGGATGGAGAGGGTTAACATTTGCTTATTCTGAGCAGTTATTCTGAGACTGGAAAGGTGGATCGGTGGCTGCGAGCACTTGCTACTTTTCCAGAGGACCTGAGTTCATTTCCCAGCACCTGTGTTAGGCAGCTCACAGGTGCCTGTGATGCCAGCTTCAGGGGATCCAACTCCTTCTTCTGACTTCCAAAGGCACCTGTGCGTGCACACACACACAAATAAAAAAACAAATAAATAAAAATCAACATATTGTACAATACTAGAAAATAGAGACAAAGAAAACTAGGTCTTTTCAATCACCCAGCAGGCAGCAGCACCAGAGTCTCAGTGTGTGTGCTTCAGAAACACCTTACACACATGTTCATGCAAACGAGACCCCCCCAGTGTGTGTGCTTCAGGAGCTTCTCACACGTGTATATGTGTGTACATGTAAACAATGAGACCCTAGTGTGTGTGCTGTTGTAGAGGATTTTGTTCTCAGTCATTAACATCCATTTTCCATTTCGACACTGTGTGTGTGTGTGTGTGTGTGACAGGCATGTGCTACCATTTTGAACTTTATAATAGCTAGGTCACATTCACATGTTTTATCAGCTGGACCAAACATTGTCTAAGATGCCACCAAATCCCAGAGTGTGTCACCTCTACTTGTCTGAAGAGCCTTCTTTAATCTAGCAGTCTTCTTGTGGCATCCAGAATCACAGAAAAGGTAGATCCGGCTGTTCGGAGACCACCTTCCCTCTGGATTACTCTGGACACTTCCTATTGGCCCTGAGCCTGTTCTTCCATCCCTGACTGAGCAGCAGCAAGGCATGAAACCTGTGTTCGAACCAAATGCTGGTTTTTCTCCAAGCGTATCAAAGGTGTGAGGTCTTAGGAGTTTCTGAAAAGGGTCATCCATTTGCATCGTTACCCAAGCACGCTACCCTCACAGGTAGACCGTCATCCTTACAGCTCTTACTTTCTCACTAGATGGATGTCTAGTGGCCCAACCACCGTTCGCTTAATGGTTGTAACACTAATTAGTGATCCAGCCATTTCATTAAGGCTTTTTTAATGGCGCCATTCCACTTCTATCATCAGAGTACAACGATTTTATTGACTCTTAGCCTTCATTCCTGACTGTGACTCTCATAACTCGACGGAGGATGGATGAAGTTGAGAACATGACCACGAGTTCACAGACAAAAGCGCCACCTTCCTGGGAGCTGGCGTGGGGATGAGCTTGTCTACCTCGGAAAGCTTTTCCTGTTTAGTCTCCATTTCCACATCCCTCCTCCCCTTTGTCATCATGGACCAAGCCTCTTTTTCTAACGACTTTATTAATGTCATTCAGATTTCCCGATGAAATGTGAGTGGGTGGAGTCAGCTCGTATTGTCCCGAAGCCTAACTATGCAGTTCTCTTTCCCAGTTCCTCAGTGATGGCTTCTAGTTGGCGACAGCAAGAACAGTCTGCCGAGAGAAGCCGAATGGCTGCAATAGAGTCCTCTTATGGCACCTCAATATTAAGTACCATTGGCTTAAGTCGTGGATGGTCACACCTCATATTAAAACATCAGAATCTGCTAAGGAATTTTCAGTTTGAAGACATACCAAATGGGAAGTCCTTGCTGTGTCTTTGGTAAAACTTCATAGGAAACTCTGTGAGGGCTTAGGACCAAGCAAGTCAGCTCTGTGTTCCCACCAACTCTGTGATTTCCCTGAGAGGGTCCTGGTGGCATCCTCACCACCACACTTCTTTGTGGGGGAGCATGCCAAACCTGGGGAGTCCAGTGTCTTTCCACTTGCCCGCAGATGCTCTTCTGGTTGCATTTCCTTTCCAGTCCCCTTTCTGTTAAGTCCCTTATCCCTTCCCCAAGTCATTCTCCGCTTAACATCACCTCAATGTAGCCACAAGGGGAAGAGGTAGACGCATGAGTAAGCATTCCCCATCCATCACTCTGGGAGGAGTCGGCTCTTTACAATCTAAACATAAAAGTCTTCCCCCTCTTGGAGGCAGAGTGTGGGCAGGAATACTGAGGAGGAGGAGGAGGAGGAGGAGGAGGAGGAGGAGGAGGAGGAGGAGGAGGAGGAGGAAGAAGAAGAAGAAGAAGAGGAGGAGGAGGAAGGGAGGAGGAGGAGAAGGAAGAGGGAGGAGGAGGAGGAGGAGGAGGAGGAGGAGGAGGAGGAGGAGGAGGAGGAGGAGGAGGAAGAAGAAGAAAAAGAAGAGGAGGAGGATGAAGGAATGAGGAGGAGAAGGAAGAAGATGCTGCAGCCACAACAGCATTGGGGAGCAGAAAGAGAACAGTCCAGGGCCTCACCTTGTTACTTACACTTCTTGCATCTTTCATTAAGCTTGGTGGTTTTAAAGGAGCCCCATGCCTTTGTGTGCATAACCCAAGTAGTACTAAGCTAAGCTGCAGAAGGAACTAGCTAATCAATTCTTTGGCCTGGGCCTTTTAGAATTCAATACAGCATAGATATAGGGCAGTGGTAATGATTTTGACACTCACTGCACAACTGGGGGCTCCAGAGCACTTGGGAGGGGGGTGTCACACCCAAATGAGTATGGCTGGCCTCTGGTCCCAACACCTCACCCAAGAAGCATTGCCATATGATGAGAATCCCTGTCTAGTCTGTCGATCCATTCAAGATGCGGCTTCTACCCGAGCAGGGATCGATAGGGTATAGGTACCCCCACCCCCAGTGTCATTTGTCATTTCTGATATAATACCATGTTATCGTTTAGGGCTGTAATGAGAGAGGTGTCTGTGCTTAAAGCACACGGGTGTCGCAAGCGTTGACAAATGGCTCGACTGGCTTTGTCTCCGTCGCAGCTAGCAGTGGGCTCGCTCTTTGCTTTTTACCTTTTCTCCAAGAATAACTGCGGGACACATTTTGGAAGCAAATAGTATCATTTTGTCAGATGTGGTTCAGAGCAAGCCGGGTGGTCCTCAAACAACAGCTGCAGGATTTTAGCACCCGACAGGATGGGAGCCCAGGGCCCGGCGTTAATCTGAAGTGATTTAAGTGCCGCATGGCTGCTTTTGCTTGGAAAGTTCTCAGGGCTGTTTGGGGGTGGGCTTTCTTTCTTTTTTATGGTGAGAGGACAGGAGATGCTCGGGGAGGTGTTAGATAATCATTTTTTTCCAGAAGCATCTCTGGGAAGAAGGGGTTTTAGTAGGACTGTCCCCAAGGAGACTGGGCAGGTGGCGATGCCTCCCTCCACAGGAGGTGCAGCCTAGTCTAGCCCAGCTCACGGGGCACTCAGACCACCAGCTCTTCTCACAGATCGCCGGGCTCTGCAAAAGAACTGCTTGACGCAGGACAAGCAAACACTGTCCCTGGACCAGGACAGGATTGGTGGGTTGTACTTAATCCATCAGGACAGGGGAGTTTGTCAGGACAGCTTCAGCTGTTTTCCTACTCACAGTTCCCTTCTCAGGGTTCGTGAGACCCCCCAACGTCCCTGCCATCCTGATGCAGCTTTGTCGCGCTGTGCGATGCCACTTCCGTCTGCCTCCTTTAAGCGGAGGGGGTGCGCGCTCATCCATCATCACAGCCGTCATGCTCCAGCACGTGGTCCCCAGCTCAGAATCTAAACAGATTCTCTGAGAGGATGTGACGGGAGTCTTTGCGCTTAACTTGGGCGCGAGGGGGCCCGTTTCTAGAAAGTTCACCCAGTTGCTTATGCAGAGTACAAAATCTGCACTTGACAGGCCAGAGAGACTTGATCCTAAGAGTCGGCTGTTGGTTTTGATGTCCCCAGGTCAGGGATGTTTCCTAGTGGGACTCTCGCTCTTCTCAACACCACCAGCTTAGAGTAAGGAAGTGGGCCTCATGGACAGTAGAGAGGAATCATGGGAAATTCAAGGACTCTGAGACAGAACAAAAGCCAGGAGTAACTCTCAGGATCTGGTTCTCAGTTGTCAATGGAAGAACAGGTCCAGATACGAGTATAATTATGGATATCTCTATTTCATTGAACGCCTGTACATATAATATATACTAATAAAGATGCAAAACCTTATCAATATATTTATAAGAATATGAAGGCATAATCTTTATGAAATTGCCACCTACACCAACTTGTAAGGTTCTACAAATGTATTTATATATTTCTCTAAAGATACATATTTTATTTCTGTCTATGCTATGTGTCTATGAGTGTGTCTATGCCTATGAGTGTAGTGCCCAATGAAGCCGGAAAGGGTATCAGAGACCATGGACCTAGACTTACAGGTAGTTATGAGCTTCCTGATCTGAATGCTAGGGATTGAACCCAGGTCTTCTGCAAGAGCCAGAGGTGTTCTAAACCACTGGAACATCTCTCCAGCCTCGTGAATTAATGCTTTGAATTGATGCCTGATGTGTACAAGGCATTTCCAAACATTGGCAAACTTGACCTTCCCTATATTCCCACTGGGGATGTGAATGACTCTGTTTTCCATAGCTTTGAAGGGCCAGGTTCTGCTAATGCCAGTCTGAACAGGTTATAGGACATTGTACAAGCCATCCTTTACACATGTTTGGAACGATGACAATATATAAAGACAGATTCTCCTTCCCCATATTCTAAAATCAGAGACTTAGAAAAGCTTCAGAAAAACGTACACGAGCCAGGATCATGGCTCAGTTGGTGGAGTGCTCGCCTAGCCTAGCAGGCACAAAGCTCTCCGGCTCCTCCCCAGCTCTGTGCATGTCAGATGTGGGGGTACACGCCTGTAGTCTCAGCACTCCAAAATGGAAGGCGGGAAGATCAGAAGTTCAAGGACATCCTCAAGGACATAATACATTTCACCCAGCCTAGGCTCCAGGAGATGCTGGGGGGCAGGGAGAAAGAGGGGAGACAGAAAGAGAGGACAAAGAGGGAAAGAAAGACAAAAGCGGGGTTGGGCGACAAGAGGGAGGGAAGGAGAGAAGGAAGGTCATATGAGATCTGAAATCAAAAATGTTCATCTTGAGAAGTGCTTTTGTGTTAGCAGAGTCAACCTAAATGGCTGCATCTGACAGACAGTATGCAGTTAGACCGTAGGGTATGAACTCCGAGGAACTACAGAACACACGTCTGCACTGACAGGGGAGGCACTGCTCTTGCCCAGCTGATGGCAGCCACAGGAGGATGTAGACAAAATGTCAGAAGACTCCTTGAGTTTTGTTTTGTTCTTTCCTTCTCCACCTAGAGAGAATATTCTGTAAAAGCTTTAATAATCATATTATCTCATAGGTCATGAGAAGAGTTGAATATGTTGTTACTGGTAAATCACTTAGAAAAGAGATTCACACGGCGGGTACCAACTCCTGGTCAGGACCTCTCAGATCAGCTAGTGTCATCACCATCATCACCACCATCATCTTCACTTCCCATGCCGACAAGGCAAACTCCTTGTGAGCAGGGATGCTGTCTCTCTTGTTGAGCTCTCTGTGCCTGAGTGCAGGATACAGTAACCGCTCGGGCTATAGTGATAAACTGTGGATGAGAACTTCAAAGAGAAAGCACAAAAAGAACGCATGGTGGTTTTAAATGTTTCTCTCTCTGTTTCTCTCTCTCTCTCTCTCTCTCTCTCTCTCTCTCTCTCTCGCACGCGCGCGCGCTCTCTCGCTCTCTCTCTCGCTGTCAAATTAAGGTAAAGATAAGGGCAGATTGGCAGAGGAGCTGGTAAAATGGCAACCTGGGCGTCTACCCGACTTGTTTCCTTGCTAGGTGGCATCTGCATAGTAATGCCCACCTGAGCCCTGCAGTCCATCCCATTTATGACTCACACCAACAGGGTCCAAAAGCAGGAAGAGGCGGCGAAGCAGCAGGACCACTTAAGTCACACTAATTGTGGAAGGTGGCATGCTTCCCGCTCCTGGGCAGGCTGGAAACTGGAGAAGAAAGCCCTCGGCACTCGGTGTGCTGAGGTGTGATTTCCAACACAGAAAATCCTGACATTCCAAACCGTCGAGACCTTTAAAAATAAAAGATGTGCTGAGTTTCCAGAGCCATTCAGTATTCATGAGGCTCCGCGGCTTGTTGTATGGCAAGATGAAAACAATACTCAGTAGATTCTCATAACTGACACCTAACTGTAAGATTGATAGAGGACGCAGTTCTAATGCGTGTGAACTTCAAAACCAACACAGAAGCTTCAAGGTAGCTGAACGCCGTTCCCAAGCCCACATTTCTTACAGGGAGGAGGCCAGATTCTCCCTCAGTTTTAGCCTGCATCTTTAAAATGAATTGTGGTCATCACCCTGGTTAGGGCAGAATTCCTGCTGAGCCTCTAAGGACAGCCAAGGGATGGTTTCGAGTATAGAACTGATACAATTTGACCTTCAAGGTAACAGAAGGAATCATGAGTGACCAGACATCACTATTCGCTTCTGTTAACCAATGCCAAGGGAAATGCCCAACCTTCCTGGTGGTGCAGGGTCACAAACTAAGCACATCTTGAGTGTTGCCTGGTAAATGTTGGCTTCATCTTTACAGCTTCTGTCTGCTACTCTAGTTTATTTGTGTATTATTGCACATGTACATATATGTAGTTATAAATCATATGTAAGCTTTGGTTCCATAATGTTCTGTATAGATAATGTTATGCAGACACCCACAACTCTGTAGCATGCAGTGGACACAGGATCTGAAATTTTCACAGCTGACTTCAATTAAGCATGTGTCTACCTCTTCCTTATGAATACCTGGCAATGGCATGGAGCTTAGGGCAGGACTTGGTGTCCTTTAGAATCCTCCTTCTCTCTTGTCCTCCATGTGCTCCCTCTTGTTGGTTGAGCACTGGCCCACATCAGGTACAGAGCAGGAAGTGCAGAGAAGTCTGACATGATGCCACATTGCAGAGTCTCGCTCTCCTCCGCCCCCTCCCTTCACTTCATCTTTTCTTTTTTTTTTTCTCTTTGAGAGAAGGACCTTACTTTTTTGGTTTCCACAATGCTTTGATTGTATCACAATCCACTCAGGGTGGAAAGGACTGGCAAGTGTTTTGTTTGAGGGGTATTTTCAAAATAAAAGAAAGGTTCCATTTCTATAGTAATCTTTGTACAAGGGCCAGTGATAAACACACTTTACATCCACAACAGCCCTGAATTACCTAACAAATAACAACATCAGATAAACAACAGATTAGGAACGTAGCTTAGTGGTGCTGGCATATACAGGCCTGGGTTCTTCAGTGTCCAGAAGCTAGCTAGCTCGCTCTCTCTCTCTCTCTCTCTCTCTCTCTCTCTCTCTCTCTCTCTTTGAGCAGAGTTCCCCTTCCCTCCTTCATGTCCCTCTTGCCCCTTCTGCACTGGCTGCCACGCCAACCTCATCTCTATCCACAGTTCCACTAGGAGCGGAGCGTGTGCCCTTGGGGACCTGGCTCACCATCTCCTGCACTTTTCTTGCCTCTTCTACAATACCCCTCCTAGTTGTTCTTTGCTGTGTGTTCTTTGTCTCCCCGGGACTTTGTTATTTAATTCTAGGACAGGGACCAGATCTACCTCTCCTGTTTCCTAGCTTCCAGACTCCAACCAACAACATACCTGACCTGAAATGCAATGTGTTAAATGCTTTCAATATAGTGAAATAAGACAAGCACGCAACTTGCTTTGCCAGTGTTCACACATGTTCTAGAGCTCGGCAGGTGATCAGCACATGTGGTTGAACCATTGAGGAAACACATTTGAGATGGAGTCCACCATGTGCAGGAAAACTGATGCCCCTCCTGAGCTAAGAGGAGTTCCATCTCAAGCTGACAGTTAGAGAGACTCTGCCTTCCATCCTCAACCAGAGGAAGGATGGGTGTCCCTTGCATATGTTGACCAAGGTGTCTGTCCTGCATGGTCCACAGCTGTTCAGTCCGAAAGAAACACACAGAGGTCTACATTAATTATAAAATGTTTGGCCTAATAGCTCGGGCTTTCTTCTTAACTAATTCTTACATCTTAAATTAGCCCATAATTCTTGTCTGTGTTAACCATATAGCCTGGTGCCTTCATCAGCGAGGCATTCTCATCTTGCTTCCTCTGTGTCTGGGTGACGACTGCAGACTGACTCTTTCCTCATCCCAGAATTCTCCTGTTCTCATCATCCCACCTCTACTTCCTGCTTGGCTACTGGCCAGCCAGCGTTTTATTAAAATACAAGTGACCAATCTTTACAAAGTACAAAACCATTGTCCCACAGCAGCATCCTGAGGAAGAGACAAAGCTGGCAAGCCAGGAGGCACCTCCTCTCCAGCCTCCTCAGACCTCTCTGATTTCTCTCTGACACCAGAGGCAATGAAGCTCTTTCCCACAGCAAGCGTGAGGGCTGGGGTCTCTACCGCCACTCCTAACCTATTTTCTTTTGTCTTGTTGGTATGGTATGTTTGCCTTGCTTGCCTGGGAAGTGGTGGCATTCACACTGGATGTCACCTGTCCACGGTGGGGACCTTCTCCAGGGGCTGCACCTCTCTCTGATTTGTCACCTCAAAGAGCAGGCGCCAAAAAGGTAGGGTGGCCCTGCCGAGGTGAACACCTGGAGTTGGCTTTTTTTAATTAAGGCTCCACATTGTAACCAGTCAATGTACATTATTGGGAGAGTGAATGTCAATGCCACTGCCTTTTCTTTTTCTCCTTTATCTTTGTCAGTGATTCAAAGACATGATTTATGGTTAGTCTCCGACTTTCAGAGTCATCCATCAAGTCCCGGTTTCACTACAGGGCTGCACGCTGTAAATCATGCCGAAGGGTTGTCATTCATTCCCCTTAACCCTTCCAGGGTGTGCTTCAGGGTCGCTCTGAGAAGAAAACTTTCCGAGGCGGCCCTTGAGGGGGTTAGGGGAATTGCTGGGGCTTCTGGAGCTTGGGGCACTAATTGGCTTGACCTGGGTGAGGCCTGGAGCCCGACCCTGCTGGCCATTGAACACAGGAACGCACCCACTGTGTGACTTGAGAAAGGCACGGTCTCCCAAATCAGCCCTGTTCTGTTTGGAAATGTCTGCTGTGCATACGTGAAATGCCGAGTTTAGAAATCAACCACCGGCCAGTCCCAACTGTGACCTTGCGAAGACTGTAGAATCGGTGCAGAGTCTTTAGTAGCTGCTTCTACCAGGCTTTGCAAATGAGTAGTCCTCACCCCCATCGGACCCTTTTCCGTCCTCCCCTAGCCCTCTGTAGCTCTCTGACCCTTTGCGACACTCTGAAAGGTGGGGTGGAGGTGGCAGGAGATGAGATGGAAGAACAGAACACACAGGCAGAGTCGCAGGGAACCTAGCCTCACCCCTCCCCTTCCCCGCTTATGGTAATGATGGAATTCAGCCCAAGTCTTGGACACAGGATGTGGCTGACAGAAACAAAATTCGAGGAAAGACTATCAAAGGATGGGGTCTCTCCTAATGGAAGCCTGTGCTGTGTAACGAAAGGTCCTTAATGGCCATGTGAGGCTTCGTGTCTAGGCATGAGACTCCTCACTCCGTGGGCAAAGACTTCCTTTCCGAATTAGGTGTCTCTGTGTTGCCCAGGTAAGCTGATCAGAATCAGTCATGTTAGCAAAAGCCAGACAGGAAAATAAAGTCCATAAACTATGGAAGTCTGTCACCGTCCAGACGTGTCTGTACTGGTGCTCTTAACTTGAACCCTTCCTCAGATGGTGTGAGGGGCACGGGTAGTGTAGGGCTCTGGTGTTTTCAGAGTGTGAAGTGGCCCTACCTGTCTCTGCTTCCCCAAACTTGGGTTTATGTTGTCCCCAAGATGAAGCAAAGGCGCCTCTGCGTGCCACAACACGGCCCAGGGTGCCTCCGTCACTGCCTACCACTCTTGTTTCCCAGGAATCCAACGGTCTTATTTTCCCTTTCTTGGAAAGAGCACATGGATCTCTCGAACTTTAAATGACCCAGCACCATGAATCCCCACTAACAGCCTCGGCAGGCAGGTAAACCGTCGCTGTCCTAATATTTCACAGGAAACACCTTTTCCCTCCCACCCACACCCCGCTCTGAGTCAGATTTACGCAGTATACAAAGTGTCTGCCATCCTAACTGTAGGTGACTCCGGAGCAGGGAGCCTGCAGATTAATGTCCCCATCTGCGGTGATGGATTCTATTCTTGTGTGTGTGGACCAAGAGCGGCCCCAATGGACTGCTGGTAGGCCCAGCTCATCTTCAAGAGAAATGCCGTTCTGGAAAGGCTCTGCTGTAAGGTCAGCTGCTGCTGCTGCTCAAATCCTGTCAGAAACCCGCCTTCTGCGTTGCTTGCGCACTCCCTTATTACCGTTGATTAAAGGATTGTCCGAGGCACTGACAATGCTGACAATGAGCGTGAGAGGGGCTCGGATCTGGGAATTCAAGGACAACATTGAGAGCCCCCTTCCCTCTGAGGGAGTGAGAAGGATCCTCTCTTCTCAGTAGTGTCTGTGTGGAATAGCAGACGTGTCTGCAGGTCCCATTCAAAACCAGTCCACCTCCTGGGAGCATGTGGAGAATCCACAACTAACTAGTGTTTTCAAACACTTAGAAGACACCAGCCAGTGAAACATGTCATCAGCTTGTCACCTAGGATGTGAAGCCACAAGGCCCAGTTACAGCTGGACTGACCTCCCGCCCCATTTACCTGAAGGAACCCTGGGTTATAGGCAAGAGCCTGGAAAGAGACAGAAAACACCACTCCATCGATGGAGTCCAGCTCTGCGTCTGAGCGGAGCACACCAATGTGGTTCTTTCCTTCATGGTGTCTGCTTAGAAGCATTCAGGGGAATTACTCACCATTTAAACACACGCACGAGCAACACACACACAAGAGAGAGAAAGAGAGAGAGAGAGAGAGAGGAGAGAGAGAGAGAGAGAGAGAGAGAGAGAGAGAGAGGCAGACAGACAGACAGACACACAGACACACAGAGACAGACAGAGATCTGATCTTATAAGGTCGGGTTCAGAATTTTCTGACTAAATTGAGGTCATTCTAACACACTCAAGGTCCAAATGGCATGAGATTTTTTTTTTTTTTTTGCACAACAGTTTTGCACACACAAATTATACTGTGGGTTTATTAGCCAGTCTTGCAGCTGTGGTCAATTTAGTAAAGTATCCAAGTTGACCACACCAGCCCTCTGTCCAGAAGCCAGCAACTAGCCCTCAGTACCCCAAGTCCCTGGTCCTCTTTCCTTTGAGCTTCCTTTGTACACAGAGAGCTTAAGTGTGTGGATCCAACACAGACATGTGTTTCTCCTCTTACCTCTCCTCTCTGTCTCCACAGTTCTCCCTACCTTCAGCCCCAACCACTTTTCGTTTCTGTTTTGTCAAATAACAGTGTGACTTTGTCTTTGACATTAAACAGTTGTATATACTTTTAGCCGGGCTTTGTTTACTCCATCTGTATTTCCAATCAGTGAGGAAGGCTTACCAAGAGGTTCATTACTGATTTATTTATGATATATTTATATAGCAAACACGGAACTGTCAGCAGTCTCTGGCTAAACACTGTTGACAGACATTAATAACATATGGTATAGCAATGGAATTATGATCTTTAATGTTTTTGTAAATTTACATCTTCAATATGTAATTTGGGGGCACGTTTCTTAGGTAGGTGGTACAAAAGAGGAGACATTTTAAGGAAACTGGTTTCCTTTGTGTTCGGAGCCCTCGGAGGATCCTGGGGCAGCATTGCAGCCTTCCCTGTCTGTTTAACCATACAATTCAATGGAAAGCAAACCATTCCCAAGGCTTAATTTACCCTTATGAATCTGAGGCCTCCACATTGGCTCTGTGGGAACCAGGCCTGTCTCTCGGGCCCCCAGTCACCACCCAGTGTATCATTTATCCACACCTCCGCCGCCACACTCTTTGCTGGGAAACAGAGCTTTGGGTATTTAAATGTTACCAATTTCAAACAGAAGAACTCGAACACCCGTTTCTGCAAAATGCTGTCTCTGGCATGATTCCTCCTCCTGACAGTCACCTATTCACACCGAACCAGGATGGACAGAAATTTGAATTTGTGGCCTCTAATCGGCCATTCTTTGAGCTTGAATGGTTTTCTCCAGATGTGGGGAAGGACATTTTTCAATTGGGCTCAAAGGATTATACATGCTTTCAAGCATGCATGTATACATACATACACACAAAAACATAAACATACGTGCACATATACATATACAAACACACATACATACACATGCATACACACACACACATATATACATGCATAGACACACACATGCATACTCATTTCTAGGCTAGTTGCACAGAAACTGAGCAGAAAGGAAAATTCCTTTTGAGCAGCAATTGCACCACATCTCTGATGGCACAGTTGTGTTTTCCAAAGTCCACTGCTTTCTTTTAGAAATGATGACCAAGGAAAAGTACAATTAACAGAAGACAAAAGGGAGAGTTTTCTTGGCCACTCAATGTCTTGGATGGGGCCCCACAAAGAGCGGAACACAATACCTGTCTCCTAGGCAAGGGATGCTCAGGTGTGTCAGTTCCATGTCACAGCTCTGGTGTTGTGGGAAGTCCATACAGTGTCAATGACCTGTGAAGAACCAGCAGTCATTTAACTATCGCATGGTTTTCATGTGTGAAGACCACAACCGCCGTTCATAGTAGTCAAGATGACTCACCTGATTCGGGGTCCTGAATGTACCCAGCAGACCCTCGCCAGCAGTACTTAGGTCAGCATTTGATAGAATAGCTAGGAAAGGGTGTGTGGGTAGGGTGGGATAGGCCAGGAGCCTAAAGATGTCTTAGGATTCTGTCTCCTCCACCTCCCTCACATCCCGGAGCATGTGTGTGGTGGTGTTGGAGACACAGTTGCCATGAGGAGTAAATGCACACAGCTGGCTGCATCCCACAGGTCTGATGACACACGTGCAGGAGATAGTAGCTATTGGCTCCTAGAAGAGAATGGGAAATTCAGATGAAGAACACCCTATCATGCTAAGGGAGTTCCCCATTCACCCCAGCAGTGTGAAGGGTCTAGAAATGCTGATTGCCAGTAGTAACATAATCAAACACCAAAATGTTTTGCTTCAGATCAGGTGACAAGTGCCAGGCCTGGCGGGAAAGGAAGGGTGGGCACGAGGGGAGGGTGAATGGACGGGACTGGTGGAGAGCATGCACTCAGGTGACATTCGTATCCTGTCCTGTGAGAGGGGCATCTCAACCACATCTCTGCCCCTCGACCTGGGGAGGGATCCAGGCAGAGTGACAACAGATAAAACAGCCTCGTGGTGGGGTTCACATCCGGAAAACTTGAGAAACCAAGTAAGGACATGTGGGAAAAAATGAGACAAGGGTTCAGTGTGTCAGGTGTGCGGCATCCCGGAAGTAGAGCTGAGAATGAGCATGAAGAAATGACCGGCACTCTTGTTTGGGAGAAAATAGGTTAATTGCTATTTCAAATAAGGGACTGCAGTTATTTCTGAAATGCATACAAAAATACTGATGGATCAAAATTATAAAAACAGAGACTTGTTCCAAAATAGCCCTGATAGGGAAAACAGCTGGAGGTTTTGATGAAGCAAGATCGACCGTGAGAATTCAGATCCATTTTGGATACAGTAAGGCATCATGCAGTTGGGTGTGGTTTCGGATGTGCTTGACATTTTCCATTAATAAAGAGAAATAAAGAAGGGCTGGGCAATAGCTCTGTCGGTAAAGTGCTTGCAATGTGAGCCCAAGGACCCAGTTTGATCCCCAGAAGTCATAGGAAATAAAACTGCACATGGGGGCACGTGCTTGTGATACCAGAGAGACACAACCCCCACTGCTCTCCAGATGGTCAGTCTGAACAACTTAATAAATCCCAGGCCAGCCAGAGACCCTCGAAATAACAAGATGGACGGTCAGCTCCAGAGCAACGGCCCCTGAGTTTGACCTCTGACCTCCATGCTTACACAACACACACACACACACATACACTCATGTACACACAAACACACACATGCACATATATGCACACAGCTGCCCACCTGCACATACATACGGAAGAATTTGGGGAGAAGTTGAGGCCAGAGAAACAGCAAGCTTTGTAGCCAGGGCAGATACTTCTTGTCCTAAGAACAAGTTGGGAGATCTCCAGAGGGCTCTGCGGAGAGTGCCTTCATCTGACTTACACTGTTAAAACCTGTTAGCTTCAGATCATCGCTGCGACGAGCCATCCCAGCAGAGCTGGCAGCTTAAATCACCACTAGCTCATTATTGGACATTTAGACTCCTAGACATTCAAAGTCGTCTCCCTGGGCTAGAATCCCAATAAAGGCCCAGAGTCCAGCTTCAAAACGCTGTCCAGACCCAGGGCTTGGCCCGCCTCCCTCTCCAGGGTGGCTACAGCAGTGCTGTGACCTCTGTTCCTGGGGTCAAGTCCCCTCTAACTCGGGGCCTTCTAACTTCCACCTGCTGGCTCCTCCCAAATGGCCAAAAAGATAATCTGGTCTTATCTTCCTATTATAACGCTCACAATCACACCTCATCTGGGCAGTCCCTCTTGTCCCAGAAGGCAGCAGCAAAGTCACCAGGTCTCAACCATTGCTGCCCTACCGCAGAGGACAAAGGCGGAGCCAAGGGCTGTGTCCACAGCCACAGGGCCAGCCTGTTAAACGAGAGGCTTCGGGTCCTGAAGGGCCATCTTACACCATGTCACCTCAAGGGCCTCTGCCCCTTAGGTACCCACCACAAGTTGCAGCCATCAAACATCATCTTTAGAGATTGCTAAATGGCACTTGACTGAAAGCCACTATAATAGGGGTATAATAGCCATGACTGTGGGAAGTGCCCCTGTCCCAGGTCCCAGCTCCATCCTGCAGACAGCCCTGATGGCTTCTGGGAGTCCCATGGATCCTTCCATCACTAACCACCTCGAGGAACAAGAGATGCCCTTTGTGTGGTACGTGTCGTTCATGGGGACAGAGTGGAAGCAGAAAAGGCACTGACAGACAGATGCCATCGTGTGTCTGTTTAATCTTCTCCGCAGCTAGTTTCTCTGCCGTTCGTGGACAAAGGAAGTGGCTGGTATTCCTTTTACCCACTGCCTACCTCGGTGATTGGGGCATTGTAAAATCTCAATGAATACCTGCTGGCTTTGATTTTATAATTACAGTTTCACTACACCTTGGCTTCACCATTGTGGGAGAGCAACTTAATACCCAGAGCATCGCTTTCTCGCTAAATGAAATTTAAGACATCATGTTAGCTAAGTGCTTTGCAAACCTTCACACAAAAAAGGACTTAATCGAAACACAGTGACTTCCCAAGCCGCTGCCTGATTCTCTGCAGTGTAGCTACATAGATACTTATCAATAATTTTAGATGCCTTCCTAATCATCGTTAGTGCTTATTGAGCTTAGTGCTCTGTATTGATCATCTCTATCTCGGCAGAAGCTTTAAGGGTCGAGAATTAGTCTTAAGCCCACTTCGTAGAGGAGAAACGCCAGGCTGGTAGAGGTGAGACATCGTGCCTGAATTACCAGAACTTAGGTAGATGATACTAGGGAACTGTATGAACTTTACCTTATTTTTTCCCCATACTATCTCCACTGCAGGTTACCCAGAATGCTTTAATGCAAGAAATGGGAGCCAACTTTAGCAAGAGAAGCTGGCAAGACTTAGCTGCTTTCTTAATGGCTTTGGGCTTAGGGTTTTGATGTGCGATGTAGCTTGTTAATGCTCCCAGCCTTCGGGGTGTGGGGGAAGCAGACTGCTCCATATTTGAACAGAAGGATCAGCCACTCCCAGCATTCACTCTGCCCTTCCCTCCTAATGTGGCCATGCACAGGGCTGGCAGGGATGACTCAGAGGCAGGCAGATCAAGGGACACAATCAGAGCCTTCGGTTTTTCCCCAACCTTTTCCGCGTGAATCATCGTCTGCTCCTGAGCTGGTTCTGTCCTTACATGACTTCAGCTGCTCCTTCAGGTAAACCGGTGGGCACAATGTACCTTTGAGTGAACAGAGAGTACCAAGGAAGCTGAGGCGCCTAAGGTGGGAAACCAGGTTCCCCCTTCCAGTGTGGGTTCACTATTGGAATCAGGGTCCCAAACAAGGGATCTCTGAGGGGTGGTAAGTGGGCAAGTCGGATCAGAGGTGAGGTGCTGCGGAGTGGATTTGGTGATGGACAGCACTGAGCCTCCACCCCCCAGAGTGCTGGGGAAAGGGGCGCTGCCCCTTGTCAGGTTAGGGCTCTGCCAGAGACACTGAGAACTGAAATACACACCCTACTCTTACTTAGATCTTGGTCATTCATCAGACTCTAACCTAAGTTCATCTCATTACCAAATCTGCAGTTCATTCTGTATTTGGGGCTTTTATCTCCAGCCTGCCACCTGCAGTCTCAGTGGAGGAAGCCACAGGCCATGCAGGGTGTCAGAGCACGTAAAACACGGCTGCCCCAACCGGTGCTGGGCTGGGCTCTGAGTGTAAAATACTCAACAAATTTGAAAAGTTTAGGCCAAAACACAGACAGTCCAACACATCAGCTTTTCTTATGTTTAACAATAAGCTAAAATAATATTTTGGGTCTATGAAGACTGTGTTTGACTACATTAATTTCAGTCATTCGCTTTTGGATGTTTTAGTGTGGTTACTGGGCCATTTGAAAGCACAGATAGTCAGCATCTTTCGGACAGCTGCTTTAGGCCTTCGGGTTCTCCTCACAGTCTGCGTCAGCAAAGATCTCCAAAGATCTGACGGTAACCACAGGCACCTTTACTTTCTCAAACCTCCCTCTTTCTGTCTTCTTACCCCCCTGCCTTGACCCACTAGATGCTGGGATTGCTTGGTTTACAAGTGCCTGTGGAAGCCAGGACCCCGTGCATGCCGGGCAAACACTACCAACTGAGCCACACCCTCAGCCCTGGCCTTTCTGTGCTTTCACCCCCAAAGAAACCCACTGTGGCCATTTGCTCTCTGTGCTTGGTAGATGAGGAAGCGGAGGCATACACGGTTAAATAACACACTTAGAGCCTCACAGTCAGCAAGTGACAAGCACCATCCTGGCTCTGCCACCATGGTAACCAAGAGTAGCACAGAGAACCTGACCAAACCCTGGGGGAGTTTGATGAGCATCTCCTAACATGTGCCTGAGCTTTTAGAAGCATCCATTTCAGTCCATGGAACCCCCATGTCTCGGCATTTGCAAACAAGGCTTCATATAACATCACAAGAGAAGAAAACAGTTCCAAGCAGCCATATTCTGCTTCAAATGCAGTGTGCTTATTCTTTCTACATTAAACCTAGACCAAATGTGGTGGCTTGGAATATGTTTGATATGAACAGGATGTATCCCAAATGTCAAGAACTCTCTTGGGTCCTTTCACCAATCACGTAAAAAGGGCAGATCTGGGCTCAGGCATGGTGGGGCACACCTGGAAACCTAGCACTTAGAAGGCTTAGTCAGAAGGAAGCCGGTCTGGATGATGGAAGGGACCATACCTCAGAAGCAAGCAGGCAAACCGGCCCTGCTACATCTTTATCTTTTCATGAATGTGAAGTCTCATTGCCTGTTTCTAGAAGTTAAACTGATTTTCAGTGTCTCCAACCCTGCTTCTCCTTTTTATTTTTGATCCAGGGTCTAACTAAGTTGTTCTAGGCTGGCCTTGGGGCTCCTTATTCCAAGCAGATCTTAAACTTGCAATCTTCCTGCCTCAGCCTCCCTACTAGCTGGGATTACAGGCACGTGTCACCAGTCCCTGCTTAGTGTTAACCCCTTTACCAATTGGGTTTTCTCAGCGTGAGGCGGGAGTGTATTCACCTGGGTTTGATGCCTGCCCACATTTGCGTGTAACAGACTCTTAACCTAGTGCCTGGAGTGGGGGAAGGGGTCCCTTTGATGGATACTAAGATTGCTCATCTTGCCTTCGTCTGCTGTCAAAAAATACTCCCTGAAGCGAGGCAGGGTGGTGCACGCCTTTAATCCCAAAATCTGGGAGGCAGAGGAAGGAAGATCTCTGTGAGTTCGAGGCCAGCCGGGTCTACAGAATGAGTTCCAGGACAGCCAGGACTACAGGAGAAACCCTGTCTCAAAAACCAATAAACAAAAACCCAAACAAACAAGACCAGGGCAGAGAGGATGGCTCGGTGGTTAAAGCCCTTGTGCAAGCCCGAGGAGCAGGATTCAGATCTCTCTAGAACTCACAGAAATGCCAGGTAGACATGGCCGCCTGCCAGCAGCCCAGCCTCAGAAGTTAGAGATAGGATCCCTGAAGCAGCTGGCCACAGGGCTAGCTTTGGCTTTGATCATCTTCCTCTGTGAATACTGCGCACTGTGGTTATGGAAACACGGGAAGCGTATCGGGCACTCTGCAGGAAGTGGCACCTTTGAGGAGCCTGGTCCATTTCTCTCCCTTTCACGCTGTCAGTACACAAGACCTTGGGATTTTTTTATAATCCAAATTGATACTCTCTGTGAAATCTCCTCCACTCCAGCTCCCTGCCCTGAAGAGATTCATTTTCTCACAGGCCGCTTCTCCAGCCCTGGTGGGTAACGGTGACTGAGGGTGAACGCCTAACCTCGCCTTGACAAGGTGTGGGTCTTGCTAATTTGAATCTTTTCCTCTTTTGCTCCCATCCGCCTGGCGCGGTTTGATTTATCGGCGCCCGTTTGTGGATTCGCTGATCACTTTCTTATTACTCTTCTGCCCCCATCCATTTTGCTTCGCGCTGCCTTTTCTGCCATTCCTTAGGCCACCCCTTCCCACCTGCGCCAGCATGACAAATGATCCACCCGAACCGCTGCTCCTGACCTGGCGGAGTCTCTTCCCAGGGATATAAATGGTGCCGTTCAGAGGCATAATGATACTGTCATCAGCACGCAGTTGTTCCTCTTTTGGCATGCCCTGTTTGGAATGCGAGCATGCCAGGGTTTCCCTGTCACCCTACCGAAGGCTTAGGGAGGGAAACAAAGGTAAAACTGGCAGGCAGCCAGGGCGGCTGAGAAATCCAGGTGCTGGGGGATGAGATCAAGACTCACGGAGAGCAGGACTTTGGGAGTTCAGCATGTTATCCTGAGGATGGGGTGGCGGATCCCACCAGCCACAGAGAGACTAAAATCCTGAATTTTAATGGCAAGAAGCAGTAGACAGGGGTCCTGGAAGTGTGAGGTTCTAGAAGAGAGATGGAGCAGGCTGCGCCGTGCGGCCCATCCTGGATTTCCCGGGCAGGGGCACACTCTGAGGCCTTCTAACTTCAAGGTCTGACCTCTGACACTTGTTTAAGAGTCCCTAAACTTACTTTCTCGAGTTCAACCAGAGGCCAAATTCCAGGCTGTAGTTCTCTTCCTCAGAATGATTAGAAGAGTTTGAATCAAAGAGTTAAATAAACAACACAGAAACAAATATCCCAGACCCTTCAAGACACAGATGGCCAACGCCTTGTGCTTAGTTTAAGAGTGTGGGAGCTTGAGAGATGACGCCATGTGTGACATGGTTTTGTTTTGTTTTGTTTTTTGTTGGTTTTTTTTTTTTTGGCAAGAGCAAGAACCTGAGTTCAAATCCCCAGCACCCATGTAAAATCTGGGTATAGTAACCCTATCTGTAACCCCAGAGGTGGGGAAAAGGAAGTAAAAAAATCCCTGGAGCTCACTGGAGAGCTCCATTAGCCAATCAATGACTTCCTGTTTCAATGAGAGACCCTATCTCAAAAGCCAAGGCGGAAAAGACGCTGAAAACGTCTGACACCAATTTCTGAACTCCACACCTGCCCACACATGAATATGTACATGTACACAGAACACACACAGAGTGCAGCCTTGCACCAAGGTGAAGGCCACACAAATGCTCTTCCTATGTACAACCCAATGGTGGTATTGATAAGCAGGCGGGTCCTTGCTCTCTGGGGTCCAGCTGCTGCCATTCTCTGGACTTCTTCTCCATTGGTGGATGGAGACATGGGGAGGGTGAGAAACATGTCTGCAGCCCCTTTCCTGGGCCATGGAGTCACCTGCATTTCTCTCTCATCCTGGGGTTGGTTCTTTGTAGAAGGAACTAGCAGCCCTGAGTTGGCGAGGAGAAAACTGAGACAAAGGGCTGGCACACAAGTCAAATGTCTGGGGACCTCTCTTCCTCCCCTGTGGCATTTGACAATGCCAACACGTGCCAGTCACTCACTGGGTATTGGGCAGTGAGTGTGCCAAGAGGTCCCTCCCAGGCCCTTTGCATTCGAGGTACTCCACACTCCCACATGGTCCATGTAGCCCTCATCCCTGTCTTATGGAGGAGTTGAGGAGCTCGGAGCAGCTAGTTGATTCTTGGAAAGTTTCGTGGATAGAAAATGGTAAATTCTAGGGGCTCCCTGTCCACATTTTGCCACCTCAAGGAAGGGGAATGCTGCTAAACTGCTAGAATATACGGCCAGGAGTCTTGTTAGGGGCTTTGTTTCCTCATGCCAGGAGCTCAGAGTCGGCACTGCTCAGCAAGGGGCTGTCAGGCATTGCTGGCACCTGTCTCTATGGCTGATTCTTGACTCTCCAGATTGCTAACTGCATGGTGGGGCTGTCCCCTTCCCCAGAGCTTCACTCCTACAAGGGCATTTGCTACCTGTCCTACAGATCCATTTTCCCTTGGCATGATATCACCTTCTTGGAGCGCTGAAAAAGACATTGATAAACCAGCAGCGATGAGAGCACTTACACACATTCCAAATGTGCGCATCATTTCCCCCTCCGTCCTACGGCTCTTCCTCTCTGACTGCAGTGCAGAAAGGTCTGACGGCAAGGAAATTCTGGAAGCCACTCAAATGCCCATGAGTAAAGTGTAGGTAAATGAATTAAGAAGCAGAAATCGCATCTAGCCACAGAGACGCGCTGCCAAGCAGCATCCGATAACTGATGTTTAAGAGTGCTCATCAGAAAATCCTCCATCCATTCCAAACCAATCAATCCCAGAACACCCAGGCCAGAATGGAATTTCATTAGGGAGCTTTGGTTGGAAGCAGTTGGCTGAAGTGGTCAAAATGGCCTTCCTGATATCTCCCTGCCTTTGAGGAACCTGACGAGAAGTCCAAGTGGGCAAACATGGGGATGAACTCGTTAGACTACACCCTTGGACACACAGCCCTGTTGTCAACAAGCTCTTCACCAAGAAGGTGACAGACCTTGTCCCCACGCTTCCTGGGCAGGGGAAGGACCCATTTCCTAGACAGAGGAGGACGATGACAGCCCACTTGTCCATGTGTCCTGAAGTGGGCGTATCACCTTGATATAGAACTCAGTGGGAAAAAAGTTGAATGTCGATAGAGCCTCGTTTAAAGACAGTGTGCATTGTGTGTGTGTGTGTGCGTGTGTGCATCTGTGTGGATGTGTGTTCACATGTGGCATGTATGTGTGTATATGTGTGTGTTACTTCAGGCCTCTTCACAGAACTTAATTCTGCTTAGCAGGACAAAGGACAAAGGGGGCCATGAATATTCAAATGTCCCTTTGGTGTTTTCAATTTATTCCTTTATTATTAACAATTTATTAATAAGTTCTCACTATATAGCCAGGCTGGTTTCAAACTTAGGATCCTCCTGCTTCTGTCTCCCAAGTGCTGGGATTATCTTTACACTACCAAGAAGCTCAGCTTCAATTTTACAGAGAAAGGTTTTTAGAAGAGGGGAGAGAGAGAAGGAGAGAAAGGAGAAGAGAGGGGAGTCAGAGAGAGGAGAGAGAGAGAGAGAGAGAGAGAGAGAGAGAGAGAGAGAGAGAGAGAGAACAAACGGGTAGTTATGCTCTCTGAGAAGCCGTATGGAAATAACAACAGCACCGGCGGAGGCAGTGGTAGAAGGTGACGTTTCCTGAGTGACCGCTGTGATCACCGGCTTCTGCCAAGCATGCTACCAAACTGAGTCACTTAATCCTCACAATGCCCGAACCCCGTGAGGTGGGAATTACTGTTATGCCCAATTAACAGACGAGGAGCCAGGCCCCAAGACTTGACTTCAAGTAACTTTGCCCAGGGTCACAAAACAGTCACCCAAGACCTCCGTTTAATATTAAAGAGTCAATGAAAGATACGAAGCTTTGCTGTGGTGGAACGGAGCAGAGCAAACCAGGAACTCCCCAGACACCCCTGAGAGGCCCCCTGCTTCATTACATTCCATCGGTCTGGAACTGCCAAACCTGCAGAGGCAGCTAGAAACACTGAAGGTCTTGTAAGTAAGAGGAGGGGAACTTCAGTTACCAACAAAAGAAAAAAAAAGTCTCTTTTTTTCTCATGTTTAAAAACAATAAAAGTTTTAGGGTTCACAAAAATCTGTTCCATTTCATCTAACATATGAAGTCTGTCCCATGGGATACATAAACAACACCTTAAGTGTCTTCAAAGCTGAGACACTTGTCTTTCCAACTACTGGGGAGCCTGAGGCAGGAGGACTACAAGTCTCTCCATACTCAACGCTACAGAGTGAGTTCAAGGCCAGCCCGGTCAGCTTACTGAGACCCTGCCTCAAAATGAAAAGAGAAAAGGGTGTACCATAGTGGTAGTGTGCTTGCCTAGCACCAGGGGAACCATGTTTTAATTTTAGGTAACCCCAAATGACTCATTTTAATACTGATACTATGATGGGGAGACCCCACAAAGCCAAAGCCTCTGAGAAATCCTCAGACTCTCATTGTCCAGGCCACCCACATTTAAACTCATAGGTGAGCTGGCTGTTGGGCCTCCTTCTGACTCCCGGTCATAGAGACGCTGTTTGCATAAGGACTGGGCACACCCACGGGTTTCTCTTTCAGCTGTCATCTTCCCAGAATCCCTCACACAGAGCCTCTGAGAGACTGGTGCTTCAGACAAGAAATGAAAGGGAAATGACTTTGCAATAATTTAAAGCGTTACATAAGCAATGACAAGACACTGGCAGACACTTAGGTTGCTTTGTTAGCTTGAAAAAAAAATTTGGAGAGACTTCAGTCTCATCATCCGGTTTCTGCCATGGTGATTCTAGACTGGGCCCTGGTTAATGGAAGGCTGTGGCTAATTATACGAACTGAGGAGTCTGGCTAGAACATGGTTTCTTGCAGTCCTTCAACAGAACACAAGGCAAGATTCTCAAATGGGGGTATCATGGCCATGGGGTCTCTTATCCCTGCCCCTGAGTGGAATTCTGAAATATTAAAATGCATTTTATTGGGGGGGGGGATGGGATTTGTATAATAATCAGTATTCTCTGTGGTCCAAAGACAGAAAGTCCAGTTTACCTTGGGATAAGAAGCTCACATATTCCCTCTGAAGGGTCAGCAGTGGACTCTGCTGAAATAAATTGGTCACCAGGAGAGAAGGCAAGTGGAGTCAGTCAGAGCCACGTGATACAAGAGACCCCAGAGAGGGTCACGTGGTTCATGCCCTCTTCAAAGAAAGGCGGTGGGAGCTGCAGACACGTCCTTGGGGGAGGGTTTTTGTGATGATCTTCAGGGGAAGTGAGTAGACCCTAAGAGCCTAGGACAGAGTGTCTCTGGGCATCAAGTGTGGCATATGGGTTTCCGTATCTTCCTTTGCTGGCAGGCTTTCAATCTTCCTGCATGACTGAAATATCGGAGAGAAGAATTGCAACTGGGCTCCTAGTGGGCAGATCTGACCCCAGCAAAGGGGTCACTTCAGGGAGACCCTTCTCTGCCTTTACTGGTTTCCAGGTTCAAGCTGAAAACCACACATTTTAGGGTGTGTGTGTGTTCATGTGGGTACATGCATGTGTGCATACAGAGGCCAGAGACAAACCTCACCTGCGAGTCTTCGAGCATTGTTGTTCTTTTTATTTTATTTTATTTTATTTTCGAGACAGGGCTCCTCACTGGTCTAGAATCCTCCGAGTCGGCTGGCCTCTTACACTGACGAGCTAAGCTGTCTCTCCAGTGTGTGCGCTCTTCCTTCTGAGCCACAACACTAGTGGGACGGGCCTTTATCTGTCTTGTAGTCGGGGTGAAGGTGGCGCTGGATTCAGAATCTACCTGCTCTGCTCTCCACGCTGGCTTCAGTCTCGAAGGCCTCTTCATGGAGGAGGATTCCACATTCCACCCCTTCCTGCTCCAGGCTCGACTCTGTGCGGTTCTTACTCATGGGGCTGTTTGAGAGGCTATAAAACCCGTGGGAAAGTGCAGCCCACCTGTCTGGACAAAGCAGGCCACTGAGGGGGAGGTGCCGTGGTTAGACTGTGAAGTGTCCTCTGCAGGCTCAGGTATGTCATCAGCCCCCTATGGGTGTGTCATCCCAGGAGGTTGTGAAACCTTCAGGGGACAGTCACACTGGAGGAAGTGGTTCGATATAAGAGGGCCTTGAGATTTTACGGCCCAACCCTACCTCCTTCTTCCTCCCTGCTTCCCAAACAGCAGATACAACTCCACCAGCCAACCTCACACTGCTGCCACACGGCTTCCCCACCGTGATGGACTGGGTCGCTCTGAACTGTGATCTGAAACAAACCCTCTGCTTCTCTCAGTCGCTGTGACAAACGCAATGACAGAAATGAACCTGGGGAGGAAGGGGCTTAATTTCATCTTCTAACTTAGAATCGAGGGCAGCCAGGGCAGAAGCTCAGGCAGGAACTTGAAGGCAGGAACTGTTGCAGGGACCATGGACAAAGCTTATTGGCTTCTTCTCTGGGGCTTGATCAGTTACTTTTTAACATATCCCAGGCCCACCTGCATAGGGATGGCGATGCCCACAGTGAGCTTCAACCCAGTAAAAGCACTTTCTCAGCTGAGGTTCACTCTTCCCAGGTATATCAAGTGCACAGCTGCCAGGAACAGTAACCACGATCCTCTTTAATGTTGATTCTTGAAATGTATTTGGTCACAGCGACAAGGCAAGTGTCTAATACAGAGGGATTAGTATCCGATCCCTGCCCTACACGTCGTTGTGTTCTGTGTCCTGGCACGTAACACGTGAACAAGCCACACCACTGTGGGCAGAGCTAATCCTGCCACTCTTACCCGCCAGGATGGACTGAAACACCCCCAGAAGTGAGCCAAAACGAACTCCCTTTCCTGAAGCTGTGTCTGTGGAATTTTTCTGTCACGGCCAAAAGATGCGTAAAAAACCACTCGCCTGGGTTCAGAGCATTGGGAATTGCAGGGACAATGTTTGTTTTCCACCAAAGTACCAAACGCTCCAAAGACATTCTGTAGCCATGACTGTCAACACCAGGTTAAGAACCCACCTCTGAGATTCCCATGGCTGAGAACAGGGAGCCGAGAACAGCCCCTGGATTTCAGTGTTCTACGTGTCCCGTGACCAGAGCGGGCCAGCTCCCCTTGAGCCCTGCGAACGAGCAATAGAGATGGGGACCTCTCCATCAGAAAGCCCAAACTAAGGTGTCATAAATCAGAGCCAGCGCAGCAGACACGGAGAAAGGGAGAGAGAGAGAGAGAGAGAGAGAGAGAGAGAGAGAGAGAGAAACCTCCTGCCACACGTCCTCAATACCAAGGAAGTTAAAGCTTGATTTCCATTCTGTTAAAGTTTCACCGTGCCATACAACGAAAACTTTTAAATGAATTTTTCAAATGGCTCCAAGCCTGCCCGTCTTGGGCTTAAAACTTTGGAGAATACTGGTGGAAAATTTGTTATCGTTTTCTTAAACACATGCAAATTTGTACCTTTTGGCTCCCTCTGAAGAAACATGACAATTTGGAGCCTGAATTAGTCCTGAAAAGAAGCTGGTCCCGAATGCCTTCTGTGGCCGCACCTGGACGCTTCCGTACAGCAAGAAGCAACGCGGGCACCCAGCGTTTGTCAATGCTGAGCCGAGCTGACGGCACAGCTGATTAAACCCACGGCAGAAAAAGTGTTTAAACTTTAATTAATCAGCCAATGAGCAAAACTGAGCTCTGTACCACCAATAAAGCCTGTACCCCACTCACCACCTGCCCCCTCCACGCATGTACACCCCACTCACATCCTACACACAGATAACTCAATGGAAACGCATCTCCTATAGCAGCAGCTTGTGTCTGGGATACCATTAAGAATTTAATCCACAAAATAATTGAACTATTTTTTTTTATTTTATATTTTTATTTATTTATTTATTTGAAATTTCATGTTAATGAACAGCCTCGGTGGTTACAAGTTTCACTTCAGATTGGAATGGAATCTGAAGGAAAGAAAACAGTCAAAACGACACAGCTGTGTTGCCCTGACTTCTCAAGGTGGGACGACACCTCCTGGCAACGTGACCAGCCTGGCTTCAGAATAACTTTCATTTCTCTTACATGACAGGACAGCTAAATTCCACAGATAAATATCTCTGACTGCTCCTTAAAGGTCGAACATAGTGGTACTAGCTGAGAGAGTGCCAGGGAAGGCTAACCCAGGAGTCCTGGCCCTGTGCTTTCCTGAATTCTATATGAAGACACGGGGAAGCTTGATATAAAGTAAAATGCAGCAAATGTTAGCTTTCCTTCTGCTGCTCTGATACAGCACCTGAGGTATCAAATAAAAGGAAGAGACGTTTATGTTGTTGGGAAAGGTTTCGGTGGTCCCTGGTGTAGACAGAGACTGCAATTTTGTTGTCCAGCCACCACCCAGACACAAATAATCACAGAAAAACTAATATATATATATATATATATATATATATATATATATATATACACATATCATAACACTGTTTGACCAATGGCTCAGGCGTATTTCTAGCAACTAGCTAGCTCTTACATCTTAAATTAGCCCATTTCTATTATTTTATATTTTACCACGAGACTTGTGGTTTGTTACTTCACATTTTGCTTCTTGGACGGCTACATGGTGTCTGCCTGACTCCACCTTCTTTTTCCCTGCTTTCAGTTTAGTTTCCCGCCTAGCTCTATTCTGCCCTGCCATAGGCCAAAGCAGCTTCTTTATTAACCAATGATAATAAAACATATTCACAGCATACAGAGGGGAACCCCACATCATCCTGGCCCCGTTCTTCTAGTCCCAAAGCGAGGTGGTATGCCACATCACGAAACATATGCTGGGATAAAGCTGATAACACCATGAGGCCCAGGAAACAAAGCCAGAGACAGGACGAGACCAGAGTCCCAATATCCCCATGATTAGCACACCATGTGACTTAATGTCTTTCTATGAGGCCCCACTCCCAAGCAAGATACCACCAGCTCCCAATAGTACTAGAGGCCAGCAGTGAAGCCTTTAGCATGTGACATCTTTGGATGACAAAGGCCTTGGGTGTGTGTGACAGGCTTAGTAATATAATCCGGGCTAGACAAAAGTAGAATGATGCAGGGTTTGTGAGTGTAGGTGTGACCTGGCCTGCTTTCCACGGGTGTCATCTCAGATAATGCTGTACCGTTCTCCCTCCTCCTCCTCCTCCTCCTCCTCCTCCTCCCCCCCCCCCCCCCCCCCCCCCCCCCCCCCCCCCCCCCCCACCCCCCCGCCCCCCCGCCTCCACCCCCCCCTCCTCCTCCCCCTCCCCCTCCTCCCCTTCCTCCTCTTCTGTCAGGTGTTTTATTTCTTAGGTGCTTGGAGCCCTACAATATGTCACTTCCTGCTCTGTCACCTGAAGAAGACAGCTCAGATGCTCAAGGCTGCTCTAATCGTTGTCTATCCATCAATCTTCTCTCCACATAATCATTGGGGCTGCTCTGCTTTGAACTTGCTCCAATTTGTCTCCATCTTCCTGGGACTGAGTTGTCTTAAAACGCAACTGGGTTCCCACTCAGAGAGCTAGTCTTGCCCGGAGGACTCAGAATTCCGTGTGGGGAGGGGGGATTGTGGCAGAGAACGCAGCTGCAGTCAGTCGGTCTCCAGGTTCCTAAGAGGCCGTTTCTCACGGGTCCAGAGGAGACCTGTTTGGTATTTTTAGCATTCGATTGTCAGGCTGTGGCATTAGAAAGTTTGTGATCGTATTACATATTCCGGAAAGTCATATTGCTGGTGGCGCGCGGCTGTATTGATAGCCGAGTAACTGCTTGTTCTGGTGTCCACCTTGTGGAGACTTTTCCACCTTCTGGGTACCGAAGGCAAATGGGAGAGGAACACCTGCCCGGCCCACCTGCCTGCACTGAGCTGGAGCCTGCCACCTGCAGCCTTTCGCACGAGCGCCCTCTGCTGGCTGGATGCACCGCTTGTGGGCACGTTGGGAGCCAAACCTGTCCTTCACCCCAACCTCCAGCCGAGGGAAACATTGTTCCCATTTTAAAGACTGGATTATTGAGCCCGTGAGAAATGCTAATGTAGTCTACAGCCAACAGGGATAAAGGATGGGAAGGGAGCAGCAGTGCCCGTAACAATAGCCAAATGGACATTGCCATCCAGCTTTAGATTCCCCAGGGCTGGAGACCTCCAATTTTAATGGTGCTGCACCAGGAGCTGCAGGGACACTGGTTGGCCCGTCTTGCTGCCTGGCTGGGAAGCAGTGGCCTTCGGCTCTGCCATGCAGTTGCACACTTCTCAGTCCACATGGCCCCCACTGGCTTGCACAGTGAGCTTTGGTTTAGTCCATCCTGGAAGGGTCACGAAACCTTGTGAGATTACTCTTGGCTTCTCCTTACCTTTGTGCAGCAATAATGGCGGTAGTAGTAGTAAAATTTAAAAGCCGAAGGAAGTTACATAAGTCTGATTCACACTGGAAAGGAGAAAGACTTTGGTTTCCATGACCCCAAACAAGGCTGCCTCTGGCAGGCCAGGGTCTTCCTTCAGGAACAAGGAGGAACACTTCCTCCCTTTGTAGGAAAACTAAGGGACAAAAGGCTAGTGTGGGTGGACGCAGCACTTTGCAGATGGGTGGCCTTCAGGTTCTCTCAGGATAAAGAGCTCTCTTTTATTCTGTACAAACTGGGTTTGTTTGCTTGTTTTTTTTTTCTAAATTCTGTGTGTCTAGGTTCAGAGCCTTTGACAATAAGTAGGGCATTTGCTTTGAGTATCTCTCAAGGCAGTGTGTATGTGTGTGTATGGGTGTGTGGGGGTGTATGGGTGTATCTGTGTGAATGGGTGTGGGGGGGAGTGAGTGGGTATGGGTTGATATATGTGGATGGGTGTAGGTGAGTGGGTATGAGTTGACATGTGTGTGTGTATGGGGGTGGGGGTGAGTGGGTATGGGTTGACGTGTGTGTGTGTATGGGGGTGGGGGTGAGTGGGTATGGGTTGGTTTGTGTGTGTGTTTGTGTGTGTGTGTGTGTGTGTGTGTAGGCTGATGGGTGTGAGTGGCTACAGGTTGGTATATGTGTGTGAACTCAATTAGCCCCCAGGCCTCAGATGGCACCCATTACGGCTCAGATTGAGAGATAGGGAATACAGTTATGATTTAGTACAGTTGGCAAAGGGACCGTTGAGTATGACCTGCACTTACTTGGTTTGGCACACACAAAACACGACATAATGGGGCTGGGGACACAGCTGGGTGAGTTAGCTCTTGTCTTGCAAGCGTGAGGCCATGAGTTCCAATCCCCATAAGCCCATGTGTAAAAACTGGGTGTGCTGAAGAAATGGCTTGTTAGTTACTGTACTTGCTGGGTGTACTTTAGTCTCCAAGCACCCACTTAAGCACTGGGCACTGCAGCCTACACCTATAACAATCCCTATACTCAACAGGTAGAGATCTCTGCCAATCACACACACAGGTATGAACCTGTGTTCACACATAAGTGAACCTATACATAGTTAAACATGGCTACATGAATGTATGCACACATAAACCAAAATCAGCATTGCCAGTCATGGACAGTCATAAATTTGTGCATAAATATCAAATTCCCATATTCTTTTGCAAAGTCCCTAACTCTGCCACATTAGTTTGGTTTGTATGTCACAGTGTTTACTGGAATTGGACTGTGGCCCCTTCCTTCTTACAGGGTAGTCACTCAGTCATTCTCCTCAGCACCTGCTTTTTGCATCTCCTTGAGCCCACATACCTATATCTATATATCTATACCTATATCTATATCTACACCTATACCTATATCTATACCTATACCTATATCTATATCTATACCTATATCTATACCTATATATATATCTATACCTATACCTATATCTATATCTATACCTATATCTATACCTATACCTATACCTATATCTATACCTATACCTATATCTATATCTATACCTATATCTATACCTATACCTATATCTATACCTATACTATATCTATATCTATACCTATACCTATACCTATATCTATACCTATATCTATATATCTATACCTATATCTATATCTACACCTATACCTATACCTATACCTATATCTATACCTATATCTATACCTATACCTATATCTATACCTATATCTATATCTATACCTATATCTATACCTATATCTATATCTATACCTATATCTATACCTATATCTATATCTATACCTATATCTATATATCTATACCTATATCTATATCTATACCTATATCTATATCTATACCTATACCTATATCTATATCTACACCTATACCTATATCTATACCTATACCTATATCTACACCTATACCTATATCTATACCTATACCTATACCTATATCTATATATCTATACCTATATCTATACCTATATCTATATCTATATCTATACCTATACCTATATCTATACCTATATCTATATATCTATAGCATGCAGTGTCACGCTCATAAAGAAAATGAACTGGGATCGGTGGTGCACATTTGTAACTCTGGAGGCTAAAGCAGGAGAACCATGCTTTCTGAGCCTGCCCGAACTACAGAATAAGACCCTTGTCTCCAAAGGCCAAAATATAAAAGGAAGGAAAAAGAAAAAGAAAATGAATTGTCTCTTGTCAAAAGTGAGAAGATGTGCAAAGAAATGTCAAACAACAAGAGAGCCATCTCCTCTAAGGGGAGAACACCTACATTAGACAGGACAGGGCGGCTTTTCAGTTCCTGCTGGGCACCCAAGTTTTCTCCTGCCCCAATCTGGACACTGTCCAGCCTGGTGTCCATTAGTCTGCCATGTGGACTTGCTGGAGTCAACTTCACCTCAGTGTAATGCATCCTCAGACTCAAAGCAAACCTTGGGAACGAGAGCCACAGCTCCCTCAGCCCAGGTCCCACAGTAGCCAGATGCTTCCCAGGGAAGTCTGCTCTCATGAGATACACTCCCTCTGGGGCCTTCCTCTGAGAGCCTTACTCAGTGTGTCAACAGAAGACCAATTTATCATCTCTCCAATGGTCCAAGATTTTTAAGTACAAAATGTATTGAATTGCTGGATTCTACCTCCCAAACACTGGTGTCTCATCCATGCATTCTCAGGTTCTTCCCTATATATTATCTATCTATCTATCTATCTATCTATCTATCATCTGTCTATCTATCATCTATCTATCATCTGTCTATCTGTTTCTGTCTCTCTATCATCTGGCTATCTATCATCTATCTATCATCTGTCTATCAATATATATCTATCATCTAACTATATATATTTATCATCTGGCTATCTATCTTCCTATCTATCCATCTACCATCTATCTATCTTCTACCTACCATCTACCTATCATCCTGTGTGTGCACATAGAGATCAGAACACAGCTTTTGGGAGTTGATTCTCCTCTTCTACCTTGAGGGTCCAGGGATTGAACTCAGGTCATCAGGCATGATAGAAAGTGCCTTTATCCACTGACTGACTGATCTTGAGGTTACCTCCCCCGACTTTCCCTTCACACACACAAGGTTTTTTAAGCACAAGAGCAGACTCAAGCCAGGTAGCAGGAAAAAGTCCTAGAAACAGAATGTCCCCAAACAGAAAGCCATTACTAACATTCAGTTATTGCACTTACGAAGACCCAAGGATGGAACGGCCACCCTCATTTCTGATTGATTTTGTAATAGTGATTTTTATTTATGTTTTAATAAATAAAGCTTGCCTGAATATCAGAAGAACAAAATTAAGCTACTAGAGGTCAGGTAATAGTGGCACATACCTTTAATCCCAGGATTTGGGAGAAAGAGCCAGAAGGATCTCCGTGAGTTCAACGCCATCCTGGGCCACACAAGATCAATGTAGAACAAAAAATCCAGGTGGTGGCAGTCTACACCTTTAATCCCAGACTTAGGGAGTCATGTCTTTAATCCTAGCACTAGAGGGGATATAAAATGGAAGGAGAGAGAGGCTTAGTCTGCTTAGTCTGCAGTTGTCCAGCCTTGGTTAGAGGTTAGACTTCTGTAATGGCTTGGTTGCTTTGCTTTTCTGGTTTTTGGGTTGAACCCCAATATCTAACTCTGGCTTTTTATTATTCATGCTACCTTTTGGACTGGATTTCAAACTAAACAGTAGCGAAGAACACAATCTTCAACGAGTAGATCATGGTAGCTACTTGCCTTGAAATGACGAAACCCAGATGTGTGTTGGTCATTTGCGACCATTCATTCCTCTGTCTGGAAGTTGAACTCTGAGGAAGACCGAACACCCTAAGGTCTTACGGGTCTCACCTAGAAAGGCTTAACTGGTCATTTCACCTGTGGGGATGACTGTAACTGTTAGGTTTGAATTTGAAATGTCCCCTGTAGCCTCACGCACTGAGGACTTGGTTGTTGGCTCAAGGGCATTTAGGAAATGATTAGATCTGGAGGACGCTGGCCTGAGGGGTGAGCTAATCCCTTCATCCACATACAGTGTGCTGGCAGAATGGGGTGAGAGAAGGAGGCGGGGCTTGCTGGAGACAAGAATGACGTCACTAGAACCATGCCTGTAATGCTGTACATCTGGGTCTCTTCCTTTAGTCTGTCTCTTGCTCACCTTGATCACCTACACTGTGTTTCTACCTTCCTGACGTGTAAACAGAGACCTTACCAGCCACCCAGATGTCCCTTATCAGTGATATTCCTCCCAAGGGCAAGGCCAAACCACCTGGGCTGATTCCTTCACTAGCTAAACAAACCTTTCTTTCTTTAACTCCTTCTTGTCAGTGGGATGATGAAAGCAAGCAGTCCACCTGGCTGTAAACTCCCAGTATCAAGCAAGGAACCTGCACTGAGCCCCATCAAATTAGAGAACTGGGCTACATATGCCTAGTATTGCTTGTTCTTACACTTGCTCAAGGAAACCCAAAATCTGATTTATTTTAGTGACAACCTCTGACTTCCCAATAACAATGTCCAATAATTAATAACCCATATTTATTTTTATGTCCTCCAAGCCAAGTTACGTACGCATGTAGACTTGGAATTGACCCGAAATTATTGGATGGATATGTCGGATCTGGTTATGACTTCTTGCTTTTATTTATTCATTATTTATTCATTTACTTCATGGATGAGCGCTTTAGTTGCACATATGTATGTCCGCCATGTGCCCTCAGAGACCAGAAGAGGGGGTTGAATTCCCTGGAACTGGGGTTATGGACACCTGGTCCCTCTACGAGAGCAGCAAGTGCCCTTACCCACCAAGTTCTTTCCTACCCAATGATTTTCTTATTCTTGAAAGAGAGTGTTGAGTGATATCAGAAGGCAGCCAGGGACAGTTATGGAGATCACACCCACACAGCATAGAAGGCTGAGGCGACTGAGACAAGGGAATCAGATCCCTGTAAAATGAGCAACCTAAGGATCCCAGCCAGACCTTCTGATGAGTCTGTGAAAGCGATTCATTTTAATGGAAGCATCTACTTCCCCTGCAACCAAGTGACCGGTTGTTGGCTACTTTCCCACCAGGAGGCGGCTCTTAAACTCTTCTACTTCTGGAGCAATGTCTTTTAGGGTGACCATAACAGAACAAATGACTACCATGGGCCAGGGAACGCTTAAGGGTAAAAGGCCAGGGAGCATGTTCAGAATGTACGTGCATACACACTCACACTTGTGCCTGAAGGTGGTGGTTCAGAAGGTGTTAGTTCTACCTCTACCAAGCATGCTCTCCTGATGGGAACAGCCATCCACTGAGTTACCTCTGAAGGTCCAGCTCCATTAGTTGGTTTAATTTTGTTTGGTTTCCTCCCATGTGAGGGTTTGCCCACTGACAGACCAGCCTGTCTTATTAATAAAGTTTTGTTAAAACCCAGCAATTTTTAGGGAAGGAGACCACTTGTTGATTCCTGGCTGCTCAGCCCCGAAATAATCGCACAGAAACTATATTGTTTAAATCACTGCTTGGCTCTAGCTTCTTATTGGCTAACTCTTACATCTTAATTTAACCCATCTCCATTAATCTGTGTATCTCCAAGTGGCTGTGCCTTACCGGGTAAAGTTCCCATCCTGCTCCCATAGCTTCTCTCTAACTCTGCTTTTCTTTCTCCCAGCATTCCATTTAGTTTTTCCCACCTAGCTCTGTTCTACCCTATCAGGCCAAGCAAGTTTCTTTACTCATTAACCAATAAAAGCAACACAGACAGGAGGACCTCCCACACCAAGCAAAGACCATCATTTTCATCTGGTCCATGGCTGCTGTCAGGCTAAGACGGCAGAGCTGAGCAACTGTGGCCAAGTACAAAAGATGCACAAAGCTTAGTATTATTGCTTTTACGGCCCTTTAGAAATGGCATGCCAACTGTCCGCCAGATGCTGTGAGGCAACCATGTGCCCCTGACATGTTGAACATCACAATTAGTGTCTTGTGAAGGAGCCTTGCAAGATGATATTAAGAACAAGGAACCAAAACGATGGAGGAAGAAAGAGCGAATTAATCACCCAAGAGCAAACTCATAGGGCGTTCTTTCCTCCATCTCAGCGGGAGAAGGCACCCAATCCCGGGAGTGTCAGCTAGCAATGATGTGAGATCCAGTACTCTAGGATCCTCAGATTAGTAAGCATCTAGGAATCTGGATATTCCAAGGCAACTTTCATTCTTTCTACTGTTAGCAACTGTATTTGAAGACAAATACCTTGAGCCAAGTGTGGTGGTATTTGCCTTTAATCCCAGCAGTCAGGGAGCACAGGCAGAGGCAGGAGGATCTCTGTGAATTTGAGGTTAGCCTGGTCTACCTAGTGAGCTCCAGACCAGCCAGAGATAGGTAGTGAAACCCTAGCTCAGAAGCATAAAGCACCTCAGGACTGAGGAGAGGGCTCAGTCTTTGTCAGTAAAAGGTGTCTAACGAGCAAGCACAGGCCTGAGTTCGATTCCTAGCATCTACTTTAAAAAGCCAGGCAGGCCAGACTTGTCTGCTATATCAGTGCGGGATGGGTGGGAAAGGAGGGTCCCAGGAGATCACTGTCCAACCAGCACAGCCAAAATGGCAATCTGCAGGTTGAGTAGGAGGCTTCTCCTCTGCATAAAAAATTTAAGGAGTGGGGAGTACTAGAGGAAACTATCTACCTTTGGCCAATGGCTTCCATGTGTGCACTCATGGACAAGTGCACACACATACACACACACACACACACACACACACACACATGTGATAGCACACACAGAGAAATTCTTTATAGCTATGTATAGGGACCACCTTCACACAACGTCTATTTGTGGCATCTTTGGGATTTGTGGAGGGGACAGTGTTTTTTTACCTTTCTTGTCTCTGACCTGGTTATAGAATAGTGAACAGAGAACAGAGATTTTTTGTGTCTGGGTCGTATAGGACTCTGGTTGCCAAAGGCTCGTTGCTGGGTCTACTTAAGTGCCAGCCCCTTCTGTGTGTGCCTGCAGACTGTACCAACCACCTAAATCACTGCAATAATCACGGCTAGGGAGAGACAGAAAGGTTAAAAGTACCCTCACAATCACTTGCTTTTTCGCCCCCTCCTAAACGTGTTGGAGAGCAATATCATTCTGTAAAAACAATATGACCCCATTTCTAAAGCAATATTCATGCTAAGCCAGTCAGCTGTTAAATATACCCAGCAGTTTGCATTATGATGAAGCTAAGCCAGAATTTCAATTATTTTCTGGACACATTTAAAATTATAATACTTTCCTGGCTTCTCGTTATAGTTCATCCAGATTACTCACGCCATCACGTCAATCTCTTGCAACTGCTAATGCCTTACAGATTCGTGGAGTTAGGCAAAATAAAAGAGTGACCGGGGCAATGACCTTCATGTGGGCAGTGTGCTTTGAGGTATCTCTGTCCCTATGCATCCTGATGGCTTATGGTCAAATTTACTGCCAATGACATATAGGCAACAAGAAATAAGAAATGGACGGCTCTCCCAATTTCCAGGAAAATGCTTGACTTTGTACTGGTATTCCCAGCGGTCCATCCGTCCCACAGATTTTACCTCTTCTGCCAAGTAACTTTAGAAGCCAGCCTTAACACACCCAGAGATGACGCTGCTACTTTAACCCCATCTGGGACATGGCTGTAAGCAACCTGTAAAATCCTCAGCATTTCCACTTATCCCCCACACTCAGCCTTCATGCGCACATGCCTTGTCCCAGACCAGAGGCGCAAGGCTGAGGAGAAGGCTACATGAGCAAAAGTGCTGACCACACAGCGCAAATGACCTGAGCTGGGGTCTTCAGAGCCCATGTAAAATCCAGACACCAGTGACACACCGTCTAGGAATCCCAGTGCCTACCAAAAGGGAGACAGCTGGGTGGGGAAGCAAGGAGACTCACAGTGTGTGAGCCAGCTAGCCTGGCATGCACCGCAGTAAAAAAACAAGAGGCCGCATCCCAGACAAGGTGGAAAGTGAAAACCAACACCTGAGATTGTCCTCTGACTCCCAAACAAATGGAGCAGAGGCATTTGCATGCTCACATGCACACACATACATGCACGCATGCGTGCACACACGCACAAATGTATTTTTTTAAAGAACAATTCCAGTTAATCAGCAGGAAATCACCGATATTCCCATCTACCAGCTCTTGAGTTGTAAGTCTTCCTGAATAAGGCATGCTCCTTGAAGTCCCTCACCACCCACAAGACCTTCACATGCCCTCCAAGAAATGTGGAATATTACATGTGGTGTAGAATGCACCTTTGTCTGTGTATGACTGCCTATCCAAAGAAACCTATTCTACAAGATCTTTTGTCTACTCAAATTGCCTTTGCAGTGACAAAGTAAATATAAGAAAACAAGAAATTTGGCTTTTGTATGTTTTCTCTTAATGCACTGAGTTATATTGGCTAGCAAAAGAGCCGCTTAAAGAGAAATATGAATCAATTAAAATGAAGTGAAATGGGAAAGTCCTTTCTCTCATCAAACAAGCCGCATAAGGGGCTCTGCAGCCACCAGAGGTTAGTGGCGTGTGGAAGGGACAGGTCACACAGTTAACCCCTTCATCATCATACACAAACTGCTAGGAAGTATTGACCAGAAGCTTTCAGTTAGTTGGGAAAGTCCATGTGAGGAGCCTTTCTGTCATCTGTCTCCTCCGCATCATTGCCGCTGCCGGAGTACTGGGTCCCACGGTCAGCACTCGACCATTTCACGGTGAATGAGGATTTCATCTTTTAAAGCAACCCAAATGTTACAAAATTGCGTGGGCTACGTCATGAATTTCAGGATTGTATAAGATCCAGAGAAACAATGTCTCAAAAGGCCAAAATGTAGCTGGGCCTGATGCCACACACCTGGAATCTAAATTCTCTGAGAGGCAGCAGGATTGTTCCAAGTTCAAGGCAAGCCTAAACTATATAATAAATTCCAGGACAGCCAAGGCTCCATGAAATACTGTCTCAAAGCAAGCAAACACTGTGTGTGTGTGTGTGTGTGTGTGTGTGTGTGTGTGTGTGTGTGTGTGTGTGTGTTGAATATGCTGGGGAAAGCCCATCTCAAAAGCAAACATATTCAAAAATTTATCTACTATACTCCTAGAACTTTCTTATCATGAAAAAAATAGGGATTTTTTTTTTAAAAAGCCACCAGGGCCCTTCTGGAGGAAAGCGGAAGGCAAGTGACTGCAGAAGGTTCCCAGTGATAGAAGCATTTTATGCGTGACTGTGGTGGCCGTCATGGGAAGCTACATATGGGATAAGATCACGAAGTAGACTAAATGTATGTTCACGTCTATGGACAGGGCTGGTGAAACCTGGATAGGTGGGCAGATGGCATCAAGTCCATTTTCTCGCTGAGATTTTCCTTTTGGTCATCATGCTAGGGGCAACTGGGAAAACGGTACCCAGCTTCTCTCCACATCCGTTTCTTAAAGCCATGTGAGAATCTACAACCCTCTAAAGGGGAAAAAATTTAAAAATACATATGACAAGCACGTCACATCCAAAGTGTTTTGAATATAATTTTTTAGGATAAAGCGAAAGGAACAAATGCCACGATAATCCATTATTCAAAGGAAAAATGTTAACCTAGAATACTAACAGGGATATGCATAAGAAAGCATATCGTGGGATGGTACGGAAGAAACTTAGGGTGGGAAATTCTGCCATTGTGGTTAGGAAGACAGCCCCTAAGGTGAGGGAGAGGCAGCCCGAAGCAAATCAGAATGGTCAGCAGAGTGCACCTTGGGCAGGTTACCTCAGACCTCAGTCTTCCTATCTATCCACAAAACAGGAATAATAATTACAGCTTTCGTGCTGTCTGAAGCCACGGAGATGGAATGTATTTAGAATGCTAATGCATACTATTGTTGGAATTTGTGTACCTGGTTTTATAAAAACTGGAGAGAGTAAATTATTCACACGACGGCTTAAATGTGGGTCATTGTGTAAGCTATTTCTGCATCGCTATGACAAAAATACTGGAGAAACAGTGGCTTAATGGGAGGAATCATTTGTCTGAGCTCAATTTCGGGGGTTTTCATCTGCCGTGATGGGACCGTGGCAGAGCTAAGCACTCCCTCGCCTGGCTGCCAGGGCATGCAAGAGAGGAAGAGTGTAACCATCAAAGACATGACCTCAGATGCCCACAGGACTTCTCCAACGCTGCTCCACCTCCACCACCTTCCAAATACCGTTGCCAGCTGGAGACAAAGCTCTTCACACACAAGCAGGGATGGGGTGGGCAGTCCGTGTTCAAACCGTAATAGTCATCACGTTTTGACAGTGTAGCATCAAAGAATACATATCTGCCTTGGGTTGCAACACCTAACTCTACGGATGAAGCCGAGAGCGAGCCAACAGGTTGGCTGCGTTCTAATGTAGTTTGATTGACAGGCAGTGGGTCTGACTTGGCCTGTGGGCCTTCAGTTGCCAATCCCTAGCTTAAATTTCTTTCTTCTTCTGACCTTGGCGGTCAGGGAAGACCACTGAAAGCTACCCCACTTTGTCCTCCCTTCCCTTTCTCTTTCTGCTCACCTTCTCCCTTGCTTAGAGACCTTCCTATTAGGAAGTCAACCTGAGGTCAAGTTGGAATACATTTGCTAATTGTCCCACAGATTGTACTTTTATTGATGGGCTCCCTTCACGGCTCTCTGGGGCCTCGTACATAGTAGGCTTTCAATAGATATTGAGTGATGGATTGATTGACCCATTAGCAAAGAGAGCTGGGTACCGATGGACATTAACGGAAACTAGAAGGCCAGTGCGTCCGGTGACCTCACCCTGGTGCAGGGAGAAAAGAGCATCAACATCCATGGAGATGCACATTGATTCAGTGCTGCAGGAACTGCAAGGGTATTATTAACTATTATACCATTTGATCCTTCTGGTCCTCACAGCACCATTGGGGGCCGAGTGACTCTTTGGAGATTGGCTTTGACAGCCACGCTAATGGAAACTCAGAGAAAGCCAGCAGTTCCCCTAAATTCGTGTAGCATGTGACCTAGCAGGTATACGACTTCAACCCACTTGTCCAGACACAAGGTTCTTTCCGTGATGTTGCAAAGGCCGTCAGAGAAATGTGTAACAAACAGGAATGTGCCCTGACTGCTTCAACTCTGAACCATAACAAGAACAGAGAATGCATTCAAACATATGACTCTATGCTATTCTGGCTAGAAGTGAAACTTCTCATTTATCCCACTTACATCGATGATGTGTATTGGAGTCTCGACAATCATGACAAGCAATAGAAATAAGGAGATGGCATAGATAATGAATTTGATATTTGTCTCTGATAGAGCAGGTGCAGACTCCTCCTGTATAATTTAGGGACGGCTCCTGGGCTAAGCGAAACTCACTTATTTGGGTTGGACTGTAAAGTGTTAATACATTTGAATCTGCTGCCTTTGGACAGGGCACCCTGCAGGCTGGTACAGTTGCCAGCCGTCACAGGCTTTTCTGATTCCACCCTTATAGCAGAGTCAAGCCAAACAACCTGGGGCGCTTGTTGACTCGCTCTCTCTCCCTTTGTGTCTCTCCGTCTCTGTCTCTAGCCTGTGTGTATCTCCTTTCCTCTATCCTCCCCTCCCTCCCTCCCTCCCTCGTCTTGCTTTCTTCTCCCCATGAAGAAAGCAAGACCTTAACTTCTAACTACATCCATACCAGTCCCGCAGTAGCTCTCCCGCCTTCTCTACTCACACCCTCTGTATCCAGCATCCAAAAGCCAACAAACTAATCAAACACAACTAATCCTGCCCTGCCCAGATCTTTCCCTCGAGATGTTTGTTATCTGTTCCTGGATGTTTTCCTCTTATTTTTAACTTTGGGCTTGGTAGAATACTTGCCTGACATACACATAGTCCTGGGTTATAAATAAATTAATTAATAATAAACAAACAAATAGTAAATAGATTTAAGTTTTCTCTAAAGTGGGGTGTGTTCTCCTTGTTTTCTCCCCAAATCATCCTCCCTTTCTCCTTAGCAGAAGAGGGGGTGATGTTTTTGCCCTGCTACTGCAAGCAGCCGCACGCCCGCACACAAACGCCGCACCCCACACACTCCTTAGAAGCCAATGAGCCCAAAGGTCTTGGGGACACTGGGGCTAGGTCTAAGGTTTGCATCTCAGCTTTGCCATGCTCAGACATGAATTTGAAGTAATGGCCCCTTCCCTATAAAGAAAGATAGCTTAAACACTTCCCCTGCACAGTTCTTACGAAGAAGATCAAATGGCGTGCCCATCAGTAAAACCCCTCACATGGTGCTGTGCATTCTGTGAGCAGGGGCTGCTGTTGGCCTGAAATGTAGGCTCTCTCAGGGTACAGGTATGGATTCTTCTGTCCTCCTGAGCCTGCAGTTGGTAGTCATGGCAAATCCATTTTCTGCAAAGGGCTCGGCCTCATGGGTTGTGTTTGGTTGTGATAGACGTGGGTGAAGTCAGTAAGCTGTTGGCCACTTAGGGCATGGGGTTACCAACGGTGTTGTTGTTTAACAAGGCTCGGGAGTCCAGAGAGTTGCTTTAAGATGGGAATTGGAAACCTCAGCTGTGCTGGCATTGGGGTCTGGAGAAATCTTTTTTGTTGGGGCTCCTTGTGTGTGCATGGAAGGGTGATCAGTTAATCACCTCCTCCCTCGCCAGTCCCCACTAGATATCAGCGACACCCTCCCGTCACCATTTAAGTCTCACCTGAGACAAAGGTGCTTACAGAGACAGCCACGTGTCCCTTGGGAGGCAGAATCACCCCTGTTGAGGTTTAGATGTTGAGGAGTCTGAGACCACCTTCCAAGACGAGGTTGTATCAACACTAGAGTGGTTTTTCCCAGAACTATAGCTTCAAGAGTTAGGAAAATTGGGGGTCACGGTTTTATATGTCAGTGTAGAAAATGCAATTTGCTTTGTATGCAGAACTTCCTGCTCTAACAAAGGACTTTGGAAAAGAAAGCGCTGATCTCACAGCGGCTTATTGAATAACGTTTTTGCAAGCTCCAAGTAAGCCTCCCTGAAGAAAAGCCAAGCACCCAGGGCACCTGCTAATGTAATAAGAAATGTATGGAGTCAGGGTTACCAGCACATTCCTAGGAAACCCTTCAAAGTGGTTCTTATTTTAACATCAAAACAAACAAGGGTCAGCGGGTCTCCCTTGCAGCCTCTGTCTATTTATAATTATATTTTATATAAACATATTTGTAATTGTGGCAAAGGCTTCATGGGCACATGGTGGCAAGCGTTCTTCAAAACTGTCTTTAATTATTCATTTAGCTCTGCTATATTTTATATTCCTTTTCATAAATGTTAATCTTTATTATTGCCGTCCTGAGGGGGAGGGAGAGGAAAACACGCACAATGGCCACACCTGCTATTAAACAGCTTATCAGAGCGACGTGGATGAATGTGGCGAGCGCTTTAATTGTCTCTTGTCTGCAGTTTTATATGGTTTCTATCAAACTGAAGGGTAATTTTTTTTCGGGTGCTGCTTATTTTAAATGTACAAAACCCTTGTGTGTAACTCCATTAGCTGCCCTACAGCATTGCAATCTAGAGTTTCCCCGGGGCTCTTGTGAAATATTGATGGAACCCTCGCTTTTGTGGCTTCCTGTGATACACTAAACATTCGTGTGATGTTAGCTGAGCTCCAGTGGATGTGCTCAGACCTGGATCAGCAGTAACTTCAAAGGGAGCGAGATGGTAGCAATATTTCTCCTCACTCTCTCCTTCTTGCCTCCGTTTTGTTTCCTTTCTCTGTATTTTTTAATGAACTGAAGTTTTGAGGCTTTGCCGTTACACTTGTTGTCTAAAATTAATTTTTTAAAAAGTGCAGATCACGGAGTCCTAGGATGCCAAGCAAACCGCCGATATTTATAACAATGAATGTCTGTTAGGATCCGTCGCACCTGCCACTTTAGGTCATTTGATGCAGAGGTAGTCCTGTCTGGCAACACAGATATACACACATGTGGCATGCACACATACACACGCCAGGTTTTGTGGAATTGCATGTTTCTGGAGCTCAGATGCATAATCTGGAGCAGAGACGCCAGGCTCTGCTCTCCCAGGCAGCTCTGACCCAGGATGGACGTAGGCTAGAATCTTCCCGGTAAGCACACCTTGGGGTGCTTACACGCATTATTAGAAATGGGCTAGTCCAGGTGCAAGAATTAGCCTAGAAGAGGCTAGATAGAAATGGGCCAAGCAATGCTTAAATGAATACAGTTTGTGTGTTGTTATTTCGGGGCATAAGCTAGCAGGCGACCGGGGTGCTGGGGACGCAGCCCCACCGCTCCTATTTCAACAAGATTCTCCTGGCCAACATCCACAAACAGATGAGAACATTCGCCTCAGACACACCTGTCTCCAACTGTTTCCAGCTGTTGCTCTGTGTGTTGAACTTTACAACACACCAGACCAGTAAGATCAGAATTCATCTCTGTCCACGTTTTCTGCTCTGTGTGTCTTTCTATATGTGAACACATTTTTAAATAGCCAGATAGAGCCTGGTAGTCTCTATCCCAGGTGTCTCCACCTTGCTGGGTTCTACACATGGGCCTGGTGCTTGTGTTGTGCAGGGTTTCCCTGGGCCTTGCGAGAACTTTACCATCATGCCCTGGGCAACTTCCTTGCCAATGGTGACAGCTAGACTACCTCAAACGTTTCCACACGTCATCCCAAGGGCCAAGGTGCATAACTGCTCGCTCTCCTGGTTGAGAACCTGGACTCTAAGCGTCCTGACACTGGCCTCCAGTGTATTATAAAGGTATTAGTCCTGACGCTGGCCTCCAGTGCACTACAAAGGTATTAGTCCTGACGCTGGCCTCCAGTGCACTACAAAGGTATTAGTCACTCCAATGTCATAGGCAACTTGGCAATGGGGGAGCCTCCGGATGAACATCTCACAACCTAGTTTTGTTGTTTGTTTGCACACGTGTGGACACACCTGTGTGTGTGTGTGCGTGCGTGCGTGTGTACCTGTGTGTGTGGAGGTTAGAGGTTGACATTGGGCTTCCTTGATCATCCTTCACTTTATTTACTGAGGCAGGGTCTCTTGCTGAGCTTGGAGATAGAAGACTTGACTATTTTAGCTAATTAGTTTAATCTGCAGATCCCCTGCCTCTGCCTCCAGGACACTGGGATTGTATTTGGGTGGCCTGTCCCCTTTTGGGGATCCGAACTCCAGTCCTTCTGTTGAGTGGCAAACATGTTATCCCGAGCCTTCTCCTGAGCCCAGCACAACACCATCTCCACACTGACCTGACCCACACTCAGGAGTGAGGGCTCCATTTGGCATCCTTGCTTTAAGGAGCAGGAAACAGAGCAGCAACATACTGAAGCATGAAACCTTAGGGGAGACCAGCAAAAGGAGATTGACCTTGGTGGAGGCACGGCTTTGTACATTTTTATTGATAGGGGCTCCTCACTACACTGTAAAGAGTAGTTCCCAGAATGCCTTCAGTGAATTCCCTCCTGGGTCCCCAGCCTACAGACACACACACACACACACACACACACACACACACACACAGAGATGGACTTTGCCCTGCATTTTCCCTAGCCACTGACTTCACGCTTGCAGCTAGCGAACAAGGCAGAGTCGGCACAACCCGCTGGGTGACAGGGGGCTCGGCTGCTTCTCACATTGTCATCGTCTTAATGAGTTCACCTGCAGCTTCCTAATCCCCACAAGGGTGGAACACCTATGTCTCCTGCTTGTGTGTTCCTGGGACCCAGCCTGGGACACACAGCAAGCATTCGGCTTTTCAAATGAACTGCACCGTTATTTAATTAAGGGGCTGAGAGCACCACACACACACACACACACACACACACACACACACACGCACAGAGACACACACTTCTTCTCTGGGAGCAGCTCCCTTTTCCATAGCTCTGCCTTACAATCTGAATGTAAAAGATGGGACTAGAGGTCCCAGAATAGAGTCCTAACAAGGAAAAGTTAAACCCCACTGTGTTCTCCCCATCCCACCATAACCCTAGAAGAAGACACGCTGTCCCTCACATGCTTACCTAAGGATAGCTCTCCATGGTGTGCTGCCAGGAACTGCATGCCTGTCCCCTGTGCAGTGGGGCCATCACAGAGACGAGAGCACAGTGGAGAAAACTCAAACTCACTGCCCCCCTCTCTCTCTCTCTCTCTCTCTCTCTCTCTCTCTCTCTCTCTCTCTCTTTCTTTCTCTCTCTCTTCCTCTTCCTTCCTCCCTCCCCCCCATCCACCCCTGTGAAATGCTTAGGACCAAGCAGTCTCTAAGTGGCTGCCTCCGCATCTGGGTGTACTGAGTTCAAGGTACACCTAGGCTACACCATGAGTTCAAGGTCAACCTGGGCTGCTAGTGAGTTCAAGGTCAACCTAGGCTACTAGTGAATTTGAAGTCAACCTGGGCTACATAGTCAGTTTAAGGTCAGCCTGAGCTACACAGTGAGTTTGAGGTTCACCTGGATTACATAATGAGTTCAAAATCAACCCAGGCCACATGGGACCCTAACTCAAACAAAAAAAGGAAAAAAAAAAAATGAGGTTAAAATTCCTCAAACAGCCATGGTGCTTAAAAGTTAATTCTTCAAAGTAAATCCAGGGCTCGGAAGCCAACTTTTACACACTTTTTTTGAGTGCAAAGAAGTCAGCCCATTTGTCTACTGCTTTTTCTCCCTTGAGGGAAGAAGAGTGTCTGTCAAAGGAGGGCTGGCAACTTGCGTTTGTCTCCGCTGTCAGGGGATGTGGGGTTGAAAGAGGTGGTCCTCCACCGGTCCCTTCAGCGCCACACGTGTCTGCCATCTATTTACACTTAGCTAAAACAGTATAAACAGTTGAGGGGACATCATTCACGTGGTGACGGCATTCCTGACATGCTGCATATACAAATCACCAGGTGCCTGCCTAACTGGTTTCACTTGTCTGTCAATCCAGGCGCCGCCCGTCAGGGGCAATCTGCAGGAAAGTGACTTGGCTTCAGCTGGCAACAGATGAAGCGGATTGTGGAAGAGCCTGTCTTCCTGGATCATCTACAGAGCCAGCGCTGGGGTGCTGAGGTAGTCAGGTCAGGAGACGGCCTTACTACGCACAGGTTGTGATGGGAACTTAAGATCCGGGGAAATGGCCAGTGGAGTCTGTCAGGAGCCTGGAGGAGAGCTGACACACTCTGAGAGGGTATCAGTCTGGACACATGCTTTCAGACAGACAACACAATTTCATTGAGCTCTTTCTAATGCCTGGCAGAAGTCCCCTTTTGGAGTCTTTTTATTTACTTATTTATTTATCTATCTGGGTTTTTTTTTTTTTTTCATGTGCATCGGCTCTTAACTACTGAGCCATCTCTCCAGTCCCACCCCTTTGGAAGGCAGCTATGCTCACCACTATACCACCAATGCCGCACCTTCCTTCATAGTCTTAAGAAGTCCTTAAGCCAAGCATGGTCATTCATATCTGTACTCCCAGCTCTTGAAGGCCGAGAAAGGCAGGCTGCCATGAGTCCCAGGCCCATCTGCTCTACATAGTGGGTTTCAGGTCAGCCTAGGCTTCACAGTGAGACCTTGACTCAAAATAAATACATAAATAATAAAAACAAAGCTACTCGTCCCGTAAGAGAAAGGAGAGCCGGCGGTCAGTCATCCGTCAACCCTGCTAGGTAATGGAAGGAACACACTCTGGCTTGTGACTGGCTTATCAGACAAGGTGTCAAAGCTCTACCATCTGAAAGTCCTGTCGATGTAAGCAAGAAAACCAGTGTTCATTTAAATACGGATTTAGCCAGACACTGGGTGTGCTTCAGCAGGAGAGCACAGTCGTCTGTTGGGCACTCTCTCTATGCCAGCGTTTTTACCTTTGTCCAACCACTCAACAATGACTGTACGTTAGCTCACGTAAAAGGCCACTCAGTGAGCTGTGGTACTCACATTCCACACCCCGAAGAAAGAAAACCCTTCTAATTAAACATGACACACGGTTCTCCTCTTAGCACTGAGAATTTATCTCATACTTACTGAGTCTTTTAAATATATTTCGTAAAAGATCTTTATTATGTAGCAGTTATATAAAACAGAAAGATAAGCAAAATAAATTAGTTAAGGCATTCTGGAAACTGCTTCCAACTGGCCCCTGGCAGTGATTTTAAGATATTGATTATATGATTTACTTTAATCTCTGGGATGTGGAAATCTGAAAGGAATGTCTTTACATAAGTGAAATGATGTTTTGGAAGCATATGCTATATTCTGGGTTCTCTGAGAGAAAAAAAATGTTACTCCAGCCACACCTAACATAGCAGTCCCCTCCTTGTGACATTTAAATGACAGAATCAAGAATTACACATGCAACTATTTGATGACTAGCGTGGTTCATGTTCATTGTCAAGTTGGTGGTATCACTTAAGAGACACCCCTGGGTATGTCAGTAAGGAGTCTCCCTAAGGAAGAAGGCTCCACCCTGAATATGGGTGGTGTCATCTATGAATTGGAATCCCAGACTGAATAAAAGAGGAGACAGTGAGCCAAGCACCAGCATTTATTTCTCTCTGCTTCCTGACTGCAAATGACCTCAGGTTCTCACTACCACAACCTCCCCACAATGTTGGACTGTTCCTTCAAACTGCGAGCCAGCACAGCCCTTCAGTTTCTTCAGTTGCTTTCTGACAGGCAGTTGTCATAGCAACAACCAACACTACTAATACAATAGCCACTTTGATCCTGTGAATCCTGAATAGGGGAGATCCTGACCTAGCCCAGTGTTGGAGGAGGCCGCTTGGTCGTTCTGGCCACTCAACCTCGAAATAATCACACAGAAACCATATTATTTAAATCACTGCTTGGCCAATTAGCTCTAGCATCTTATTGGCTAACTCTTACATCTTAATTTAACCCATCTTCATTAATCTGTGCATCACCACGAGGTCGTGGTCTACCAGCAAAGTTTTAGCACGTCTGTCTCCAGTGGCTCCATGGCTTCTCCCTGACTCTGCCTCCTTTCTCCCAGCCTATAATCTTAGCTTCCCCCACCTAGTTCTGTTCTGCCCTGCAATAGGTCCAAAGCAGTCCTTTATTAACCAATGGTATTCACAGCATACAGAGGGGAATCCCGCATCAGCCCAGGAAAAACCTCCAGGGAGATCTTTATGCCAAAACTAGAAAGGAGACGAAGAAGCAGAAAAACAACCAGTAGACGTTAAGACCTATCTATCCTGTCTTCTCTTTGACCCCTCTCTGGCCATGTTGGGCCACTGCTCTCATGGTTCCCATTTCACAGAGGCAGGGAGTGAGATGTGGAGGAGGGAAGGTTCTTGCCTACGAATACACAGCTAGCTCACAGCAAAAGTAAAGTTGGGCCTTCTCAATTGATAAGGTGGTCTACTTATTCAAATAGGCAGGCTTCGTTCTTGCTGTGGTGTCGCAGGGGAGATTGGGGAGCCCCAGTATAAACTCAGGTGACATCAAGAGTTTTAGTACAGAGAAATGGCTCACATCACTAGCATCCCATGTTCAGATCATAAGTCAGAGACATGGAAGGACACAACGTAAGATTATGCATCAGAATCTCCTCACCAAAATTAAAAAGTTTTTACACATCTGGCTTAAGGAGCTCTAGTAAGTACATTCAAAAACCCTGATTCATATCATTTATCTCAAGGAGCTAATGCTGGGAACAAAACCCTGGGGAAGAGAGAGGATGTTTTCTTCCTAAAAATACCCTTAAAGACACACTAAAGATATGTCTCTTTGGTGATCTTAAAATCCCATGTCTACTTTTATATCTAATATTTCCATTGTCTACCCTTATGAGTCTATCATTTCTGGGTTGTGGATAGACATATCATCATGCCAGAGGGTGTGGGAGGGCAAAGGAGCTCACCCCCTGACACACGGAAGTCAGAATGTGAGAAGGGGAAGAGGACCCAGCATATGTGACCTACTTCTTCCAACTAGACCCCACCGCCCAGTGATGCCATTATATAATGGATCATAAAGGAATCCATCCCTTACTTAGTCCAGACCCCTCAAAATCCTTTGGTTTTCCAGTACCCTTGTCCACACATGAGCCTTTGAAGGGCATTCCATATTATTTACGTCCTAACATGGAGGCCATGGTAGAAATGTAGGAAGCCATATTTGCTATTGGGATCTACTGCTAACCAGAGAACAGGATTTGCATGCAAATCCATAACCTCCCTAGAAAATTCTGAATGGGTTTCTTCGTTTCTTTCCTGGTTGTTCTGAGAAGATACCCTGACAAATGTAGCTGAAGGGAGCTAGAGTTGGACTGGAGAGACGACTTGGCTGTCCTTCCAGAGGACCCAGAGTCTCAGCACCCCACATCACGCGGCTCATGAACCCCTGTAGCTCTAGAGGAATCTGATGCCTCTGACCTTTAAGGGAATCTGCACAGACACACACAGACACACATCTACATAATTTTAAAAATAACAATAAATTGGAGAGGGGACATGGAGGATTTACACTGGTTCCCATGGTGGCCAGAGCTTACGGTAGCTGGTCACATTATATGCACAGTAAGGAAGCAGAGCTAAATTCACACACGCATGCTCAGAACTCTTTCTGCTCTTACATAACTCAGGATCCAGCGCCCAGGGATTGGCACTACCCACAATGCTTGGATCTCTCCCCTGATCACATGTGCCCCCAGGCTACCCTAATTTAGACAATCGCTCAATGAGACTCACTTTTCAGCTGGTTGTAAATTGTGTCAAACTGATAATCAAACTAATCACCATTGATAAATTTCATTCACATTATAGAGCCCAAGGATTCCCTGAGAATTCACTGAGTCATTCCTTAAGTATCCTGGAGAGCATATCACATGTCATGAGCATGCGCTCTTGTGTATTACTGAGCCAAATAGATGAAAGGCCCTGCTCTTTGAAGCATACAAACAAAGATCATTTGACCATAGACATAGTAAGGAGGTCACATCTATAGCAGCAAGTGGGACGTTAGTAAGCATGATGGGTAAAGAAAGCCACAGCAGATTGAGGGGACCAAGGATCCCAAGAGGAAGACCATTGCTGTGATGAACGGGGTGACAAGGGTGACATTCACTAGAAATTCTGTTCGAGCAGACTGGAGGATCAGGAAAGGTAGAGAAAGGACAGAGTGAAACCTAACGGAAGTGCGTCCTGCCTGGCGAAGGAAGAGTAAAGAGGCCAATTTGGTCAAGATAAAGAAAAATCCGAGGAAGAAGCGGACAAGCTAAGTCACACACGTAGGAATCCAGGGATCCTACTGAGAGAACTATAAAACTTACAGTTATTAACTCAAGTTAATCTTCCCAATCAGTGGGTCTCACGATGACATTTCCATGCATTCATATATATGCTTTGGTGTCATCAACCCTCCCTTAGCCTCTTGAAGAGAGACTGACTATCCATAACACAAAGAAAAGGACAAGTGATCCAGATAGATGAATAGAGGACATATGGCCACTAATTAAACAAAGGCATGCTCACCAGCATGATCCCCCAAGGAAATGCAGGTCAAAACTAGGCCAAGCTCATAGAGACTCCACCTCACCATTGCCAGAATGGCTGTTAACCAGATAACCAACAGCTGACGAGTGCTGGCGAGTGTGTGGAGGGATGGAATGCTTACACACGGTTGATGAGACTGCAAATTCATCTGGTCACTCCGGAGACGAGCACCAAGGGATCTCCAACAAAGAGGACTTGAACTTTGGCTTTCTAAACTTTGAGTGGGATGGGTGTTGCTGGAGGATCTTGAGTGGGAACATGTCACCTGATGGCCCAGAGTGTGAAGAACCAGCTATATGGCTGAGCACAGGGCAGGGTTGGTTAATGAGACTGACAGCCCAGTTAGGAAGGGAGATCAACCTGCAGCGTGGCAGGGGACTGGGTTGACAGTGATCCACCACCTATTTCGAAACAGCTAGAAGAGAGGACAGTGATTCGTTCCCAACACAAAGAAATGATGAGTGTTGGCGGGTATGGGCTCCAGTTATTGGGGTTCACTCATCACAGGTTGTTTATATGTATCAAAATGGCTCATCTCACGTCATATATATGCAATAAATACATATATCTTCAAAAATAAAAAGTAATTAAAGCCCCACTGTACAAAATAAACAATCAGCTATGAGTTGCAGGTGTGGCTGGAGTCTGGAAGAGCGGAGGTGGATGGGAGGAGCTAAGGAAACGGCTTTCACTTTCCATTGCATTGCAGAACTTAGTCAGTGGAGGATGCTTTGGGGGAGATACTTGGCTTGGGGTCTGTGCACCTGCCTCCCATCCTGACCCCGCCCACTCCTTCTGTACAGCTACTTGCATATCTCCTGTTGGCTTCAAACCCCTCATTTTAAACTGGAGGCAAGCTGAGTGTGGTGGTGCACTCCTGTAACCCAACACTCAGGAAGCTGAGGCAGGAGGATGGAACCCAGATCCAGCCTAGCTAGGATCCAAGAGCCTGTCACACACACTGTCACACACACTCACACAAACACACATACCCCGTACACACACACACATGCATGCACAACATACACAGACACACACACACACACCATACACACATACATACATACACACCATACACAGACATACACAGCATACACACACATGATACACATCACACACAGACACACCACACACACACACACACTTGTGTGCATCAGACACATAGCAAGTGCTTAAAGAAATTAAAAGGAATCCCCTCCTTTCTTGTCCCCTGACAAGAGAGATTTCATGAGATGCAAATCCTATTCTAGAAGCCATTCAGATCTACTGTTTAAGTTGGTTTGCGTAAGTAACTAATTCAGATCTGGGACTGCATTGGTGAGGTGCCCAGAACTCTAGCGACTGGCTTAGTTGAGCGTGAAAGGTCTTTATGAATGAAAGATAAAATGAAAGAAAGATAAAGCTAGGGCTCGCAGTGCCACGAAGCAGGAATTCATTCCGGGTTGGTAAAATTGATCAGACTGGTCAGTCATATGAATAGCACAAGCAGATTGCATTGGTTCACATGGAACTTTTCCCCAACACAGTATCGCTCAACACCACTGACAATTGCCAATTTCACCAGCATAGCTGCGGAGAAAGGGTTGGTTGGTAAAAGGCCCAACCTACACCTTTGCCTCTCTCTTTGCCTGGATGAACCAGAAGTCTCTCTCTCCCTCCTCCCTCCCTCTCTTGTGTGTGTATGTGTGTGTGTGCCTGTGCCATTTTCCCTCCATCCACTTTCCCTCTCATTATGGATGAGAAAGTTCCCATTCTACCTGAGCCCATCTTCTGTACCTGGTCCTCTGTTGCTGAGCACATAGGTTGGTTCAGTACATTTAGCTATTCTGAACAGTGCTTCAGCGAATGAACGTACAAGGATCTCTGTGATGGGCCGATGGGGAGTCCTTCAGGTAAAAACCCAAGAGCAGCAGAGAAGGGCATGTGGAAGAGATTTCTAGGCGTTTCAAAACTTTATGAGTTAACCTAGTGTTTTCAACTGAACCATCTCTTCGCTTTAAAGATTTCTCTTTATTTTATGTGTATGTGTCAGCTTGGATATGTATGTATGCCTGCCACACGAGTGCCTGGTGCCCTCAGAGGCCAGAAGAGGGCATTGGACTCCCTAGAACTGGAGTTATGAAGGGTTGAGAGCTGTCGCTTGGGTGCTGGGGACTAAACCAGGTATCCGCCATCCCGGCAATTGCCCACTTACCCGCTGAGCCATCTCTGCAGGCCCTGAACCACTGCACTTATTATGCCTGCTGGTACTGGGCAGCCCTTACCATTAGAGCAGTCCATCTAGCCCCATTTCCCGTAAGTACTACTTCATTTAGGTGTGTTTTCACTAAATGTAGTTTTCTGTGAACATGTATGAGAACGGAGTCACACTCACCTGCCCCCACAGTGCATAGAATCACACTCACCTGTCCCCACAGTGCACAGTCACACTCACCTGTCCCCACAGTGCACAGAGTCACACTCACCTGCCCCCACAGCGCACAGAATCACACTCACCTGTCCCCACAGTGCACAGAGTCACACTCACCTGCCCCCACAGTGCACAGAATCACACTCACCTGTCCCCACAGTGCACAGAGTCACACTCACCTGCCCCCACAGTGCACAGAGTCACACTCACCTGTCCCCACAGTGCACAGAGTCACACTCACCTGCCCCCACAGTGCACAGAGTCACACTCACCTGCCCCCACAGTGCACAGAGTCACACTCACCTGTCCCCACAGTGCACAGAGTCACACTCACCAGCCTCCACAGTGCACAGAGTCACACTCACCTGTCCCCACAGTGCACAGAGTCACACTCACCAGCCTCCACAGTGCACAGTGTCGCTCTCACCTGCCCCTGTGTTACAAAGCATCACAGAGCATGGCATGCTGGGAAGGAACGCTGAAAAGCTGGCTCCATGCACAGCTGGGCAGGACATTGGCTCTGGATGCAATAAGCTCTTTTCAAGGCTGAACTACCCAGTTCTGGGTCTGTGGTCATGGGAAATTTAACTTCTGGAAGACTAGGATTTCTCACCTTTGAACCTAGAATCAATGATGCCTCACTCTCTCTGGAGTGTTGGGAGGATCCAAAAGATAAAACATTTAAGGCAGCACTATTAGAATGTGGTCCACAAAGCAAACGAGGCCCTAATTAAGTCACATGATCTAAGTCATCATCATAGCAATACAGGGTCAGGTGGGGGGGTCTCAAAATAGAGACTCCTAGCTGGTTTCAAAAGAACAGTCTACCCATGGGTCTGCATGCCACCCACTGAGCAATGGTGGAAACCTCTAAACCAAACTGAGAACCACACAGTTCTCTGGTCTCCAGTCCCCACACTGAGTCATGGTCTGTAGCTCAGTTTATTAGGACAAGATTATACTGAGAAGACGCAGATGCTTCCACGGGAGGAGGGTCCTTCCCATACATACGACAAACGGAGCCGAGGTAGAGCTGCACCCTCGTCTGGGGAAGATGAGCTCATTTGTAAGTGGCTTGTTAAGGCGTGCATCATTTTCCTGATCGGCGGTAGCAAGGCTGCAACTTCGGGGACTGATGTGATCCATCATGTTATTATATATTTAGGGGCTTTTGGAAAATGCAGTTATTTACTCAGCCGACTGTGTATATAGACTATTTGAAGCAGAGTTTTGACCCAGTAGACTGCACCAGCTCCATCCATCGTCTCAATGAGCATGTGGGGACTCTTAAATATGCAGATTATTGACACAATAGACTCGGAGATCTGCAAGTGCGCTCTAGACACGGAAGCCACTGGGGGATGATAGGTCTCTCAAAAGCATTTTCAAAGCAGACCCAAGCATGCAGCCAAGCTGTATGGTTAATGTACCTGTAGAGAGAGGAGACTTCACAACAAGGGTTCTGATCTCTAGAGATGGGACTTTCTTAGTATTATTTGATTCTTCTTGTTTGGGTCTGTGAATATAGAACATACCAGTACCTCTACCGCATGTCTGGCCACACCACCAAGAGCTTCAGGTTGATTTTTTTTCTCTAAATAGGGTTTTGTGAAGCACAGTCTGGCCTCTAAACTGTAGATGGAAGTTTCTGCCCCACCTGGTCCCACAGTCGTTTGGTCCCAAAGAAACACACAGAGGCTTATGCTAATTATAAACTATTTGGCCTATTAGCTCAGGCTTATTATTAACTAGCTCTTACAACTTAAATTAACTTACAATTGTTGTCTATGTTTAGCCACATGGTTTAGTACCTTTTCTCAGTAAGGAATTCTCATCTTGCTTCCTCTGTGTCTGGCTGGTGACTGTGTGTCTGCCTTTCCTCTTCCCAGAATTCTCCTAGTCTGGTTGCCCCACCTATACTTCCTGGCTGGCTACTGTTCAACCTATGCTTTATTAAATCAATATGAGAGACAGATTTTTACAGTGTACAAGAGTATTATCCTGCAGCATTCAACTCTATGTAAATGAGGCTGGTCTTGAACTCCTGACCTCGTTGTTTCTATCTCCCAACTGTTGGGAATATAGGCATTGAAAGAATTTTATTTTATTCTACCAGGCTAATAGTTTATTCTTGGAACCAGAGAGATGGCTCAGTGGCTAAGAACACTTGTTGCTCTTCAGCCAGACCTACTTGGGCTTAACACCCATCACTTACATAGTGTCTCACAACCACTTGGAACGCCAGCTCTGATGCCCTCTTCTGACCTCCATGGGCACCACACACAGACGTACACACAGGCAAAATACTTATACCCATAAAATAAAATAAATAAATCTGAAAATATTTTTGAAAATAATTTAGTCAGTTTGCATTTATGCAAATTCATTTAACTGACAGTGTGTGCCATTCACCAGAGAGTAAGTGGGTCTTTGATGGTGAGAAACACCAATAGTATTAGTTTCCCTGTAGCTTTGATAAAATGCCCAAGGAAGGAGGTTTAAGGCAGGAAGGGTTTGTTTGGGTCCACAGTGTGAGTATATAGTCTACCATGATGGCAAGAGCTTGAGGAAGTTGGTCACACAGCGTCCACAGTCAGGGAAAAAAGAGAGATGAACGCTGGTTCTCAGCTCACTTTCTTTTTCTTTCTTTCTTTTTTTTTTTTTTTTTTTTTTTTTTTTTAGTCCAGGACCCCAGCTGAAGAAATGGTTCTAGCCATAGCTGGGGTTAGTTTTCCCACCTACATTATCCTAATCTGGATAATCCCTTATAGACAAGCCCAGAGATTTGTTTCCATGGTGATTATGGATCCCACCCAGCTGATGATCAACACAATGGCCTGGAACTTGAGGGGAAACCAGGAGCTTGTTGGAAGGAGTGGCGCTCAGAAAGGGGTGGAGCCATATCCCCAGGAGGATTGGAGAAATGGGATAGAGTTATCTGCATGATGGTCTTGTGGGGAAATCTGCTTTTAAAAAACTGCAACCCATCTTTGAGTCATGAGATCAGATTCACAAGAGTCTGGCAGCTCAGCCTGGGGCGTGTGCTCATGTTTTAAAAGCAGGAAGAAAGAGGGGAAAAGAAACAAAATGAGGAAGTGTTCATATTTTGTTTCATTTTTTTTCATTCTTTTAAATGAACCATCAAGCTGAGTATGGAGCCGCACGCCTTTAATCACAGCATCTAAGAAGCAGAGGCAGGCGGATCTCTGTGAGTTCGAGGCCAGCCTGATCTGTATAGTGAATTCCAGGACAGCCAGGGCTACACAGAGAAACTCTGTCTCCAAACTTACACGCGCCCCCCCAAAAAAAACAGATCATCAGATATTTATCAGATATATTTGAAGTGTATTGTTCAGACACCATCCAACGTACTAAAGTTCCATCCCATTAAACTCCCAGAGACCAGAATCTACACTCTGCGGCCATTTCCCAATGGGCCTGAATGAGAGTAAATCTACATAGCTGGACGTGGTGATGTCACTCAGACTTCGTGCTTTGGAAAGTATGAGCTCGGCACAGTTGCCCAGACACTTTCTGATCTCACTCCCCTCTGGGATCTAACTCTAACCTCGCAGACAGTGAGAGCATAATGGTGATTCCCAGGATCTGGGGACAGTAGTGAGGTAACTGGGGGTAAAGAGAGGCTGGGAGACGGTGCAGCACCGACCAGGGAGTCCATTCTGGTGCTCTGTTGTACAGCAGGGGACTACACTCAACAAGAACGTGATGTGCTGGGATTTCAGAATACCTGAGGCAGGATTTTAAGTATCCTCTTCATAAGGAAATGAAGAAATACTAAGAACTGAGGATATTAACTCCTGGTTTCCTTACTATAAAACATAACTCTCTATATGGAAATAGCCCATGCATCTCTAACATATATAAAATTATTATATGCAAGATATTATACACTCAGGCGTGAGGCAAGGTGGCCCCGGCAGCAATAGGACACAGCAAGGGTGCTGTGCACCTGTCTGTGAAACAGTGAAAGGGATGTGGGGACAGGACGGTGCGCGTGTGACCAGCTGGGTTAGCTAGGGGCGTGGGGACAGGATGGTGCAGGTGTGACCAGCTGGATTAGCTAGTTGCTACTTTGTTGCTGTACCTCAACCCCTAACAGCAGCATCTTAAGGAGGGAAAAGCTACTTCAGTTCATGGTTTGAAGAGTCACGGCCATAACAAGGAAGGCGTGTGGCAGGAGCGTGCGGGATCTGGTTGAGTTACCTCTGTAGTCAGGAAGCAGTGAGCAGTGTTAGTACTCAGCTTGCATCAAGTTTTCCTCTTATTTTTTAATCTTGGGGAGTATGTTGTGTGTGCATGTGTGTACGTGTGTATGCGCACACCTGTGCGATGTACAGGTGAGAGTGGAGTGTACATGTTACAGTGAACACATGGAGGTCAGAGGAGAGGCCCAGGCGTCAGTCCTCACCTGCTGCTTTTTTAAAGGCAGGGTCTCTCTTCGGTGTAACTGTTTACTGCAGGCACCAGCTAGCCCGCGCACTGCTTGCACCAGCTAGCCCACTCACTTACTTCTTGCATCAGCTAGCCCACACACTTCTTGACATCCTCCTGTCTCTGTCTTCTGTCTCACTGTGGCTTTGGTGGGATTGCAGACACACACTGCTGTGTCTGTCTTTACACGGGGTCTGGAGATCCGAACTCAGGTCCTCATCCTCACACAGAAAGCTTTTCACCCAGTGAGCCGTCTCTCCAGCCCCTCACTCCTCCTTTCCCTCTAGTCCTGACCCCCAGCCAGGGGATCTTGCTGCCTGTACCCAGAGCCCAGCTTCAGTTAAACCTTTCAGAAGTACCTTCAGGGATGCACACAGGGTGTGTTTCTGTGGTGATTCTAAATTCAATCAAATTAATAGAAAAGACTGACCGACATGCAGGCCAGCCCCGCATCTGTTGTGTCCCCCAGTTAAACCACCAGGGTTGTCCTCCCCACTTTCTGGAGAAAAGCTGGTGCTGTGCCACAGAAGGGAATGTCGACTCCCTGACCTATGACCCCTCCTGTCGGCCTGCGTCCTTTAGAAATCAGGACAGGGAAGGGATGCCAAGCTTTGAAAAAACCATGCTCAAAGTACTTTTCACGCAAAACTGAAGGTCAAATGACCACGCATGACTTTCCACTGGATGACTCCAAGAGACCAGAGGGCTGTCTGTCTCTCAGCGTGTGAGACATCAGTCCATCCAGTTGCCCAATGCGAATCCATCCTGGGGTCCGGCTGCCTGTATTATGTAAGTTGCCTCATTTGAAAGCTAACCTAGCTAATTAAGGACTCAACTCGGTCGGGATTTATTTGGCATAGTTACTGGGACTGTTCAAATTGCAGTCCCTTCCATCACTACTTCTTGTTTTTTCTTTTTTCCTTGTTTTGTAAAAAAAAAAAAAAAAAAAAATTCAACCAGATAAGGGCAGTTAAACAAATTCAGAAGAAATCGATTAAGAATAATGCCAGACTAATTTTGTTTTCAGCCATAACTAAAGAAAGTAGATATCTAAACTCCTGGGAAACGTAACTTCAGCAACACTGCTCTTCATAGCTAGATCTCCGTTCCTGTCACATGCGGAGGCCTTGCCCGCACCAGGCATTCTGGGCTCTTTCCAACTTGTCCGGGTACTTGTCACAGTGACCCTTAAGGCAGGGGTCGCTGTGGGTCTCAAATTATAGAGGGTGGGACTGAGGCCACAAAGCTGTGTTTGTGATGACAAAGTGAGACAGGGCGGAGCGGGGAGTCCAGTGAGCAGCAACCCTTCCTTCCCACCCCTTCTGTAAACGCAAGGAACGTGGCCGCATAGTCTCCCCTGGCTCATCTCGTGAAATAGACCCAATTCTCTGCCCAGCCCCAAGCCCCACTGGCAACTAAAGACACCAGCAATAATTCCCTTCCTCACCCTCAATACCCGAAGCTTCAGCTGGCCTTCACTGCCGCAGTTAAAGCTGCGGTAATACGGAAGTAAGCCAGGAGAACCCCTTTTTCTGCATATATAGGAGCGAAAAATGTCTTCAGACACTGTCACGTGGCTCCAGGGAAGACAAATGACTCCAGGATGAGATCGCTGTGGGTATGACGGGAATGCACCTGGCCCCTGGTCTTCTAGAGAAATCAGCTGCCAGAGAAATGATCTCATAAAACCACTCACCCTGGAAGACAAGGAGAGCAACAACAGACGATAGCTAACATTGCCTGCTGGCCTCCGTAGGCACAGACACATGTGCGTGCACCCACACACCTGCGCACACACAAATAACAGCAACAAGAGAAAGAGCAGGGAAGAAAAGAACTGAGTGATGAGTGGGGTCCAGAGAGAGAGGTAAAGGAAGGACCCCCGCATAGAGCCGGGACTCCAGCAGGTGCAGACCCAAACCCTGATCGGCTGTGGGACCGATCCCACAAGATGCTATTCCCTCATCTGTTCAGGGAGAAACCAAAAGGCAGACAGAGCTGTTGTGGGGATCAAACAACACAGCACATGTAAAGACGTTAGACCACCAGTCTTACATGTAAGTCTGTGCCCCCACAGAACCTAAATATCAGGGCTCTTTGATGCCAGGAAAGGCTGGATGTGGGGCGCCTGCTCCCTGACACTGAAGATGCTCAAGTATCTGCTAATCATCTTCTTGAGGATTGATGGGAGATGAGAGCAAGCACGAGAGCCTACTCTCAATGCTCTCCCCGGTCCTGACGTTTAATCACTTGTTCCGTGGTAGGAAAGGAGGTCTATTTCCAAGTGGGTGGGATAGAAAGGAATTCTGTCCGTGTGGGCTGCTCACGGCGATCGCTAGTGAAGAATGCAACATGAAAAAGAAGGGTTGGAAGGTCTCCTCTCAGAGTCGTGCGTGGTAGGATCAAAGAGTCCCCAAGGGCAGCCCACACTTCCCTGTTCTCAGACTTGGCACCACTCCACAGTGCGTCTTTCCACCTTGGATTTCTGTGACTCAGGAGGCAGCGAACGCTCCTCACCAAAACACAAGAACCTGCCGGCTCCCTGACAACACCAATTTAGCTTCTGGGAGGCAACGCTGGACTTTCTTCTCTCTTTCTTTCTTCCTTAATGGGAAGTGGTCACAGCCGCGAACTTAGCAAAAGACGTGGGTTAAAGTTTGTCCGTTCTTGGCTAATGCAGTTAGACGTTTTTGAGCAAAGGCAACGAGAAGCGATCATTATCCATTATCTGCATGAGATATTTCAGAGAAAGAAGCAGCGTTTGCCAAAAAAAGAAGAGAAGAGCTGTTTGACTTCCAGCCAGGCTTGTGGGAAACAGGATCACCTTCACATTCTGTAGGACGCTGTGCTAGCCACGTTATTTCAAGCAAATTGGAAAAAGCCCGAAGAAGTACAGATGGCTCACTGGCTCCCCATCCTTCCTAGAGGTCAATGAACAATGAGCCCGTGTCCCTTTCCCTGGCACAAAAAAAGATAGACTCCTATTCTTGAAAAGAATGATGGGTGGGCATGTGTGTGTGTGTGTGCGTGTGTGTGTGTGCATTTACACAGCCTTATGTGGGAAAATGTATAGGGAAAAAGTAATGGCACTCCACTGTAAAACTGCAAACAGTTGTTCCAACTCCACAGTCAAAGCCTGCGGGTCTCCATTGGATAAGGCAGCCTCCATCCCTTTGCGATTTCTCCCCCAGTTCCTGACTGATGGTAGTCTCCATATTGGGGATATTCTAAGGATAATGATTCTAAACTGGAGTCGACAGAAAGCTTCCAAAGCGGCTCCCTTCTCCATGAATATTTTCTCACTCTGCCTTTTTACATTGTCGCTAAGATGCATCCCAATAATAACACATGCTGGCCCGAAAGCTGAGGGAGCGGGATATACACTATTCTTTTTCCTCAGAGACCTTCTGCTTCAAGCATTGGTCACTTCTCTCAACGCGAAGCCTGGGGCTCTGCACAGAGACCTTTTCCTCTTGGGTAGCAGGCCGGTGTGTTTCTAAAAGATTGCAGACAGACATTATCATTACGGGCAACGATCTCATAACTTGCTGCTCTGTGTTAGAGCGTCACATATGCAGAAGTTCCCTGCACGTATCCCTGACGCCTTATACAAATGACTTTGCATTAAACAGCAAGCCCCACCCACCCTGAAGGAGACTATCTGCTCACCTGTGCACTAACAAACTCCCTTGTAGTGAATGCAAATGCCACGTGAGCGCCGTCGCTTTGGGATAAGATTTCAGGAAAACAGAAAATGTAGAAGACAACGGATTTCAGCCATCTATAGGTCCAATTGAGGATTAGGATTCTCAGTTCTCATAGTGTCTAGTGTGGGGCTGGGAGCTTGGAGGACGTACTGTATCTGAGTGTTTTGTGTCCTTTCTGGGATGAGATACCCTGGCGACCTTACAAACTGTTTCCTACTATTATTGCCGTTATCGGTGAAGATGCCATCCCTTCAAATATATCAGCACTTTTCCCAGGATCACATGGCCGATCTGAGCTACAATCTGCCTGATCCAAGATGGTGCGCCATTTCACCTCTTCCTTACTTGACTAGTCCTTTCCTGGCTCTTCCTGCTCCTGGGATGGAACCCGGGGCCTCGAGTATACTAAGCAATAGCTCTACACTGAGCCTCATCCCATCTCTTTTTACTTTTTATTCTCAGACAGGGTTTTGTTAACTTTCCCATATTCACCCTAAATTCACCTTGTAGCCCAGACTTGCCTTTACTGCAAGGTCTTTCTGCCTCATCCTTCCAAAGAGTTGTGATCGCAGGGCCCAGCTTCAGAAGCCTTATCTAAGTGATGTGTGTATCTCTTGCCTGGTGTTTCCTTGTCAACACCATGTGGCAGTAAACAGTTATGCGTGGATCTTTCCACCTTTCCCGAAGCTGGTTCCCACACATCCTTAAGATCTCTATATTACAGACCCATATGCCAGTGATCTTTCTGCTTAGACATTTACATTGTGGAGTCTTGATATAGGGATGTCCTGGAGATTGTCTGAAATGATCCCATCCTGCAGGGTTTGGGGCAAGCCTAAAAGTCCACAGGTCTACTGCTGCTAACACAGCGAACAGACTCTGAACAGTGAGAGCGCACAGCACATTGGCTCCCCTACTGCTTCTTTGCCCTAAAAAAGGAACCTAGAGGCAGGCAGGCTTGGACTGTGCTCAGAAAGTTGGGGAGACGAAACCCAGAGAAGCAGCCCGGGTCTTCTGCCTTCGTCTCACCTGCTCCCCATCCCGTGTTCAAGGACTGCAAATGAGTGGACCCCAGACACGCCTTGTTTCATTTCTGTAGTGTGACCAGAACAAAATGCCTGGGGAAGACAGCTCAGTTAGTAATGAGCTTTCCTTGCAGGCATGAGGACCTGAGTTTGGTGCCCAGAACCATAGATAAATACATAGATAGACAGACAGACAGACAGACAGACAGACAGAAAATGAATAGATAAAAGCCAGGTGTGGTGGTCCACACTTGTAACCTCAGCATCAGAGGGACAGAAACAGGCAGGTCCCAGGGGCTCACTAGCTGGCCAGCCTAAGGAAATCAGAGATCTCCAGGCCAATGAGAGATAGCTTCTGAGCGATGACACCTGAGGTGGCTCACACCTTCATATTCACCCGTGCATGCAAATAAAGCCAAGGAGCCCTTGACTCTGCCATACAGCCTGAGCAGCCATTATGCTTCCCCAGCATGGCACAAACCGTACGGCTTCTCAGCATCTCTCCATCCAGGCAAATGTCTGTTCCTATTTATCCTCGTGTGTCAGGATTGTTTCTTTTTCCATGTGGCCTACTTTCCTACTCAGTTACCTGCACCCTTGCGAGGATGTGTGACCTTTCTGTTACCTCTTGCTCCCCATTCTGATGGCCCACTTCTGTCAGTAACTCATCTTTCCCTCTCCTTGACTTTGGGAGGAACCCCCGCCCCAAGGACAGAAGTCCCAGTGAAACTTGCCCAGAGCATCTTGGCCGTGGTAGCAAAGAAAACATTTGGGGGGGGGGGGAGGTGAGTGAACAAAGGAAGCACGCTGACTGATTGAGGGTCCGTTTCCGTGGGCTTGAACTACTTTCGTCCTTTTGGCTAGTGATGAAGATGTGAATGAAGTCACAAAGTGAGAAAACAGGTTCACAGTCTGAAGGCTGAGATGATGGGCCAGGAAGATACATTGCATAAATAGACATCCTTTATAATACATGCCCCATCTGATAGGCATCCATCGTGCATGTGAATTGCTCTAAGTCACTGACCAGTTTCCAGGAGAGACAGAAGGAGATGGAACAAGAGAGGGAGAGGGAGAAGGGGGGAGAGAGACAGAGAGAGAGAGAGAGAGAGAGAGAGAGAGAGAGAGACAGAGACAGAGACAGAGACAGAGACAGAGACAGAGACAGAGACAGAATCAGAAAGTTCCTCGTTTGCTTCCACAAAGTTCTTTTGGTCTCTGGATGAGCCTCCCTGGGATTGTACCCACTCTCTCTTCAGTGTCCCCTCAAACAAAAGACTCTCCTTGTTTGATTCTGAGATTCAGATCAAGGGAGGAATAAAACCCCCACTTTCCCTTTGAGACAGGGTCTCACTATGTATGTAGCCTTGAACTCATAAAGACTGGCCGGTCTCTGTTTCCAGTGCTGGGATTAAAGGCATGTATCACCAAATCTAGGTAGAGAGAGAGAGAGGCAGGCAGGCAGGCAGACAGACAGACAGACAGACAGACACCCAAAGTAAGACACTGAGTGCCCTGCTCTGTTGCTTTTCACCTTATTCCCTTGAGACGGGGTCTCTTGGTGAACCTAGAACTAGGCTGGCAGCCCCCCAGTTCTGTCTCCATTCTGCACAGCACTAAGGTTACAGGCTCACAAGGCCATGTCTGACTTTTTACAAGATTGCTTGTGAAGGATTTGAACTCGGGTCCTCACGCTTGTACACCAGGCACTCTTCCTCACGGAGCCATCTCCCCAGCCCCTCAAACCCTCCTCTCTCAAGGAGTATGCTGAGTCACAGACACATGAGTGAGTACACACCACGGGGCATGGAGGAGCATCTCTGTGCCTTGAGTGATGGGACAGTTGCTGAAAATATCTCTGATATGAAATGTGTCTGAACTTGGGTAAGTTCTTTAGACTACAGTCAGGCTAAGTCGGGATGCGTGTATCATCTCAGGAGACAGAAATACCTGCAGTCCCGGCCTCCCATCATTCTGAGAGAGAAAGCAGATGGGCCCCTACACACTGCCCCTAGAAACCCCAGGTCTGGGATTGGCCACCATTTAAAAGTAGCTCAGTTTCCTAACACACCATATCCTCCATGTCTCCACTCAGTCCGCCAGCAGCAGCGCCACTAACCAAGTATGCACTAACAGACTACAGACCACACACACCAAATCATGGCAGGGTGGCCTTTGCCTGTATCAACGCTTAGTGCACCTGCTGGATATGTGGCATGGGACTGTCCCCACTTCTCATTTAGGTCTGCCCCACATACAGAGGACTTTTTCTGTGACTTAGAGGGACCGACTGACAAAGTGATCCCTTCGCAGCCAGGTGTGTTATTAAATGAGATCTTGGTCAAATTCTGGTTTGTTTTTGAACATCTGGCTTCTGAAGCTTTAAATGCTTTTCAGGTTAAAACCTCAGTTTCACCTCCTCTGCCATCTTAAAAACTGTCCATGTTTTATCCTGCGAATTTATTTTTCAAGGCAAACCTAGGAATGTACTGTCGCAAAGGGCTGATATCAGAGACCACCTGTGAGTTATTTTTGTACAATCTCACTGAAACAATTTTACTGCAGGTTTTTAGAACAAACAAAGCAGTTGTCTTTTAAAAAAAAAAAAAGCAGTTTTCTTTTTTTTTTTTATTTTTCGAGACAGGGTTTCTCTGTAGCTTTTGGTGCCTGTCCTGGAACTAGCTCTTCTAGACCAGGCTGGCCTCGAACTCACAGAGATCTGCCTGCCTCTGCCTCCTGAGTGCTGGGATTAAAGGCGTGCGCCACCACCGCCCGGCTTCTTTTTATTTTTTAACTTTTAACATAAGAGAAATTTTTCAAAACCGTAAGGGTGTATTTCTAAATTTACCCACATACTGTTAAAGTACAAAGAATTCGGGAGATGATCCCCCAAATATCTAGGGAGCACACACCACTGAGCTGTGATGGAGTTTGTCTTCATATGTTAGAGGCAAAATTAGCCCACAGTGTCAGGCAGCCTGTGTGTGGATCTTTCTCGAAGCAGACAGTTCACCCTAAGAGCCTAATTGCTCATGCGCCGCAGTCTTGAGGTCTATTCTTAATCTTCAGGCTTAAGTGCAAACCCACACTGCAGAAACTTAGGCAGCAAGAAAGCCAGTGGCTCCGTCAGCCAGAAACCATGGTTCCTGGGGCGGTCTTGTCTCCCTGAGCGAACTGATAAAGGTGGCTGTAACTCACACCTGATCCCTTTGGAGGGGGTGATTGCTGCTCAAGAGAGAGCCGGTCCTCCTGCTGAGTAGCCTGAGGTTGCAGAGAAAATGATGTTCTTGTCTGATCTAGTCATTCATTCAAGCATCTATGGACAATATGCAATCGTTCCAGGGTGAGACTTGGTACTGAGAGAAGCAAAGTTTGTGAGGCGGATTGTTGGGGCAGATATTTTAATTCTGTGTCCAGGGAGAGCCCCGAGCCATCGGTAAACAAGGTTAGGCCAATGCTCTGGGATAGCTAAGTCGTGGGCTCTGGTTGAATTTACAGAAAGAAAGGAAACTGGCCAGAAAAAGTATCTTTTTGAGAAAGGGCATTGACCAAAAGGCAAAGAGAATGAACTCCAGGGAGGTGAAATCTACAATTGCAGAGGACCAGGTTAGCTGTCAGTTTCGTTTTGCTGCTTAGCCTTGCAGAGCATGGAGGGTGTGGCTGCCCGAGGGTAGAGCCAGGTGGTGCCCAGACACCAAATCCGATTGGCTCCTATAGTCAGCCCTCAGAGTTTACATTTCATGTTAAGTGTACCAAACCCTTTGCCAGAGTTAAAACAGGAACTTCCTGGCCTGACCCGTTTTGCACAGAATGTTCTAGCAACAGAGCTAGTGAACACCTGTCATTCCAGAACTCCAGAGACTAAGACAAGAGAACTGTAAGCTCAAAGTCAGCCTGGGTTGCATTCAGAGAATCTGTCTAAAACTGAAGAACATTCTAGGGGGCTGGGATAATTAGGAGGGAGGGGCTATCACCCTGTCCTAGGGGACAATACAGCTGCCCATCTGAGCAGAGGAAGCATGGAAGGGAACCGGTCTCACGAGTCCGTCACTGAGACAAAGAACTGGCAGGGTTGGTTCATTTGCTCGCTGTCCTGCAGCTAAGGTTTTTTGTGGCCAGATTCATACAATGGCCAGGGGTGGAATTAGAAAATTGGTGGGATTAGAAAATTAGTTTGATCTTCAAGCCAAAAATCAACAAAACGATCCTACAGAGTGTCGCTCCCCCCACCCCAACCCACCACCCCTGCCTTGGCAGCATTGTGGCCACTCTTTTTGCTAAGCAAGTGTTCATAAGAATGAATTTGACACTCATCTGCTTATAGCCAGATTTGCACATGATGCCCAACTCATTAAACAATCCATCGACGGCGAGAGAGACGGAGCTTCATTACGCGCCCGGCCGCCCAGGTTCTAGCTGCCTTTCCGTGCTCACCTCCGCTGTCGGAGGCAAACAGAACCGCTTGGATCAAGTGAACAATTTTAAATGTTTAATATTAAAATGTGGTTTCGAGAAACTCCTTGGAACCCTCAGCCATTGTTAAGATACACTCCCTTTGACAGGTGCGCCGGCGCTTTTTTTTTTTTTTTTTTCCTGAGGCTTTTCAATGTGTTATTTTATCGGGTGCATGAGATTTAGTCTATTCTGCGGAGGCAAACAGACAAAAAGGGTCTCTCAGCACGAGTTACTCTGCTGTAAAGGTTATAGTAAACATGTCAATGCCTAATTAAGCAGAAAATTTTATCTGGATTGTGGGGGAGGAATGTGCTGTCTCCGACTTTTCTTCTGGGGACTCCATTTAGAAGGACAAAGTAGATTGTGAGGTTGGATGGGTCTTTAGGAAGCTCAGCACCAAATGTCAGCAGGGGGCAAAAAAAAAAAAAGGAAAAACGGGAAGGAACACTACTTCTTGTCCCCTGGTGGAAATGACCGTATTAGTTGGCAGGGGTGTGTGTGTGTGCGCGCGCACATGCATGCATGCATGCAAGCTTTTCATTCTCTCTGTGATCGTACTACCCATAAGCATGGTGGCAGTATGTTATAGCCTGGAGAAGTCATGAATAATGTTGTTTTCTTGGTATTTGTCCCAGAATCAGAACACCCATTTCCTTTACAAAAGTGACCGAGTTTATTTTATAAAGTTTGCCTGATTTCACTCACAAATGTAAGATCATTTCGCCAAGAGTGGTGGCTCATGCCGACAACGCCAGCACTGAGGCAGGAGGATTGTGAGGGCTCACAGCACCCTTAGGGCTACAAAGCGACACTCAAAAGAAACAGCAGCAGCTAAGTGGCCCACATGGGATGGCTAAAACGTATCTGATTTTTGAAGTATCTTTCATGTCTCAGGAAACTTTTATTTTTTTAATAATTAAGAACTTTCTCCTTGACCGTAATCATGGAATACCTCTTTAGAATGCTTACGTTTGTCTTGATGGAAGAGGATGTCAATCACAGGGAGGGTCTGGTCTGATGTGCGCATTCGGTTGTTTCAAAATGCAGTTTTCCTGCAGGAAGTGGCCATTTATTAATGGTTGCTTGGCTGGATTGGATAGTTTTCCTTTCTTCCAATCAATTTTTGGCACTAGAGACCAGCAACACCAATTTAATGAAAAATCTGCTTGTCAGTTTGCTGGGGAAGCAAAAAAGCACCTCACCAATAACAATAAAATAACAAATGCAACCATAAAACTCGTGGCCAGACTGAACTTTTGCATTTTATCTTGTTTTATGGACGCCTGCCCTCAAAGCCATAGGCCCTTGTCTTCAGCATTCCCACAGTCCTCCCTCTAGCTGCTTAAAGATCGACCAAATTTCACTGCTGCCCTGGGAAGATTTTCTTATTCATTAAGTTGGCGGCAGAAGGAAGGCCTGCACAAAATAATGAATTCTTTCGACAAACAGCACTGGGTTTTGTGGGGACCCTGCGGGGTCTGCAACTTTCTCTGTTTTTTTAAGCCTCAGTCTCCAGACCTCTAAAACAATAAACAGATGACAGCACGTACTGTATGTGGATGTTAGATAATAAACACGAAAGGACATGCTCGGGGGCTGGAAAGATGGCTCGGTGGTCGCTGCATACGCATGAGGACCAGAGTTTAGTGAGCAAGCAACCACATACATGTCAGGCAGACGTGACAGCCTGCCCATCACCCCAGCATTCAGGAGGCAACTACAGGGGACTCACAGAGCAAGTTAGATGGATAGACTAGCTGAATGAGCCAGCTCTAGGCTCACGTGAGAGGGAGATCCTGCCTCACTCTGTAATAAGGAGGGGAGGCTCCGAGGGAGGTCCTGCATCAATCTCTAACCTCCACACGAGGCTTCACATGTGCCCACACACATGTAAGCATGCATACATACACACACCAAAATCATTTGTAGTAATTTACCTGGGTGCCAGGGGAGAATAATTTCTCAATTAAAATTTTTCATCTTCACCAACAGCAACAGCTTTGATACCCCTGACTACAGACCCCTCCTTCCTCAGGCCCTTCTCTTTGAACTCTCTCTGGTGGCCTTCAGTGCAGAGACACCTCGCGTCCAAGCTGGAGTTTTGGTGGATGGGAAGAAGAGAACCTGGTCTAGGGCTTGTGTTTTGTTTTGTTTGTTTGTTTCCTGCCATCAAGAGGGAGAGTGATGTTTCTGAGGGAAACATTGTGTTAAGGCCATGCTAACCCTGCAGATTTGTAGCTGGGTCTCTTTTGCATGGAGACATCTTTGGTTGCCGTTTATCCGCGTGCCTCTGAAAGGCCAGGTGGAGAAAATGAACCTATGGGCATAAACAGTCACATTCCCCGTCGGCCCTGATGGATATTTGTCCATTAATTCTCTTTTGCACCCTCTCTCTCGTGCCTTCATTTTCCCTATGCAATTATTGCCCTCGGTCCTCTCGGAGAAGGGAAAGCATGCATTCCCCAATAGCATTTTACATCCACAAATCAACTCTATAATTGGCACCTCGTGACGGGTACCCACAAATCACAGTGCATTTGAAATTACAGGAACAAGATGGAGAGAGTATTTTTAGCCGTGTCTGGGAAGGTCTTCATAAACCCATGTGAGAGTAATAGACTAGCCCCCAAATCTCCCATTCCAACACCATTCCCCATTATTTTAAAATCATTGTATTTGCTGAGCTTACATAATTTTTCAGCCATTGGTAGGAGAATGTATTTGCATACTCCGTGGTCTCTCTCCCAGCAACTCTCTATAAATAAAAATGTTACAACAGAAAGACACAGGTTATCAACGATACAATGGCTAAGCATCCGGGTTCCTCTTTAGACGGATGTATGCCGATGCTCCAAGTGCCTTGGGACTGTTTGCCAGTGATGTGCCAAGGGCCAAGGTAACTTTCTTAGGAGCCAACACACTCCTGTGCTGCGATGCTGGTAGAATTTGCATTTCGATCTAGATTTCCTGACAGCCACACACGTGAATTTAGCCACTGCCTCATTATAGGAGTATCTGAATGATATTTGATCCCGTAATGGTTAACTCGTGATAGTATCCACGCATAGAGAATTGTGGTTTTGCCAAGTTAAAAAGAAACAGCCAATGGATGGCATGGAAGACATCCTTTAGGGTCTGGAGGTGTACTCGGTTGCCATAGTGCTTGCCTAGCATGCGTAAAAGCTGGGTTCCATCCACAGCACCACAGGAACTGAGTGTGATGGTGCCCACTTGTAATCCCAGCACTGGGGAGTTAGAGGCGAGAGGATCAAGGGTTCACACCCTGCAACATAACAGATTTGAGGCCATCCCGGGCTACGTGAGGCCCTGTTCCAAAATTAAAATGTGTCATTTGTCTTTTTCCCTGCTTCTGTTTTTTACCAGCTTGTGACTGGTGAAAGTATAGATTAAATTGCTATTCAGTTCAGCCTGGGTAAATGGGGACACGGGGACAGACTCCGAGAGCCGTTACGTTTAGTTCATCTCTCTGTATCTCTTGCAGGCTATGCCCAGGAGGAAGTTCTGAAGGAAGAGGAGGAAATAAAGGAGGAAGAGGAGGAGGAGGAAGACAGTGGTTCGGTGGCTCAGCATCAGGGCAGTAATGACACGGGGACAGATGAGGAACTAGAAACAGTCCCGGAGCAGAAAGGCTCCTTCAGCTGCCAGAACTCGCCAGGGAGCCACCTGTCCAACCAGGACGCAGAAAATGAATCACTTCTGAGTGATGCCAGTGACCAGGTGTCAGACATCAAGAGCATCTGTGGCCGAGATGTCTCGGACAAGAAAGCAAACGCTCACCGCAAGCTTCCAAGCGAACCCCATAACTGCATGGATAAAATGACAGCCGTCTATGCCAATATCCTGTCAGATTCCTACTGGTCAGGCCTGGGCCTTGGCTTCAAATTATCCAACAGCGAGAGACGGAATTGTGACACCCGCAATGGCAGCAGCAAGAATGATTTTGATTGGCACCAAGATGCCCTGTCCAAAAGCCTCCAGCAGAACTTGCCTTCCCGGTCTGTCTCTAAGCCCAGCCTATTCAGCTCTGTGCAGCTGTACCGGCAGAGCAGTAAGATGTGCGGCTCGGTGTTCACCGGGGCCAGCAGGTTCCGCTGCAGACAGTGCAGCGCGGCCTACGACACTCTGGTGGAGCTGACCGTGCACATGAATGAGACAGGCCACTATCAAGATGACAACCGCAAAAAAGATAAGCTCCGACCCGCGAGCTACTCAAAGCCCCGGAAAAGGGCCTTCCAGGACATGGACAAAGAGGACGCGCAGAAGGTTCTGAAATGCATGTTTTGCGGCGACTCCTTTGATTCCCTGCAAGACCTGAGCGTCCACATGATAAAGACAAAACATTACCAAAAAGTGCCTTTGAAGGAACCGGTACCAACCATTTCCTCTAAAATGGTCACACCAGCCAAGAAGCGTGTTTTCGACATCAACAGGCCTTGCTCCCCGGACTCCACCACGGGGACACAGGCAGAATCGTTTTCTTCCCAGAAAAACACCAACTTGCAGCTGCCCTCCAACAGCCGCTACGGCTACCAAAACGGAGCCAGCTACACCTGGCAGTTCGAGGCCTGCAAGTCACAGATCTTAAAGTGTATGGAGTGTGGCAGTTCCCATGACACCTTGCAGCAGCTCACCACCCACATGATGGTCACAGGTCACTTTCTCAAAGTCACCAGCTCTGCCTCCAAGAAAGGCAAGCAGCTGGTGTTGGACCCGCTGGCCGTGGAGAAAATGCAGTCGCTGTCCGAGACCCCAAACAGCGAGTCTCTGGGCGCTAAGCCGTCAAGTAACTCTGCCTCTGACTGCACGGCCTCTAGCACCGAGTTAAAGAAAGAGAGCAAGAAGGAGAAGGCGGAGGAGATCAACGAAGACGAGCAAGGGGTGAAAGGCGAGGAATACGAAGACCCTCTACAGAAACCTCTCGACCCCACCTTAAAATACCAGTATCTGAGAGAGGAGGATTTGGAAGATGGCTCAAAGGGTGGAGGGGACATCTTAAAGTCACTGGAAAATACTGTAACCACAGCCATCAACAAGGCCCAAAACGGTGCTCCCAGCTGGAGCGCATACCCGAGTATCCACGCAGCCTACCAGCTGTCAGAGGGTGCCAAGCCACCCATGGCAATGGGCTCTCAGATACTGCAAATCAGACCCAACCTCGCCAACAAGCTAAGGCCCATCGCGCCCAAGTGGAAAGTCATGCCGCTTGGCCCTGTGCCCACAAACCTGGCCCTGTACACTCAAGTTAAGAAGGAGACAGAAGACAAAGACGAAGTCGGAAAGGAGTGCGGGAAGGAAAGTCCCCGTGAAGAGGCAACATCTCTCAGCCAGTCTGAGGGGGAGTCTTTCTCCAAAATTGAAACACCCTCAGAATCCAGAAAGGCTGAGCCCTGTCCCCCGAAGGAGGGAGAGAAGCTGCCGAAAGAGAAACCAGAGCCATTAGAACCTGTATCTTCTCTGAGCAACGGGTGCGCACCGGCTAACCACACCCCGGCCCTGCCTTGCATCAACCCGCTCAGTGCGCTGCAGTCTGTCCTCAACAACCACCTAGGTAAAGCTACTGAGCCTTTGCGCTCTCCTTCCTGCTCCAGCCCCAACTCAAGCACAATCTCTATGTTCCACAAGTCTAGTCTCAGCGCAGTGGACAAACCGGTCCTAAGTCCCTCCTCCACCAGGCCGGCCAGCGGATCCCGACACTACCTGTTTGAGAACAGTGACCAGCCCATTGACCTGACCAAATCCAAAAGCAAGAGGGCCGAGTCCTCGCAAGCACAATCCTGCACGTCCCCACCTCAGAAGCATGCTCTCTGTGACATTGCTGATATGGTCAAGGTCCTCCCCAAAGCCACCACCCCCAAGCCAGCTGCTCCCTCGAGGGTCCCGCCCATGAAGCTGGAAATGGATGTCAGGCGATTCGAGGATGTTTCTGGCGAAGTCTCGACTTTGCACAAGAGGAAGGGCAGGCAGTCCAACTGGAACCCCCAGCACCTGCTCATCCTTCAGGCGCAGTTCGCCTCGAGCCTCTTCCAGACATCGGAGGGCAAATATCTGCTCTCTGACCTGGGCCCACAGGAGCGGATGCAAATCTCAAAGTTCACGGGACTCTCGATGACCACAATCAGCCACTGGCTGGCCAATGTCAAGTATCAGCTTAGAAAAACAGGGGGGACAAAATTCCTGAAAAACATGGACAAAGGGCACCCCATCTTTTACTGCAGTGACTGTGCCTCCCAGTTCAGAACCCCCTCTACTTACATCAGCCACTTAGAGTCTCACCTGGGCTTCCAAATGAAGGACATGACGCGGATGGCGGCTGACCAGCCAAGCAAGGCGGAGCAGGAGATCTCCCGGGTGTCGTCGGCTCAGAGGTCTCCGGAAACAATAGCCGGTGAAGAGGACACAGACTCTAAATTCAAGTGTAAGTTGTGCAGTCGGACATTTGTGAGCAAACACGCAGTAAAACTCCACCTAAGCAAAACGCACAGCAAGTCACCCGAGCACCATTCTCAGTTTGTAACAGACGTGGATGAAGAATAGTTCCGCAGGTACGGGTTTGCTCCCAGGTGATGGTGACCATGGCCTTGTGAGGAGCATGCTCAGAGGAGATGGGTCTGCTCAGAGGCAGAGGGTGTCTCCCGAGGCCACGCAGGACCATAGTTTGCTGGCATAGACTTAATTTTTTACAAAAGACAGAACATGAGTGGGTCCCAGCCATTCCCCCATGTCCTTCAGGTTAGTGGGGAAGTAGATAGAATGCGTCTGAAAGAGATGAGGCTCGTGTTTGCTTACAGAGCTGTGGGACACACAATTCCCTTAGCATCCTAAGGCCCGACCTCCAAGAGGACTAGATTCCATTCTGCCGGCTGCCTTCTCATGGCAATGCTAATAGAGAGAGGAGAGGTGAGCACTCAAGTGAAGACGGAGGACTTATTCGGGCCCATCATATACAGAGATAGCTTACTCAGTTCACGAATGGCTTAATGTTATCTTTATGGTCCTTGCAAGGAATACATTATATAGCTAACTTCTATCAATGGTACCTTTCCACTCCTTGCCTGTTTCTTTCCCACATTCGTTTTCCTACAAAAGAGCAGGTGCCCCTTAAGGGGAAGCGTTGGGATGCACTGTTCTCTATGGAACAGGGAGATGAGGATGGAGGAGGCTTTTCTTCCTCTCTCGCCTTTTGGTTTTCTTTAGGATAAACTCTGGGTCGAGTCCACCGTTAACAGACAGATGCAAAGCATCCCTGAGAGTTTATTTTGTGTATAGAGATGGATAGCTTGTAACCCGCATATGGTTAAGGACATCGGATCCATCCCACAGCTTCAAGGTCATTTTTTATTGAGCTAGAGGGGCAGTTAGGTAGCAAAACACTTGCCCAGTGTGCCTAAGGTTCTGGGTTCAAGTCCCAGTGCCAAAAAGAAAAGAATTTGTACCATATATCATAGAAGTTCATGTCTTATATAGTTACCAGTAACCAAGTTACTTATGTCACCTCCAGGAGAAAGGACGGAGACCAAAGGCAGATGCCTTAGCAGATCAGTACCATAGGCTGTTTGCAATTGTTGAGCATAAGCAAGGCTGGATGTCCACAACCCTCCCTCATGGGACTCCTAAGCTTCCTTTTCTCTACCCTCCAGCATGACACTCCCACACTCTAAGGACCCCAATACATATTTAGATTGACCTCTGCCTGGGGTTACACCCCAACACGAGGACCCAACATAAACGAAAGCTTCTGCTTTTTCCAGCCCAGCTTATATCCCACAGCATTGCTCTTAACTCATTCATGGTAAAGTCTGGAAAGCTGGTAATGGCCTATTGTATGAACCCCCACCACCCCCTATTTTCAAAGCATTTACTTTACACAGGGGTGGAGGGGGGGCGTTCAGGTCAAGCTTTGCAGGTGTGAGCGGTAAGGGAGTTCCCAGTAGAGCAGGGTCCTTATCCGGCAAGGCTCTGAGTGCACCGCCAAGGGGCAGAGAAGTTCTGAGTATGAGGCGGTTAAGACAAAAGACAAGAAAACACATGCTTGACTTGAGACTCACCCTCCGGGTGGGCATCCATGCTTCTGATTTGGGTGGGCTGCAGCGAAAGGCCACCCCTGTTGTTTGCATGCTTTTGCCATGAAAATTAAATGTTCCGGGCAGATTCATCTCCGGGTTTCCAAGCATGATTGTACGTCTTCCCTTACTGAATGGAACGCTGTTCTGCATCTGTCGAACCCACGCGTGAGCTCGGGGTTCTGCCTCATGCTATTTATTTGCCATATCACATTTTAACTTTTTATGTAATTAGCCACTATGCTCTTCTGGACCTTAAAAAGAAAAAAAGGTGGACATACGTAAAGTACCTAGAGACAAGAAGTGTGTTTCCGATCTAACAACTGTGGGTCCGAACCACAGTGAAGAGAACAGACAGGTGATGTTTATTTTGTGCTATAATAAAGACCAATTTTCCACCTGTTAGGTCTGTAATCATTTTTTAACTGCGATATGGAAATAGGGAGAAGGGAGGCAAAAGGAGGGTTTCATCCCGCCTGAGTCAGAATCCGAAGCGTGCACTAGAGACGTGAAAAGCAACCGATAATTCGGGGAATATACACAAAGGCTACTTGTAAATCCAAATCCACATGGGTAAGATCGCTCTTTTTGCATCTGTCCACACTTGTAAAGAACAAATACTTCTAATTTAGGACAGATTGATCATTACAGAGAGTAGCAAGGCTCTGGCTTCGTGCATTCACCCCTGTGCTGGGACGTCAGACCGGGCTGACGTCAGAGGTTTGGAGTCATTCCGTCCAATGGGAGTGTCTCACATGTGTTGAAGAGAGAATGTGGATGCCGGTGTATTTGTGTTTGAGGGAAACCATTCTAGTCTGATTAAGTGTTTGCCCCCATGGGTGACGAGACGGTGTCTTGGAGCTTGGCTCATCTGGAAAGAGCACTCCAGGGGAGCTGTTCACGGAAGCCCCGCCCACTTCTTAGAGCTTATGCTTACGATAGTTTGTTTCCGCTGTTTTTTCTTAATTTTATAACTTTATTATCAAAGAAAAAAGCTTGACGGTCTTAATGACCACAGGATTCTACTGTCATCTGGAATTCTGATCTTAGCTGATATGGAGGACGGCGCAATGTGTGAAAATGATGTGGTATTTTGGGAAAACGTGAGGGTATGACGGGGTAGTCAAGTTTATCATGTCTAGGTGTTTCTAAACAACATGAATTCCAACCTGAATCTTCTTTCCTCTCGTGGGCCTGCCTTAAATCCTCTGAGCACCCTGCCAAGTAGCAAAGTCAGTGCTCACTTAAGGTTCCTTAGAAAGTATAAAATGGGCACCCCCTCTTTTAGGACACAAGTTATCTAAAACAATCATAGAACATGTTTGTATACGCCTTTAAAAGTCTCTTGCTCTTGACTCGAAATTAAAGAGAGTAAATCACTGAGTCTCAAATGCATAAGGGCTTCAAATTATAGTCATTACCACGTAATATAGTGTACGCATTTAACAGTACACCTAACCTTGAGCTGGCTGGCAGAAATGTATTCTCGTCCAACAAGCTACCTGCCACTCCTGTTATGGATGGCTTGATGGGGATGTATGTTCAGGGCGAAAAGCATGGAAGGCTGCCAGCTACGATGAAGGATGGACGTCTAATCCAGATGAACTTGCCCTTCAGATAAATCACGGAGTCTGAGTATAGCTGTGTCCCAAATAACATGCGGACCATAGTTTTATCTTCAAAAAGAAGTCGTTGTTTACACAAGATCCATTTTTTAACATGGAAACCTGTAATTCTGTCCTTATTAATCACGTAGATTACATACCAATCTAGGGAGAGCCGAACAGGCTGGAGTCAGTAAGGCCTGTAAGAGGTACACACTGTTGCTCCGTTCATTAAAGAAAGTCCCTTCTTTCCATTCCTCCTCCCTCGGCAAATGCTGGTCGTGTTTCACCTTGCACCCCAGTCTATTTAGTGATAGCCTTAGCCGTGAGCCAGCAGGAACACCAATTACAATAGCAAACTGCCGGGACTTGTAGCAATGGCTTCACAAGCATCCCTTCACACTAGTCTCACAAACAGTCCTCTGAAGTGTGGGTGAGCCAAAGAAATAATGGCACAGGCACAGTACTGCATCCCCCAAAGTCCCACCACCTCTGACCTTCATTTACGCATTAGCTCAAATCAAGAAGACCATTGGCCCACGGCAAACATGGTAGTGATCCCAGGAAATAAAATAATGGCCAAAACGAGGGTCTGCCATGGAGGCCAGAGGTAGGCATACAGATAGCAACTCACGGGGAGCTGCTGAATGGAGTGCACCAGGGCGGGGGGATGGGCCTTTCCCCATCCCAGGGTAACAGAGATGAGGAGCACTCATTCTGGGGAGGATGTGGATGCTCAGGTCTTCCCCCCCCCCGCCCGGCTTCCAATGTCATCCCATCCACCATGCTAAACCCTGTTTTATTTGTAAGATGGGGACATTAAAGCCTGCCAATAGGAAGGATTTGAGAATTGCCTAAGTGCATGGGATCTCCTTGCAGAAGGCCTGGTATTCAGTCAGCCCACAGAAGGAAGTCCTGCAGAATCTGCATAGCCCTTCTCTGTCCTGAAGCCTCGCTGGAAGCACCTAGACTCGTCAGTCCTCTCCGCTGACTGACTCATGGCCAGATAGCTGTTCCCCTTGCAAACGTCAGCCTCTGAGTGTGGTAGTAACAACACGGCTATTGGCCTCTTCCTAGGAGTCAGGAGTGGCTACACTCGGCACCCTCATTTTGAAGAAAGGAAATCCTCAGTGACTAGGTCCCTCCATACACACGCAGTCAGCGAAGGTGGGAGCCCCAGCCTCAAGCACCACGCATCTATCCAAAGCTCCTCTGCTATCTTCTGCCCTTGGCTCCTCCTCCTCGCCTGAGCTGAGGGCCCCCTGCATGACTGACAGACAATGCAGGGGAAAGGCTGGAACATGAGGGGGAGAGGTGTGCCAAAAACAAAGGTTCCCCAAGGCTTCTGGGAAACCCCAGCTGTAAACAAATGAACCGCGATGGCCGAAGGGCAGAGATGCATTATGGGAAATGTGTCCTAAAGCAATTTCACTATTGCGTGGACATCACAGAATGAGCACAGACAGCCTTGGTGTCACTGAGTGCCGGATCTCAGGAAACCACCGCGATACTCGGAGTCAGATGTTGACCAAAACAGAAATATTACACAGAAATACGGGGACCTAGGGATGAGCCGTGGGGCAAAGCGGGCCTCCTCCTTCCTGTCATCTTAATTCCTCCAGTTGTATGATAAGCATTTGTATAGAGTATCTAAGACATTACCCCAATCCACATGGGCCTATGGATATATCATTTTCACTCAGGAATTCATCTTAGGCGAACAACATAAGATAAGGGTGGTTTGGCCACGGTGGAGAGGAGATGAGAACCCAGGCCGCAGGGTCCTGCAGGAGGCCCTGGTCCTTCTCAAGTAGCAAGAACCAGATGCAGAATCTTTTCTAACTCTCTTTTTTCATTTCATTTGAGTGATCTGCCTTACCTCCCCGGGCACGTCGCCCCATTGCACTTTCCCCCTCATTTGGACTTCTGAACGCTCAGTCTTGACGTGTGTAATTCGCTGCTTTAATATAGATGAACATTGTTTTTAATTTACCCCAGTCTGCCATCACTATCATCTTTTCATTTAACCAGACGTGATTCTGGGTTTCTTTTTTTTTTTTTTTTTTTTTTTTTCTTTTGCTAAATTGAAACTCCATGAGCGACAGGGAGTGCAATGTTTTAATTAGCTCATATTTTTTATATGGATTTATGTCTTTAAAATACATTTGTGTAATTCTTCAGCTAAATTAAAAACGTCTTTCTGCAAAAGCGAGGAGGGCAAATAAAGAGTAAATTGCGTCATTAGGTTCGGAAGACACCCGAAGAAGGGGGGGATGCCGGCTGAGGGACACAACACACACAGTTGCAGGGGCTGGCTGCTCTCAGAGATCATTTTGAACTTGCCCTTCATTTAACGAAGTGTTTCTCTATAAAAGCATTAAGGGGGAAAAAAAGGCTTGGGGAGGGATTTTTTTTTCAAGGTCCCTCATAAGTAAACAGGCCGTTACCTTCCACGAGCTCATTCTAAAGCAACCTGCCGCAAAACAAAACAGAAAAATACAAGTCGCGATGATAAACCGTTTTCCTCTGCATTTCTCTCTTTGTCTGTTTTTTTTTTTAACTATCAAGTTTAAAGCTTTCCACGATGCTTTTTTTTCCCCTACTTTTATAGGAGACAAGTGACATTCTGTGGTAAATGCGAGAAAAAGCCATGCAGAACTGAGATCTCTCTAATGCATTGACACTAACTTGCCCTCTATTGTTGGAAATGAGCAGGCGCTCATGATTGTTCATCAAACAGCTCCTAATGCTGTGAAGGCATTCAGCTATAATTTCTCCGTGCATTTATAATTACTGTCATAGGCTGCACACCTCGGTGAGCAGATTAAAGCTATAAACTATTTAGCCGCGGCTCTCCGACGAGGGACTTGATTTGTCTGGCAGGAGGGATTTGTTAGGGAGCTTGACACTTCACATAAAAACGACTCAACTTGATGAAGAACAATGCAGTTGGAGCAATGCGGGGATTTTAAATCAGTGGGGACGCCACGCCCCGCAAGAATCACAGGGCAGTTTGTTAAATGATATGTAGGCCAGGGGGATGCGGGATGCGCTGGGCTACCAAAATAAGAGGATCCACTCTCGCTCGGCGGACTTTTCTCCACTCTCCTCTGGAAGAGTGGAAGTTGGTGGGAGATCCATTTGTAAATGGTGTAGGAGGCAAGGAGGAGGGAAGTCAACACCCCCAAGGGACAGGAAACTCTGCGGATAGAGGACGTATACACACTCAGGATCCCAGGAGTCCATGGGATATCGTTGGGTGGCTTTTCTCCCCGCCTAAAACATTTATGTGCCTGTGTGTGAGAGTTTGTAGGCACATGATATAATTCGAGAGTGAAGTGTATCTCCAGCAGACCGATTGCATGGCTTCTAGCTATAAGAGTGAACGAAGGTATTTCCTAATTCTGTTATCTTGTAAGTGCTGGTGCTCCTGAACCCGGAGCTGTTAGTATGTGTGAGCTGTTGGCTGCGTGTGTCAGCTTGTCTCGCTGGGAATTGAACTCAGAGCCTCGGACATTCTAAATAAGAACTCCACCTCTGAGATACACTCCCAGGATGTGTGTGTGCGTGTGCACACACGAGAGGAGGGGGAGATCATTGTACATGTGATAAGTTTCACGAGAATATTTTCACGCACTTTGAATGTGTTCACCCCCTCCCCACCTGCATGCTATTGCCATTTATCTCTCCGATTTTCTATCTTTTGTGATATATTCCAGGCTGGTCTTGAACTCACAGACACCCTGTTTCTGCTTACCTCTCTGTGTTTGGATTCCAGATCTTTTCGATGGACTTTGAACTTACCATGGAATCGTCCTCTACCCACACACATCTCACAGCCATAAATAAACACAAACTGATTTGAAAGTATCATTCAGGATCAAGGCCTCAGGAGTACCTACAGATAGTCAGAATTACGTGCTTGTCCTAAAATATCAGGGAGTGACAAACGCAAGCACCCAAGAGCCAGAAGGAAGCACACAGGTCCAGCAGGCAGGGCACAACGGTGACAAATTAAAACAGCGAGCCCCACAGCTTAACATGGGAACAAGAAAACCCTTGTCTTTGAGGGAAAGCATTGCATGTTTACACTGACGAGTTTTATGAGCGTGCTCTGGGTTGGTTGTTATTGTTTTGAACACTCTTCAGGCTGAATATGGGATTCAGAAACCAGATCTTCCAAGTTACCAGTTTGGCAAGACAGAGGAGGCCAGAGGTCCCATTTCCTAGGTTCTTTGTCCCTTCGAGCTCTTCGACCCTAGAGCCCCAGTTCCCGCACCAATGCACCACTCCCAGCTGTGAAAGAGCTGTGGGTTGCACACCTGAAACAGCAAAGCAGTAGGATTTTCAAGGGGCCAGTCAGCCAGGTTTGCCGAGGACTTGGCCGGGAGAGTTCCTGGGGTTTGGGCAGTGACAGGAGAGACTCCTAACACGCTGGGCTGAAATGATCACCCAGTGTCCTTTGACAACTTGCTCCTCCTGCCACCATCCACACCCTCCTCCTGCTTCTCATCTCTCTCCCATAAGGCCACTAGCCCCACTGTGGGTGCAGCTGGTGAAATGGTACCCGTGCTCTACTCCCAATGATATTTAATCAATGAGAATGTCCCTAACATATCTGGGCCAATGATAATCGTTCAGTCCTCACAGTGCATCTGTAAAGCAGATATCACTCCCCTTTTGGAGATAAGAAACCACGGGCTCATCAGAGAAGGGGCTCCAGGAATCCCGAGACCCACAGAAGTAGGTGGCAAAGCTGTAACACCAAGCCAGGCCCTGGGGAATCTCCCCTCAGGGCTGTTAACACAGCACCAGCCTCCTGCACTCATCCCGACTTCACCTTGGTGCTTCTGAGCTCTGTGCTTTAAAGTGTGTAACCTCTTTAGGAGCTGATGTTTTAGTCCTGGGTGGTTAAGGGCTGCGGAAGTGACTTGGAGGGTAAAGCACTGGCCTGGTAAAGTGCAAGGACCTGGGTCTGATGCCCAGAAGTCATGTAAAGCCAGAGGCAGTGGCCTGTGTCTTTAATCCCCCGTGCTCCTGTAAGGAGATGAGAGGCAGGAGCAGGAGATGCTCCAGGAGCCCGTGGACAGCTGCCCTGTGTGTGTGGCAACTGAGCAAATGATAAAGAGAGTCTGCCTTAGACAGAGAGGTGAGAGGAGGCCATCCAACCCTCACGTGTGCACACAGCACACCCACACCCACATTTGCTTACAGAAACATGCATGTGTGAGAGAGTACACAACACACACATACACACACACACCACCACCACCAAAAAAAAACTGTATGCACTTCAATACTGTCAACATTATCACAACATACAACGTGCTAAAAAATAAAATAACTAAGATAAAATAGGGTGGCTATACCTCAGTTATGCTTATTATAAACAATGGAATGTTCTGGTGTGCTCAAACACTGCCTTGAAAGCTGGAGGCCCAGAAATACCCTGTCCCCCCACCAGCTCTAAACTCATGCCAGCTTTAGCTCTTACCAGCCACCGGTATTCTTACCAGCATACAAAGGTCTTTGGCTCAGCCAGACTCCTGTGCAGTGACGCTGGTCTTCGATGGGTTGCTTTAAGGTACATATAGACTACCACGTGCAGCTCTCCTTGTTCACTCAGGCACCAGAGTCAAGCACTTCCTGTTTGCCCCCACTAGCACTCTCCATGTGTCCCGTCCTCTTCAAAACCCAAACATGACACAGACAGGACAGGCAAGTCCCAGGTGCGGGTGCTTGCCAGACAGACAGACACTGTCATAATGCAGGCTCACCAGAGGCTTTACAGGAGCTCAGGAAAGGCCTCTTGAGTGTCACCTCCAAACGTTTTGGTGAAATTTAATTGCCACTGAGCAGTATCAGGGAGGTGGGACTCTCAAGACAGGATTAGGGTTAATGGCAACATCATGGTATCTTTCAGTTATTCTGGGAGGGAGCCCACTGTGCTGAGTGTGCACTCTTGACAAGAAAAGTTGAGAAACTGAAGGCGTAGCTCATGAGTGGAGGGCTTGCCTAGCAAGCTTGAATCCCTGGCTTCCATTCCTGGCACCATATAAGCCAGACATGGTGATGTGTATTTACAATATCAACAGTGGAGAAGTGGAGGCAGGAGGATAAGAAGTTCAAGGTCACCACTGGCTATATAATAAGTTTAGGGTCAGGCTAGGCTACCTGTGACCTTTGTCTCCAGATGAGAAAAGGAAGGAGATGTGTCTGATTTCCCCTGTCTTCTAGGATGTGATAGCTCCTGACAATTACAGCAGAGCCACCAGTATGCAAGCTCTCATCAGAGGCACCTTGGACTTCCCACGTATCATATCCACAAACCAAATGCAGTTCCCCACTGGAGTTACGGTGCTATAGAGGCAGAAAATACACTAAGCATCCCTCTGTGCTGAGACCATCCAAGCAGCACCAGGACAGATGAGGTCACCAGGAAGATGGGAGATCACACCAAGACACTGAAGGCAGTAGCCTGCCTGGTTTACAGTTTTGGTATGATGACAATATAGATCTGTTGATATTCATATGATATGGTGGTGGTGGTGGTGATGATATTGGTATGATTATGGTGGTACTGGTATGATGTTGACATTGCTAAAAGATGGTGGTAATGAATATGGCAATGATGGTGATCGTGATAGCAATGAAAGTTACGATATCTGTATGGTGACGGTGGTTACATGAGGAAGAAGATATTAAAAATGATTATGCTGATGTTGACATAATAAAATGTTTGTGGTGGTGATGGTGATAGCGATGAAGATGAGAGGCACCTGGAATGATGGTGTTGATAGCAATGATGAGCAGATGATGGTGATGGCAACTACGATTAGACAGACATGATATATTTGTATTGATGATGGTGATAGTGATGAACTTTAGTATTGATAAGACATTAATAGTATTGCTATAATGGTAATGATGATGTTGATGAGATTATGATGATGGTGATGATGACTATAATGATATGAATGTGATGAAAAACTGATGGGATGATGATGATGTTGATAGATGAGATGATAAAGATGATGTTGGCGAAACCAAGTGTGATAAGATGACTATTGTGATGGTGACAGTGGTGGAGGAGAAGGAGGATATCGATGAGATCGTGTTGGTGGTGGTGTTGATTATCAGATGACACTGATCAAATGTGGTGACACTAGTGCAGAGAACCATGCCTGGCACTGCATTTGGTGTCACTGCTGTCCTTATTTCCATTGACATTGATGGAGGACTCGCATTCACTGAACCTCGTTTTGAATCCGTGGCTTTGTCGGTAACAGCAGGTAATACACACCTCTTCTTTTGGTGCTTTCTTTAACAAAAAGAGCTGACATACATTTAAATGATCTCTGAGGAATACATAGAGACTCTAAGATCATTCACAAATTTAACTTTGAAGAAACAGAAATTGCTCTTTAAGAAGTAAGAATAAGGTAAAACCCTGGGCACAGTGAAGTCTACCTATAAAGGATTCCATGGAGATGTCCAGGGATTCCTGATACTCAGTGTGTGTGTGTGTGTGTGTGTGTGTGTGTGTGTGTGTGTGTGTGTGTTGGAACACATGAGAAGCCCCTGTGTTTCCCTTTCATGGACACCACCTCACCATACATGGGACCTACTCTGTCCTTGGACCCTGAAAATGGAGCTCCCAGGACAGCCCTTCACCAGCAAAGTTGATGTGAATTATAGAGCCCAGCCCTGACTTACCAAAGGCCAAGTGAGGAGTGTGGTGTGGTAGGGTCCGTGTGTGCACAGCCTCAGTCTTTCTGTTAAACTCTCTAAGGATATAACTATGACGACACCAGACTCCAGGGGATGAAACAGACCCCAGAGGGGTACAATGATGAGCGGATGAGGGTGATGGTAGCTATGGTGATGGTAGCTATGGTGAGATAGACATGATGTATTTGTGGTAAGACTAAACAGGTAGGACATGAAGGATCCTAATCAAGGATGGACCAGAGTTACAATCTTTCTCTTCTTGGTCAAATTCTCTCAAGAGCTTACTACACAGAAGTGTGTGGTATACACATGCCTGTTACTCTCAGGGGAGAAGCGAACAGGGTGGGAAGAATATTGAAAACCCTCCAAAGCCCAGATGTATGGCACAGACAACTTTCTACCGTTCTAGGTCTGTAGCAGATTAGGTCTCTAGGTATTCTTGGCTTTATCTGGTATTGGCATTTTTTTTTCATCGATGAGAAAAAAAAATATGTTTCAGGTTATGTTATTTTCAATGCTACATTACTCGATTTCACAGTCAAATAATTCTATTTTTGCTCACCAGAGGGCTGTGTCCTGTCTAATTGCTTGTGGCTGCTTTCTTCCCACTTATTTGCTGGGGCCTTCACTTTACCCCTTTGCTGCCTTCCTTTGGATTCTCTTGGGTGCTGTAACCATGGTGATGGGTCCCTGTTTGATCATCTTTGCTCTGCCTTAGAAGTTGAAGAACCAATCAATATCGCTCCATCCCTCGGTCAGAAGAGGATGGCAAACAGGAGGGCTCTATGCATGGAGAGGAGAGCCCGCCAGCCATCTCAGGAGGTGGGATTCTTGCTGACTAGAATCCTCAGCAGGAACTGTAGGCCAGCTAGGTCGGGGGAAAGAGCACAGAGTCAAGAAACTGGAACATTGGGCTGGCTCTCTGCTTGCTTCCTGAGGACCTTGAGCAGCCATGTCCATGGTCACCTCTAGAATACACATGCTCCTCCTGTCATGTGACTATACAAAGGCCAAACTTATAGGTCACAACATGTTCTCAGCACACACAGGAGACAGACCCTACCAAGAGCTAACCTGTGCTCACACAGAATAGAGCCCACCAAGAGCTAACCTGTGCTCACACAGAAGATAGACCCCAGCAAGCGCTAACCTGTGCTCGGCACTGTCACAGAGTAGACACCGAGTTAGGAGATGAGAAGCAAGGCTGGATCTGGAAAGATGGCTCCTAGCTGTTGACTACATGTTTTCTTGGTCCCATAGAGGCAGATGTTCATCTGGGTTTTGCTTTGTTCAAACAGCAGAGCAGGGTTTCCTTGAAGCTGGACGTGGGACTGGGAGTGAGCGCTGTAGTAGATGCTTGCCTGAGCCTCGGTCTACCTCTCATGCCCCGCCCCACACACACACTTTCATTGAAGCCTAGGGCAGGGCATGTGCCAGGATGGCTCAGGATGGTATTTGTAAGAATCCAGACTACCCTATAAAAACAGGAAGGAAGGGTGGAAGAGAGGGCGTGGGGCTCTCTAGGAGGCGAACATAGTATCCTTTTGACACCACTCATGCGTAAAATGAACAATGTCCTCTACAGACAGATTGACAGACAAAGGTGTAAGACATTCAGTGTAGCACCCTGCACACAATAGTTGTCCGGTGAAGGTGTCCTCGGGCTCTGAAGAGCCCAGTACAGCATGAGGAAGGGACAAACATTTCCAGAACACCATATAAGTTATTTGTCCAGGAGACTGATGCTCTGCCATGAGGTTTGTACATCTGGGTTAAGAAATGTCTTTCTGGATCAGACTTGGAGGGAAATGCCAGCTTCTGAGGCCAGAAACACAGTAGGACCAAAAGGAAGAAGGGAAGGAGGGAAGGAGGGGAAGATGGACAATAGAGGGAAGGGAGAAGGAAGGGGGGAGAAAATGGAGGGAAAGATAAAGGATGGGATGGATAAAGAAAGGGAGAAAGAGGGGGAGGAAGGGAGAGAGCGAAGAAGGGAAGAAGGAAGGTAAGGGAGGGTGAAGGAAAGGAGTGAGGAAGAGAAGGAGGGAGAGAGAGGAGAAAGGAAGAAATGAAGCCTTGCATTCGAATCAAGGGACCATCAGGTGATAAGAACACTAATAACTAACACTTATTGAGCACATAAATAAGTGACCATTTCAGGGCACTTAGGAGACACTGAGGAAAAAAAGGACAGGACAAGGAACTGAGCGAGGATGCTTTAGACACGAGCCAGTGCGGCAAAGGAAGGAAGCTGACTAGGAGTCGAGCATGTGGCGGATTGGGGATCGAGCATCCTGGACAAGGAAAAAAGAACAGGGTGATGCAGTCCAGGTGGCATAGGCTTCGGGGGGCATAGACTTCGGGGGACATAGGCTTCGGAGGGCATAGTCTTTGGGTGGTATAGGATTTGGGGAGCTATGGGACAAGTCAGAGCTGCATGGAGAACTTTGGACCCCCCCCTGATTCCACAGACAACCACTCGTGATGTTAAGGAAGACCCAATCTTCTTTCTTTCTTCAAAGTTTACCATGGATAATGTGTGGGATGGGTGAGAAGAGTTAAAACAGGCACAAGACAGCAATGAGAGGTGGATAGGGGCTGGCAAGGCAATTTCAGAGCCTTGGGTTGCACTGATGGCGTGGAAGCCACAGCCCGTGGGAAGAAGCGTATAAGGACTTGCAGGTCGTGCAGAACACACAGGAGTCTGGGGGGGGGGGGGACAGCAAATCAGAGACAGCAGCAGAGGGGATCAACCCCATGGCATCCTCATCTGAGATGAGAGCAGATTTGAGAACCAGGATACAGAGGGGCTCTCTCCATTTTCAGGGACCAGCCCAGGTCCAATCACACCTTTCCTGGCCCTGGACCAGAAGAGTTCATGGTAATCAAAGGAACACACTCCTCTTCTGCCTCCCGGGGAACTTCAAAGTACAAATGAGAGGTCTCTGGGTGCTGCCTCCCTAGTTTCCATCCTAATTGAACCCCTCTTTCTCTGTCTGCCTCCATCCTTTGAACACCACGGCCAGAGAGTCCCAGTTTGGGGTGGGGAAGGGATGGAGATTTCCTTGCGAGCTGAACTGGAGTCACACACTGTTTCTCGCGGAATGATTTAATGTCCTTTGCAGCATGCCCATGACAGCTGAAATATCCCCTAATGACTCAGTTTGGCGGCAGAGTTCTGTGGATCCCAGGAAAGCTGATGCGGGTGTCAAATGTCAACACATGAGAGATCCGTAATTGTAGCAGCTTGACGCTGAAACAAGCCAGGGAATGGTGGCGAGGTCGCAAGGTCATAGAGGGTTGACACAGTGTAAGCACCCAAGAGCCTCTGCAGTCTACCAGACAAACATGTGTCCCATCTTTCCTTCCCCAAGGCAGGATTTCTCTGTGCCTGCCCCTTCTTTATCTTCACCACATCCGTTCCCTCCAGGTAGTCACGGTACATACTGCTGTCCAAAGTCCTCAGACTGCTTTTCAATGCAGAACCAACATGGCCTTGGGTCTCCCAGTGTCCCCAGAAGCTCTTTTTGGTCTTACTCATTCAAGGCTACTTGGTCTTGGCCAGAAATCGCAGTTCTTTTCTGCTCTGCTTGCTTCCCGATAGAGTGATTTAAACAGTTTAACGGGAAACGTCTATGTCAAGGATCCAAGAGTGTCCCTAACAATGGGGGGAAAGACCCTCCTAGCAATATACCATTTGTGGTCTCGCACTTTGACAAGCCTGGGTGAACTGGAGGCACCCGCAGAACTCCCAGAAAGCATTTGCTTAAGCACTCAGTGAGTTCCTCCGGCTCACCTTATCAAGCTGTGACCTCTGAGACTCCGGGTTACCAGGTCAAAGCACACATCCCCCTCTGTCCTCCGGCTAATTTTCAAATTATATATATCATGGTAGAGAGGCCCTCATGGTGAGCCTTACGGGCTCTTTTCAAGATCTTAAATAGGGAATTATAACTGAATACCAGCGATTACCTATAAATCTCCGGAAGCACCTTGCCGTCTGTGACCAAGGGGCCTTCACTGGGAACAACAGCAAGGTACCAAAAGAAGAGGGGATCAGGAAGGGTGGGGGAATTTTTAAGAGAGGAGCTTGCAATCCCCGAATCATGAATTGCCTGAGTTTTCACAGAGCCAGGGGGGTTTATCACAGAGGCAACTGCCTCTTCTGTTTCTCCCAGAACCATCTGCTTCGATTACATGTATGCACATGTCTGTGGGGGGTATGTGGGGTGCACTACCTCCATTTCAGTCCAGGTTCCATAGACCAGGTTGGCCTTGAATGGGAGGAGTGCCTCGAATGTCTGTCTCCCCATGCTGGGCTTACAGAGTGTGGCACCATGCCCGACTGAAAACCACTACGTTAGAATCTGTACCTGACCCATTGGGAGCAGACCGAACAGTTTGCTCTTATAGCTATCCCATTAGTCTTGTAGTTATCCCGTTAGCCTTGTAGTTATCCCAGTAGTCTTGGGGCCTGTTGGCATCTAGGTCCTTTGCAGACCATTTACACCTGCTTCTACAACACAGTGGTGAATTGGGTAATTCTGGCAAGACTGTGTGGTCCACCCAAAGAGCTTCATTTCTGGTTTCCCACAGGAAGTTCAGTGATGCTGGATGAAGGCAGATGTTTTTAAATGAATGGGGTGACTAGAAAGGAAACAGGAGATTAATTTTGAAATGCCTAGGACAGAGCAAACACCCATGCTGCAGTAGATCTGCTAGTTACGGTATGCGCTTTGAGTTGTGGTCTTTAAACCACCGGTTGTGCTCGCCAGGTGGACTAGAGGAGGAGGGAGATATAGGAAAACCTAAATGTGGCCGCTGCATCCATCCCAGCCCCAGTGTGTGTTTGGACAGCATGGGAAGGCATTGTATAAGTGTCATCTAGGACAACGAACGAAGCGATGGAGAGTGACAAGAGAGGAGAAGGAAGAGGGCTTGAAGATTCAAATTTGGTGAATCAGAACGACAAGCCACTGACAGGAGAGTGGGAAGCTGACCCTGGTTAAGCTTTGACCAGGAAAGTTGGAGTCATGGGCATTTCTCACCAAATGACCCTGGTATCCCATCTTTGGAGCAGACCAATTTTCGTCTGGGATCCACAGGATTGACACTGCCCCCTGCTTCCTGTTCTCCCACTATAGGGCATCTCTTTCCTGGGAGGTCCTCTAATAGGTCCACTAAGTGCTGAGTCCACGTCTGATTGGCGTGCTCAGCAAACAGCCGTTCTTTCCATAGGAGCTGGTGAACTGACGGGGCACACGCCCAGGGCTGGACCAGGCTGTCACAGCATTTGACCGAGGGTAAAAGTCAACAAGAGGAGCTCCGTTGTTTTACTGGTAAAGCTGGGTGGTTTGAAGACACTTGAACACAAGAGATTTTGATAAGCAAAACACAGAGCGTACACACAAAACTTTGTGAACTGTTGCTGCCCGGCGAACTCGATGCACACCTTTCTCTCATTTAAGATGAGTTTGCTTCATTAAAAGCAGAGGTCTGTTGTGGAACAGGCTCCCATGGATAAAGGAGAAATGGTGGGCTCAATGGTGTGTTCTCCCTCAGACACTGCACACACACACACACACACACACACACACACACACACCTCCTGTATCCCCATATGTATGGCCTTGCCCCTGTGGTTCTCAGTGTCTGCCCTGTTTCTCCCCTCTCGTGGTGGATCCAGATGAAACCCCTGTCTTGGTTCAACCAGAACTTAAATAGTGCCTTAGGATCTCCAGGACAACCCGCATGTCTTTGCCAAGGACAGAACAACAGACAGGTTCAAAGACAAGGTGAAAACTAACAGAAGCAACTGGTTGGAGCACTTCAGCATGCAAGTACAGATCTTAAAGCAGTGTCGCTAAACTGGGCAGGATGGCTCAAGCCCACGTCATGACTTCCCTTCCTTTCCGGCATAACCAGGAAGTTCTTGAAGACCTCATGCACAGGACTCCGAGCCTGTCATAAACACCACAAAAACCTGGTGACATGAGGGCCTTCATTGAAACCACGTGCACTGTAGCCCTCCTTCTTCTGTAGCCACTCAAACACAAGGTGTTTTATAACAGGTTCCTAAAGCTGGTCGCTTTACATCAGAAATTATAGCTGAGAGCCAGGAGTGACTTCCCGTGACACCATGTGGCAGAGCAAGCAAATTAATACCAGAGGCAATAAATGCCAGCTCGAGCATGAAATATGTCCCCACCACCCTGGGATTAAGAATTTTAAAATGTGGCTCAAATCACCCAGCATCATCTAAACAGAGTCCACCACGCTCTGCCCTGGGCTGTGCACACCATAATAAATGTGTGTGCACATCTATGCAATTTGTCCTTCATTTTCTTCCTCCGTGGAAATCGAACTTGGGCCTAGAAACTTCTGCGTGCTAGGCAAGTGTTCTGCCCAAGGCTGTACCTCTTGCCCTGTTTCCTCTTCTTCCCCACTGTCCAGTCAGCAGATGCATTCTTTAGTGCAGGCTATGTACACATGCACAACGCTCAAAGATGAGCGAGAGAGAGCGCCAGAGGCTTAATGGAGCTGCTGGGTTGTTGGGTGGCGATCCAAGACCATACTGTCAGTGTTGGGAGTCCAAGGCCATGGAACCGAGGGAGAAGGTAAGCTTAGATGAGGGATCACTAGGGACCTTTCCAATGAAGCAGTTTTGTTTTGTTTTCAAATCCTGAATAATGAAAACTTGTCCACCGAGTTAAGGTCTGTGTGGAAGGCAGAGTGCGTGCAGAAGTCCTAAGTCCCTAGTAAGTCTAACACATCTGAAACACTGTCTAGGCCAGGAGTGATGATGCATGATTACTTTTTTTTTTTTAAACGTCTTTTCAGAAATGGTTTTGAGATGTAGCGTCTGTAGCTCTTCAGTGGATCCGGTCATTTAAGATGCATGTGTGACATCTTGCATTTGTGCAAACTCTGCTGCTCAGGGCTTTTCCTTTTTAACTTCTTGGATCTACACCACGCCCCGATGTGGGGGAGATTTTTGAGCCCATTTTACAGATAAGGTAATGGAAGTGGACCTAGATGACGGTTGCACAAATGCTCAGTGATAGGGCAGAATCCAATCTTGCTGGAACTCTGAAACCGCACCAGTGAGCCTCACCTCGAGCCGAGCCTCCACAGAGGGCAAGTGAAATGGTTGTGTCCTGGGCAGTTGGGCAGGTTCATGAGGAATGAGTAGGTATGGTTCCCACCTGCTCCCCTGCGAGAACCTCTAATGGGCAAAAGAGATCCAGACAGTGCTGAAGGGTTTGGGTGAAAGGAGGTTGCATTTCAGAAAGCAACCAACCGGCCCTGCCATTCCTCCACACTTCACGTGAAGTTCCCGACCAACACATTCTGGGCGAGGGGCTTTCTCCTTCCGCTACCTCTCCCTCCCTTCAACAGAGCTCTGCAGCTTCCAGGAGACGCGAAGCTGAGGCTGGCGCGGATGGACCCAGCGCTTACTAAGCATCGCTTCTCCAGTGTGAGCCCGCCGCCTCCGCCGCCGCCGTCTCCGTCACGTGTGCCCATCTTTTTCAGTCTAATGAACTCCAACCATCAGCGCAACTTAAGTTCGGCTGTCTGTTCGTGCATGCTTAATATTAAAAATGTACTAACAGTGTGGCTGAGAAATCAAATTATGCACATAAATATGCTGGCCTAGCAGAGGCGGCGGCAGGAGCTGAACTTAGCAGAGCTGACGCCAGTTCACATTTGCAAATCGCCCGTCAATCTGTCATTAAACATGTTATCAAATGATGATAAGTGTATGCTTCTTGCTTGCATTGGTGAGCCGACTCCTCTTGTTGATGCACCGTAATGGGATAATACGTATTAACATAGCTCTGCTTGGATGAACACAAAACATTTCTTATCTGTCTCTGTGTGTTTCCCCCTTGTGGCCCCCAAGCACTTGTTTTGTGTTACCAAATTGCCAAAGGGGGGGGGGATATTACTTTTAATTAGCAAAGCTTGTTGTTGGTGGGGATTTTTTTTCTCCCACCTCGCCACCCCCATCCCTGTAACACTCCTATGTGTTGGCAATGAAGGAGAGAGAGAGAGCGAGAGAGGAGAGAGAGACCTATTGTCTTCTTTTGGTAAAACGATTCATGTCAGCCACTCAGAACCTGGCAATTATTCCACAGCTTAATGCACTGGCCTTTCATCCGGGCCCTTGCTCTTGACAGGCCCGATCGTTTCAGTTCAGTGATATGAAAGGCAGCGGAGGAAATGAGCAGAGACATCCCAGGTCTGTCATGAGGCTCGGCACTGCCATTCAGTCCCAGGGTTTGCTTCCTGACGCTACTCAGAGGCTCAAGAGACAGTTAGTGGCCCCGTATGTTGCCCAGACTTTTAGGATGTTGCTATGAGGGGTGGAGAGGTTGTAGCAACCCCCAACTGTTCTCAAAACTGTGACTTGAGAAATTATGTGAGCCCCCATAAAACGAGAAACAGAGCTAAAAGTCAAGTGCAGTACCCTGATCACCGAACACTCACTCACTCCCAAGACCAAGCACCGACAGTAGACATTGATTTCATGAAGTCTCGTCAGCCAGAAGTTCATTATCTGATGATCTGGGATACAATTGGATTAAGTTTTTTAGTTATTTATTTTCGTTTTATGTGTATGAGTCTTTGCCTGCATGTATGTTTATGTACCGTGTGTGTGTGTGTGTGTGTGTGTGTGTGTGTGTGTGTGTGTGTTGCAGTACCTGTGAAGGTCAGAAGGGGTCGCTGAATCCCCTGAAGCTGAGATTATAAATGATTGCGAGCCACCCTGTGGGTGCTAGGAACCTATCCTGGGTCCTCTGCAAGAGCAGCAAGTGCTCTTTACTGCTGAGTCATCTCTTCAGTGTCCGTTTGGATTCATCTTTCATCGAAGTGCAAATAAAATTAAAATATTCCTTTTATTTATTTGTTTGAAATAATATCTCACATTGCAGGTCAGGTTGTACAGGAACTCACTGTGTACATCCAGGCTAGCCCTGTACTCACAGAAATCCTCCTGCCTTCGCCTCCTAAGTGCTGGGAGTACAGGTGTGAGCCACCAACCCTGGTTCAAACTTTAGAGTGTTGGTTTGGTTTTGTTTTGAATGAACATTCCTTTTGGCTAACAATGGGTCTGTTCAGCGTTCTTTGGGTGTGATTCTCAGAGCCAGCAGAATTCCGTTTCTTCACAAGCAATCGACCACAGCATCTCTGAGACCTGGTTATTCGTTCAGTCAACAGAAATGTGTTAGGATCTGGTGATATATGTCTCTCTGTCTTCTCAGTTACTCGTGAAGCTGGGATAGAAGAATCACAGATTCAAGGCCAGCCTGGGATTTTTGGGAAGACCCTGTCTCAAAATTTAAAAAGAAAAAATTAAAGGACCAAGATCTAGCCTCATTGTATAGCACTTTTAAAAAAATATGGTTCGATCATTAGTATTGGGGGAATAAAAGTGGAAGAGTCCCTACTGGCCAGGCGGTGGTGGCACACGCCTTTAATCCCAGCTATTTCAGAGAGAAACCCTGTCTCAAAAAAAAAAAAAAAAAAAAAAAAAGAGTCTCTACTGTATTGCTGTGACATCATAGCATCATAGACACAGAAAGACAGATGGACAGAATCCCTGTGCTTTTGAAGCATCTGGTATTTGGAGGAAGACAGAGTTTGTTGTGGTTTTGAATGTGAAACATCTTCCACAGGCTTATGTATGAACACTTGGTCCCCGCTGGTGATATCGTGGGGAAAGGTTGAGGAGCCTTCCAGAGCTAGAACCTTGGAGAGAAAGTGCAGTACTAGAGGCAGCCTGGAGGTTTCGTAGCCTAGCCCCTCTTCCTCTCTCTCTCTCTCCCTTTCTCCCCCACTCCTCTCTCTCACTCTTGCTCTCTCTGATCCCTAGACACTGGTGGAATCTTGTAGGCCTCCGTTAAATGCCTGCCTTCCCCAGCATGACAGCCTCCATCCTTCTGAACCCATGAAACCCTTCCTCTCTTATATTGCTTTTGCTGGGGTGTTTTAGCGCAGTCGTGGTAAAGTCAGAGCGCTCTTTTTAAACTACTGCCTAGCAATTTGTTTCCGTGCTGTAGAACGTACACGGAGGTCCACGAGGGGTGTGATTTTGTCGCGTTTATTTCTCACGCTCCGAGGGAAGCTTTCTTTGCCATTAATCATGACAAAGGGTTACTCTGCTCCGGCTTCCTGGCTTCTTGTTTACACATGTTTTGAAATGAACATTGACTTCTTGCCATTTGTGTTTGTTCCTTAGCGAGGCGAGCCGCCAACTAATGAGTAGAATGATGGTTGGTATTACCAACGCACTAATTAAAAGAATATTCTGTGGCAAGGCTTGGAGAGACGGGCACGTGATCACTGGAGACATCAGGACTGAAGTGTGGAGAGAAATGTGTGCACCAGGAAGAGTCAGTAGGTCAGGTTTAAAAAAGGGGTCTTCAAGGTACCCCCACCTCCACATCCTCCACTCGTCAGAGCGTTTTCCACGTAAGGACGTGAAGAGAGGCACTTGTTTTTCATTGATAGAGTCACCCTCTATTCTATTCTGTTTGTTTTCTATTACTTTGTCTTATTATGCTTCCTTTTTAAGACTCTGGGGAGGGGAAAGGGTCCTGGAGAAATGGCTCAGCGGTTAAGAGCACTTGCTGCACTTCCAGAGGACCTGGGTTCAATTCCCAGCACACACATGGAGTGACCCAGAACTGCCTGTAAATCCAATAGTATAGTCCCTTCCTATGTATCTCATGAGGTAGGGAAAAGGTAGCAAGATAAAGGCAAGTCCCAGGGCCTTAGCCAGACTGCTGTAAAAGAGACAGGTCAGCCATACACCAATGGGACACCGGCCTTGCCACTGGGAAAATGACCAAGTCACCTGTTTGCTTTAGGGCTGTTAATTTTGCCTGTTCAACATACGAAGGTCTGCTAAGGAGAGGGAACTCGATGAAATAGCGGTGCGGGGTTACAGTGATAAGAACTTAAATGGAGCTGTCCTGGTGGTGCGTTCTAGGGGTCCACTTAAAAAACTCCCTCTTCTTTTGTTGCCTTTGACCCTGAGTTTGACCAAAGCAGACATGGACTGCCCAGACCCAGACCAAGAGTTACACATATGATGTTAGTGAGGAAACAGCGTGGGGGTCTGAGGTCTGCTGTGGATCCAGAAAAAGGAAACCGAGCCCACTGTCCCATACACAGCCAAGGCTGTTACTGAATCTTCCCAGGAGAGAGCATAGTGCTTTGTGTGTCAGAAAGGTTGGGAAGCTGGCGTGGAGATGGGTAGGATGCTGAGGACACATCCAAGAGTCCCAGTTGGGATGCCAGCATTCTGGATTTCTTTCCCTCCTGAGAGGATTGCTGTGCGCTCATGCTGACATCAGGACGGGGCTCTGCCCCCTTGGACTTTACGGTCCTTAGGAATCTCTGTGGAAGAGTTCAAACACAGGCACACAGAGGGGAGCAGAAGACAGGCAGAGTTTAGTACAGGGCAAAGCAGAGCCCTCTGAAGGAGTGAGAATGGACACTGGTCAGAAGGACCACTGTGGTCAGAGGGACCAGTGTGCCAACCTGTGTTTTTAGGCACGCTTTATATATTTCTGAAGTGTTTGGAAGCTGCCAGCTTTCCCTGAAAGGTGTTTTCCTGCCTGGGTAACTCACAGGCCATTTGGATGGACTGTTAAGGAAGGGGTCAGTGGTACGTGTATCTTTAATCACAGAGGCTCCAGCTTGATAATAGTCACATGACCTCCTAGGCAGTTCCACCCAGGGCCAAAGCTACATTCTAAACCTATTCTTTTAGCCATGGTCAGCATCCTAGTTCCCAGTTTTACAAGCTGTTGATAACGAGGGGTGGGAGGCTGTGTGTGTGTGGATCATCAAGAGGCTGGTCTAAGAAAGTACTGAGTCTTAGACATCGTGCAAAAACCTGGCTTTAGACAGATTTCTGGATGCTTCCCAAGGTCACAAGCTCAGTAAAGTTGAGGTTCATATTGATGTTCAGATTTTTGTTTACAGAAATTATTTTCCCACTTGTGCTTTGGTCACAGTGTTGGTGAATGAATCTTCTGGGCGGCGTGTGTGTGTGTGTGTGTGTGTGTGTGTGTGTGTGTGTGTGTGTGTGTGTGTGTTTATTCAGGTCTATGGGCACTCCTGACGTTGGCATCACTCTCTTCCTCGATTATTTCCACATTCCTTGTTAAGTCAGGCTCACCCACTGCACCTGGGTTTGTGGTTTAATTAGCCTGGCTGGCTAGGAAGCTCCCGGACTCCTCCTGCATCCACCTCCCCAGTGTTGAGATTATGGTAGCTCTACAGACAATTTTCATAAAGAAACTGGGGGTCCAAATTCAGGTGCTCATGTCTCCCCAACACCTAGTCTGATGTCAGTAGATCTGCACACTTGCTCATCCTGATGTCAGTAGATCTGCACACTTGCTCATCCAATGCATTAGTTCATTGCCTACTCTGGCCAGAACTTGGTCTAGGTCAAGGGAAAGCTTGTCCAAAGAGGAAGATATGAGCCGAGAGTGAAAAAAAAACAGAAAGGGAAAACGGATTTCTCCAGGAAGTTGGACTTCCAGTACCTGGAGCCAATAGGGACATCGAAGCATGAGCCAGGGCCTTGGCGTTGAGATGATGGGAGATTTTACAGCCACGGTAAAGGCGTGGGTATGCCACAATGAAATCTAAGGATTTTCTAACGTTTTACTGGTAACTTCCATTTATATCATCTAGAAATTACAGAAGAGTTACAAACGATTCAAGAACAAAGGTTATCCATTTCTAAATTTGAGGATTAGCTCCCAATATTTCAATATCTAAGAAATGAACTCAAATACCCAGATTTCCAACTCCTCAAAAACTTGAGCAAGTCCCACATTCCCGCAAAGATCAACAGAGCCGAGGACTGCCACCTTTTGCAGAGGGTAACTTCTTCAGTTTGTTGCGGTCCCCACCTCTTCCTGCTTTATCCAGCCTACGACTCATGGCCTAATAGTCCCTGCATCATGCATCGAAATTGGTGAGCATTGCTTTGCAGACTAAGGCTACTGGCCTTTAACTGCTCATGGGGATGAGGTTATAATCCCTCGGAACCTTAGCTAACACCGGTCACCCGACTTCAATGGTAGAATCCTTACCCGCACACAGAAAACCCCAAGTCTGATTCCAAAGCCTACAGAACCTTGTATAGCCCATGACAGTTTTGAACTCATGACCCTCCTTCCTCCGCCTCCCAGGTTGTGGCAGGCTGCACTGCCACACCCAGCTTAAGCCGTCTGGAGATCAACCCCAGGTTTCATGCATTTTAGGCAAGCACCCCGCCAACTGAACTACAGCCCCATCCTTGAGCTTTCTTTTTATTTAACCAACAGTCACAGTGTGTCTAGAATATCAAAGTGAATGTGAAAAAAAAAAGAAACGAAATTTGGAGTGAAAAGATAGAAGCTTGTCTCTAGAAGCTCGCAGATTTCTGGGGAGGAAAACTATAATTACAACAGTACCCTTTAAACACACATTCAATTTAGACAAAACATTCTGAGATCTGTTGCCTCGTCTGGTCCCTCCGGAAACGTAAGTGTGTTGGCTAGTTTTGATGTCAACTTGACACAAGTTAGGGTCATCTGGGAAGAGGCAATCTTAATTGAGAAAATGCCTCCGTCCGGTTAACTTGCAAACAGGTCTGTGTGGCACTTTCTGATTGCTGTCCATCTCACCCCGAGCAGGAGGTCCTGCCCTGACGTCCCTCAGTGATGGACTTACCTGGATATGAAAGAAGAAATCAGCCTTTTCCTCCCCATGTTGATTTTGGCCCTGGTGCTTTTATCACAGTACTGAAAACCCCCTGGAAAACAGCAACTGGCGCCAGAGAGTAGTGAATTCCTGTGACAGGCCTGATCGTGTGTTTTTGGAAAGTTTAAAGCATCTGAACTTTGGGCTAGAAAAGTCATTGAATCAGAGCTCAGCAGGATGTTCTGTGGGATCTGGGAGATGAGAATGGGAAGAGAGATGCAGATGGTGGCATCCTAGCTTGTGAAGTCTCAAAGACAAGTACTGAGAGTCCCTTAAGGACTCTGTTGGAGCTGTTGGATTTTATTGACCATGTGAGTTTCTTCATTCTTGCACTAAGAAAGTATGGAACTTATTTTTTATTTTATGGAGCCTACAGTAAAAGGCTTGGAATACTGCAGAGAACTGAGGATTTTAGAGAGATGCTGGATGTTTGTGAGATACTGTGGATACTTTAGAAAGATGCTGGATGTTTTTGAGATGCTATGGATACCTTAGAGAGAAGCTGGATATTTTTTGAGATGCTGTGGATACCTTAGAGAGAAGCTGGATGTTTTTGAGATACTGTGGATACTTTAGAGAAAATGCAGATGTTTTAAAGACTTTGAATATTTTAAAAGGGATTGAATTTTGAAAGGGACTTTATTTATTATGTATACAATATTCTGTCTGCGTGTATGCCTGCAGGCCAGAAGAGGGCACCAGACCCCATTACAGATGGTTGTGAGCCACCATGTGGTTGCTGGGAATTGAACTCAAGACCTTTGGAAGAGCAGGCAATGCTCTTAACCTCTGAGCCATCTCTCCAGCCCCTTGAAAGGGACTTTAGATGTTTTAAAGAGACCAAACTTTTAAAGCATTTGAATTTTTAAAGACTGTGTGATTTTAAAAGTTGGAATGTTTTATATTGTGATATTGGCATTAATATAAGATCTTGGGTATCAGCAGGCAAGAAAAGATTACTGTTTGTCCAGTTGACAAGGGATCAATTGTACTGACTGGTTTTTATGTCAACTTGACACAAGCTAGGGTCGTCTGGGAAAACAGAATCTAAATTCAGAAAATGCCTCATAGGATTGGCCTGTAGGCAAGTATGTAGGTAATTTTCTTGGTTGATGATTGATGTGGGAGAGCCCAGCTCACTGTGGGTGATACCACCCCTGGACCTGCGGCCCCCATTGCTATAAGAAAAGAAGATAAGCAAGTCATGAAAAACATGCCTCCTTCACACCTTCTGCTTTAGTTCCTGCCTCCAGGTTCCTTCCTTGAGTTCCTACCCTGACTCCCTGGGATGAGAGACTTTGAAGTGTAAGCTGAAGTAAGTCCTCTCTCAACCCAAGTTACTTTGGGGTCACAGTGTTTTAACAAGGCAATAGAAAACCCATGAAGACACTAGAGAGAGCAAACAGAAGTATTACTGTTTCTAGGCTAGGTCTTTGCAGGAAAACAGACTCTGATGAGTGACTGTTTGCCCAGGTGAAAGCTGCTGGGTCAAAGTCAAGATTCAAGCTGCAGGTAGTAACGTATCTTCCCACAGGTTCTTTGCTGACTTACCCAATGAAGTGCTGTCCTCATTAGGAGTCAGTAAATCTGGTCTGCCACTTCTTTTTGTAAATAAAGTTTTATTGGGACACAGTCATGCCACTTGTTTTCATATATTTATGGCTGTTTTGTCCTTTAGTGTCATGTTTTGGGGATTGCAGCAGGGAATATATAACTAATACAAAACCTAAAATGTCTTTATCCATCCCTTAGGAGAACTTTTTGCCAATCTTTGGCCTACATGGTAGATGAGGGTGAGCATGGGGGATGGGGAAAAAGCCGCATTGCTGTATCCTCTTCGTGAACCAAAGGAAAGGTCAGCAGTCCATGGTGGAAAAAGTTCGTCAGCCCTTGGAACACTGATCAAAAATACAGAGAGCAAACTTGGAGCTTCAGTTAGGTCTTGAAGTTCTGTGTCACAGAATATATATCAAGCAACAAGAAAGAAAAAGTCTTTAAATATTGTGATATTGTGGATATAAATACCACTCTGAGAATTGGACAGAAAGCTGAGCACCAGGAACAGTGCCTAGATTCAAGCCAGGACTGAGGAAGTAGAATCCCCTGGCCAGACTGGACGTACTTCCTCCTAAAACCCTGAAACGCTGGTGGCTTTCGCACCTGCTCGCACCTAGCATCTCCTGCCAAGGTTTCTGCCTGTCCACCTGATGCAGAGACTGACAGTTCCATCTTTCCAACCAAGCACCTGAGCTGGGATAACTGTGTATATTGCTTTTTTTTTTTTTTTTTTTTTTTTTTTTTTTTTTTTTTTTTTTNTTTTTTTTTTTTTTTTTTTTTTTTTTTTTTTTTTTTTTTTTTGGTTTTTCGAGACAAGGTTTCTCTGTATATTGCTTTTAATTCCCAAAAAAAGAAAAAGATCTGAGAAAGATGGTTGTTGTCATTTTCTAAGCAAGAAAACGAGGAGATCTGGAATTCTGTCTGAGTCATTCCTCAAATTCCTTTTGGCTGCTGGACGTTGAGTGTCTTGCCTGTGGTTGGAATATCTGCCCGGCAGGGATTTTGTGCAATTAGTAATTATTGAGATTGTGGGGTGTTGGTGTAGGAGGATAGCATGAATATGCACGTGATACAGAATATTATCCAAATATTGGCCAAAGGAAACGACAATGGGCTAAGAAGCCTGGACGCCACAGATCTGGGATGGTCTCTGTCTTAAATTCTATCCTAGAAGATGGAGATTTGGGCCAAGGATCAGGAAAAGGACCTGAGTCTGAGCAGCCATTCTACTTCTCAGCTGTTTCTGGGGTCCAAGTGATGATCCCCTGGGCCAAGAAACTCACAAAGGCCGCTTTGGGCAGCCAGTCCTTTCTCCTTTGCTGTGTGTGTACCAACAGTGACTACGTTCTCTAGAACGCATGTCCTTTACTCACCAATGCCCTCAATGCCCTCAACAGTCCTGTTCTCTTCAGAGTCAGGATGCTTCTTAGAGAGTTGACATAACTTGGTCAAGGTCACAGGGCCAAGAAGAACTGGATCGTGCTCAACCATGGGTGCCTTCTTTTAGGGTACTGTGAACTTGGTTTGTGAGAGAGGTACTCTCACTGACCAGGAACTCGCTAAGCAACTAGCTTGGCTAGCTAGTGAGCCCAGACCAGTTCTTTGCTCCCTAGGGTGGGATTTCAGAATAAAGCACCACCCTCACCGTTTTCTCCTGAATTCTAGGGTGGAATTCATGTCCTCATGCTGGCATGGTAGGCAGTTTATTGGCTGAACCATCCACCCAGCTCCGGAGTGCCATGCGTACTAGCTGGGGTTCTGTTGATAGACTCCTAAAGCTTTATGCCTCGATTTCTCCATCTTGCAAATTATTATAAACTGTTTCTCCCGCCTTGCTTGTATCGTTTTGGATGATATCAACTGCTTTGGAAAGTGACAAGCTCATAAAACAAAAACATATTTTATTCAAGTCAAATCAAAACTCAGAATATGTTTTGCTGGGCACAAATTATACATCTGAGGCATCATTTTTTACTTACCCCGTCATCTTTTCCTTTTTCTTCTGAGCTTTGGAACGCTTCTGACTTCCTGGTGCTAATTCCCACTTAAAGGCCATTTAATTGAGAAAAGTCCAAAAAATTCAGCAGCTCAATAAAAATTCCAGTCCATCAAGGACTCTGAGATGAATCTTTCTGGTTTAAGTCATTTTGATCTTTTCCTTCTCCATCCATTAAGCCTTTTTGTGAGAACTCCTCAATAATCCCCCTCCTAGTTCTTACTTCTCAGCTTTCCCTTTGAAAAGCCAGGTTTCCACCCCATGGCAAAAATGAGACCTTGCGGTCCTCCTGCAGTGACGCTCCTGTGCCCAGAAAGACCTTGGGCACTTGTCACATCCCTCCCTGGTATCTTGGAGGATGGGGTAATTCTAAGAACACCACTGTAGGTGTCTGTAATCTTACAGGGAACTGGGAGGTGGAGAATTCAGGAGAGCTCACCTGCCAGCTAGCCTGGTAGATACACCCACAAACAGCGTTCAATAGCAATGTGCTTTAATCCCAGCCGGCAACAGCTGGATGCAGGAGGATCCACAGCTTTGGAGAGCAAGGCAGTGAGGCCAAAACAAAATAAAGCAAGAAAAAAAATGGATAGTAGTCAAACGTCAAGGGGTAGATAAGAAATTGAATGAGGAGGCAGGTGAGTGGGTGGATCAGGGAGATGGGGAGGAACCGGGGTGAGTATGAGCAAAGGTGTTGTATGAAATTCTCAAAAGGTTGTTTACAATAGATATTTAAAGAAAGCTAAATGAATTTATTTCTATGCCCCGAGAATATAAATGTGCCTGTATATTAAAGCATATAGGCAGATGGTGATATATTTTAAAGTAGTAATAAGAATGGGAGAGCGTGTAAGGCAGGAGGGCTCTAGTTCCCTTCAGGTGAAATCCACAACTTTTTCGGCATCAGCAGAGTCCTTACAGAAAACCTCAGCGAGACTAGGGAGTCAGCTCATCCGTTAAGCGGGCTTGTGGCTCTTACAGAGCCAAGTTCAGCTCCGAGCACCTTAGCTCACAATCACCTTTAACTCCATCTCCAGGGGATACCACACCCTCTTCTGCCCTCTGAGGGCACTGCCCACTTGTGCTCATATACACGCGCACACACTCACGCCCATACAGAGGCCTGTGTGCACATGTCTGAAAATAAATAAAAAAATAAATAATCAGTAATCATGGTCCCCAAAAAAAAGGAAAAAGGCTAGGAAAACAGTGTTCTTCTGTGCGGCCCGATCCTGGTGCTGCTCACGTCTCGGTCTGCTTTCTTGAATATAAAACAAGAGGCAGGAAGCATTCATGAGGCATTGAAGCCTTGAAGCAGACTGGAGACTTAGACTTTCTTCTGAGGGACACAGCAGCCTCTGGTCTGTAGCCCGGCTCTGCTGCTAGGTCTCTGAACTCCAGACGGTTTTAGCTTGGGCTGAGGGACTCATTACCGTCCACACCTCTGCGGCTAACACATTACTCGTGGGTCTGTTCTCCTCTCAGCCTTAGCCCTTGCTATCTAGCTGTTCCATCTCCAATTTTTTTTAAAATGGTATGCTTACTCCATAAATATTTCAGATTGAGTTCTGGGTGTTTTGTCTCCTCTGAAGTCCGAAATTGATGTCTCTTGGGAGAATCTGTAACTTGAGCCAGGCCTCCTGGTGCTGAGCTGGCCACCTCCTGACTTGAGGACAGCCAGTCTGTCAGAGGCACACCGTGTGATTACACAGCTCAGGTGCTGTGTGTCATGCTAACAAGATCGCGTTTCCCAAGGTGAAGCTTTCCGGAACGTAAGGGCTCAGCAAGCGTGGTGTCTTTATCACCCACAAGCCAGTGCGGTTGAGATGGGGGGGGGGGGGGACAGCACACTGGAAGCAGCCAGGACAGCTGTGCTAGCCCTTCCCAGAACGTCTCCTCTCGGCAGCTCACTCCCGTGACCTTTTCCTTCCTCTTAAAATACAAGCTGGAAATATCTTTGTCCTTTATCATAACGGAAGTCTGTTCTGTTCTTCCTTAGTCTCAGGTCCAAACCCTCCTCCTGGAAACTCCTTCATACACGCAGTCCAAGGCTAAGGTTGGGAAGATAGCAAACCAGGGATACACCCCATGTATTTTCCCTGTCCCGGGCGACTGAACATTTGACAAAGTCACATTCATTTTTTTAGGCTAGTTTCGGCTATTTTCTCCCAAAGAAAATGGTCGAGACAGAAGCAAGTTTGGAAATTTCTGAAGGTCCTCCAGAGACTCCATCCTGAAATGGACCTTGGATTCTGTTTCTTATTGTTGTGTTTGTTTCTCTATGTGTGTGTGCATACACACACGTATGTATCTATGTTCATGTGTTCACATGTAGGATGCGCGTGTCTTTGTATGTATGTGCACCGATAGTCTTTCTTAGCCACACTCCTACAGGCCACCTTCTTTGTTTGTTTGTTTGTTTGTTTGTTTGTTTGTTTGTTTTGCTGACCTGGAGCTCACTGATCCAGCTAAGGCTGCTTGGCCAGTGAGTTCCATACATTCTCAGTCTCTGCCTACCTGGTGCTGGGATCATAGCTACAATGCTGGGACTGTAAGTGCAGTGCTGGATTGGAAGTGCAGTGCGGGGACTGTAAGTGCAGTGCTGGATTGGAAGTGCAGTGCGGGGACTGTAAGTGCAGTGCTGGGACTGTAAATGCAGTGCTGGATTGGAAGTGCAGTACGGGGACTGTAAGTGCAGTGCGGGGACTGTAAGTAAGTGCAGTGCGGGGACTGTAAGTGCAGTGCTGGATTGGAAGTGCAGGTCACCATCCCCAGTAGGTACTGGGGAATGAACTCGGCTCCTCATGCGTGTGCAGCCCCCTGGCTCTGTTGCTTATACAGAAGTAAGAGAGGGAAATGTCATCCTCAAAGCAAGTCTTGGCTCGTTGAGTCCACTCCGAAGAGATGACCTTTCTGTGAGGAGACATAAATAAATTGGGAGGGTTGGCTTTGGAGACCCAGGGAGAGTATATTCTAGAAGACTCAACACTGGCGCTCAAGTAGGAACCTGGCTGTCTTGAGAAACAGAAAGTGGAATACGTGTGAAGACGGAAGGATAATGAGGGGGATTGCTGAGCTGCACTCAAGAGGCCTGAGTGCAGAGAGCTTAGAGGCTGCAGATGGGAAGACCTGAGGACTGGCTAGAGAACTTCGAGCAGAGGAATGGAGGACGTCTTGTTAGCCTTTGAAAGGTTACATTCCGGACCAGGTCCTATGGAATAAGAAGAAAAATACCACCAGATAGAGGAATGGGAGTAGATAGATATAGATAGACAGGCAGATGATAGGAAGATAGATAGATGATAGATAGATAGATAGATAGATAGATGATAGATAGATAGATAGATAGATAGATAGATAGATGATAGATAGATAGAAGATAGATAGAAGATAGATAGAAGATAGATAGAAGATAGATAGATAGATAGATAGATAGATGATAGATAGATAGATAGATAGATAGATAGATAGATAGATAGATAATAGACAGATAGACAAGCAGATGATAGATAGATAGATAGATAGATAGATAGATAGATAGATAGATCTCTTCTGCTCTCCCTCTCCCTTCCCTTTCTTCCCGTCTTAGTTGGGGTTTCTATTGCTGCAGTGAAACACCATGACCAAACATCACGTTGGGGAGGAAACGGTTTATTTGGCTCACATTTCATATAACTGTTCATCACTGAAGAATGTTGTGTGATGTTTTTGTTCTTTTGGTTTTGGGGTGCCCACCACCCAGTTCCTGAATAAATCACACATGGAGGCTTATTCTTCGTTATGAATAGCCAGGCTTAACTTGACTTGTTTCTGGCCAACTTGTCTTATCTTAAATTGTTCCAGCTACCTTTTGCCTCTGTGCTTTTGTCTTTCTCTGTTTCTGTACACCTCTCTTTACTCCTTGCTCCATGGCTGGCTGGGCCGCTGAGGCCTGAAGTCCTCCTCTCCTTATTCTCCCCTTGCTCCCCTTTTTATCCTCTCTGCCTGCCAGCCCCGCCTATCCTTGCTCCTGCCTTGCTATTGGCCGTTCAGCTCTTTATTAGGACCATCAGGTGTTTTAGACAGGCAAAGAATCACAGCTTCGCAGAGTTAAACAGATGCAGCACAAACAAAAGTCACACTCCTTGCAATAATGTTCCCCAACAGATGGAAGTCAGGACAGGAACTCAAACAGGGCAGAAACCTGGAGGCAGGAGCTGATGCAGTGGCCATAGAAGGGTGCTACTTACTGGTTTGCTTCCCACAGCTTGTTCAACCTGCTTTCTTATAGAACCCAGAACCACCAGCCACTCAGAATGGGCTAGGCCCTCCCCCATCAACACTAATTAAGAAAATGCCCCACAGGTTTGCCTACAGTCCGATCTTAGGGAGGCATTTTCTTAGTTGAGGTTCCCTCCTTTCAAATGATGCTAGCTTGTGTCAAGTTGATGTAAAACTCTCCAGCACAGACCCTTCCCTTTTCCTTCCTCCTCATCTTCTCCTTCCCGTTCCTAACCTCAGAGTACATTTTAGTCCTTAGAAAGGACTCGGCTATGTATCTATCCACACTCTCTCTTGGTCTCAATTCAGAGAACTTCCCTCAAGACGCAGAAAGCGCCTTGGTTGAGATGCGAGCCTGTCCTGCCCACAGGTTTGTGGTAGTCATTTTTGACCTATATGTAAGACACTGCTTCAAAACACCTGTAAGCTGTACACTCACACACACGCACAAACATGCACACACACATACATCAGTGGTGACAGGGTCCCAGGCAGGAGGGGGACAGTGGGAGCCTGGGAATCATCTTGATCCTGAGCAAGGCCCCCGCGGAAGCAATGACGGACGGTCCTGGGATCCCATCTGTCCCTAGAAAAGAGAAGCCACACCGTTTATGAGAGTGCCAGCTTGTTTGGACAGGCCAGTCACACTAACGAGATCAAGTAAGAACTGAAGCCACTAATGGGATAATTCATCAGATCGCCCATGTCCCCTGCCCCAAAGACTTGTGTAAAATAATGTGAACTGCTGTTTCCCCTTAAGTTAGAATGTCACACCCACTCGCCACTTCGTTAGTGCGAACTTGTTTTCCCTGAAAAAACACATATTTCATTATAAAGCAGGTTAATGGGCTTCTCCTGCGTGTCTCTCGTTTTTAAATGTTTGTTATTTTTATTTTCCAGCCCAAGTGTGACAGCTCCTTCAATTTATTTAGCCACTCTGCTGTTGTCAGTTTCCTGGGGGAGGGGAAGGGGCTCTAGGTCTAACCCGTTCTTCTCCCCTGTAGGGAGATTTCGTTTGTATTTTAATAAATAAAGCTTGCCTGACGATCAGAAAAGCAAAGCAGCCAAGTCACCAGAGGGTTCTTCTATGAAATCTTCAGACTGGAAGAGGGTGAGTTCCTGTCTCACTCCACCTTATATTCCTCCCTGATGCTGGGATTACAGGCATGCACCACCACCGCCCAGACTATGGCTAACTAGTATGGCTGCCGGGTTTAAGGGTGTGTGCCACCACTGCCTGGCCTGTATGGCTGACTAGTGCGGCTGCTTTGCGTTCTGATCTTCAGGCAAGCTTTGTTTATTAAAATACAAATGAGATAGCACTACACTTCTCCACCCCATCCCACCAAATTAAGAATTTGGCTTTCTTAATTCTCCCAGTCGCTAGCTCAATACACAGAACCCACCCGAGAAACAGCCATTAGCCTTTGCCACATCCCAGCAAGCCAGCCCACAAGACTAAAATTTGAATTTTGGCCGCACGTCCCCACTTGCTGGCAAACGTGTAAGCGTGTAACGAGGTGACTACAGTTTGAAGTTTTTATTTCATGGCTCCCTTTGGACACCGGCGGCATCCTCAGGTTCCAGGGAACACTCTTTCCTAAATACGACAGAGCCCATCACAGGATGGCGTGTTTCCCAGCATGACTGTGTCGCTCTACGCTTTAAAACTTTCTCTGAAAAAAGTAAAATAAAGAAGGAAAAGAGAAAGAAGCCCCCCAGGCATGTTTTCCCCTCCCAGAGTTTCTGTCTCTGCTTTTCTCACACTGCGGGCCCCTTCCCTGCCAGCACAGGGCAGCTGTAACCGAGCCACCGTGCAAAGCAATGCCAAAGACACTGTGCGCAAAAGGGCCTATGTCTCTCCAGCTACACAGGCAGCATTTCCAGATTTTCTCAAGCGCAGTCCCCCATGAACCGTCACTACCTGTTTCAGTAACTCCCCGCAGGCATGTGCATCCTGGTAGGGTTGGTGGCAATGCTTTGCGATTGAGGAGGAGGAACAGGGGTCCTGCAAATGTCAAAGCTCCGGAAGCATTCGGGAGGGCTTCCTGCCAGGGCCAGCTCGGATCTGCAGCAGGGCTGAGGCGCCTCTATCTCCACACACTGCACGCCTTTTAAGGTTACGAGAATCATAAAAATCGCTCAGGACATCTTGTTCCCTTACCGCCTTCTCTTTTCCCATCCTGATGGCAGCTGTTCAAACTTTTGGGGGGAAGGTGGGCTGATGCTCACGTGACACACTGACTCATTGCTCTGTCTTCTTCACTTCCTTTCTTGTGGGAAGGTGTACACCTGTGTACAAGCCTGTGCGGAGGCCAGAGGTCGACACTGAGGGTCCTCCTCAATCACTCCTGCCTTCTTTTGCGACAGGGTTTCTCCGGTGAACCCGGAGCTTGCCACTTCACTGGACTGGCTGCTCAGGGAGCCCCAGGAATCCCGTTGGCTTCACAGCCCCAGAACTAGGATTATAGGCGTCCCCCACCCTACTGGGTCTTCGCGCTTTCAGGCAACGCCTTTACTCATGTCGTCTTCCCCAGCCCCCTCTCTACACTCTTAATCTAAAATTTAAGATTAACAAACTCAGAGACATAGAAACTGGGGGAGGGAAATTAATTACAGCAATGTATGATTTATACTGAGACCCATTTTTTAAAAAAAATACTACAATAAAGCCATTATTTCACCCAAAAAAAATTGCACAGATGTAAGATTATTCCCTTAGATGAATGGTATCGGTGGAAGTTGATGTGATTTGGATGGGACCATGGACCTGATTTGCCTCAGCTGAACTCCGTGAATCACCGTGTCACGGACAGGTCATCTAGTGTGTGTCTGAGATTAACCACTGAGGCCCCCTGGGACATCTCATCTCTGGGGAGAGGAAGGGAGAAGAGAAGAGGGAATAGAGTGTCACTTCCTTCATTTCTTTTTGTGAGGGAAGGTGTGGTATGGGGTGTGGTCCTGGAAGGAACTACACAGAGGGACCTTTGAAAGATAAGATCAAATAAATTCACAAACAGCATACTATGGAAAGAAAGCACTTGGAAATCAATCAGGCCAAACTTTGTTTTTCCTGAATGTCTGTGTGACGCTAGGTAACCCACTGTCCCTCTCTGAGTGTTATGTGCTGGTATGCAGAAGATCATGAATTGGAGCACAGTCTGGGCTATTTAGACACAGCCTTGTACACAGCATCGGCTATGTAGTGAGACCTTGTCTCAAAAAGGAAAAAAGAAAGAAAGAGAAAACGATTGCTAATGACCCCTATCACACATACATTATTCTCAATAGCTATTCCTCCCCATCCATCCCCCACCCTGGGCCAAAGCAAACCTTCCATATTTGCACATAGCATGCTTCAGGCCAGAGCTACAGGTGCAAGATGGGAACAGTAAAAACTATGCTGCCTAAAGATGGACAGACACGTCTTGGCACACAGGGCATTTCCTTTCAGAGGGTACTGGCCTCTCCTCTTATTGTTACTTAGTTGCTTAGCAACATTAAACTTGCTGACAGCACAAAGTCATCCAGCAGCCCAACTTTCATGGTGTGTGTGTGTCTGTGTGTGTCTGCGTGTGTGTCTGTGTGTATATGTGTCTGTGTGTATCTGTGTGTGTGTCTGTGTGTGCCTGTGTCTGTGTATCTGTGTGTGTCTGTGTGTGTGTCTCTGCGTGTGTCCCTGTGTGTATATGTGTCTCTGTGTCTGTGTATCTATGTGTGTGTGTCTGTGTATCTGTGTGTGTGTGTCTGTGTGTGTGTGTGTCTGTGTATCTATGTGTGTGTCTGTGTATCTGTGTGTGTGTCTGTGTGTGTGTCTGTGTCTGTGTCTGTGTCTCTGTGTGTGTGTTTTAAAGGAACTTCTTTCAGGAGACTAGTCACCTTTGTGGCAGTACCATCTGAGGGAAGGAAACTATATATTTTAAAAGCCTTCCTAGCCAACGTGAAGGCGTCTCCCACTTAGCACTCAGAGATGAGCGTATCATAATATTTAAATCAGTTTTGAGAACTCTCTTGGAAAAGGAAAGGGGGGAAATCCCCTGGTAGAGTAAGTACCCAGGGAGGCCACGGGGAGTTCATTACCATAGTGACTGATGCTGGCAAGCCGCACCAGAGAGCCCGCGGGTGCCAGCTCTTGAGTTTCATGCGTAGTTCGTGTGCTCCTGACCAGATACAACTTGACCTCACAGGAAGGGGCAGTGGTAACGCCAGGGTTCACGCACTTCTTCGACTTTGGACATTGCCAAAGGTTTAAAGAACAGCAGTGAGGCAGAAGTCTCAGTGCCCATGTTCCTTTAACGTCTATTAATGGTTGAGGGCAAAAAAACTAAAACTCTGTGGGGTTTGCTGGTCTGGGGAAGACCCTGGCAGGCTGGGGATGTGGCTGTATTGGGAGAGCGCTTACTGGGCATGCCTATAGTCCCGACCTGGATCTCTGCATTGCACAAACCGAACAAAGGGCACAGTTGTCCTCTGCACACACACGGGTAGAGGAGGCTGGGAAAGTGTGACATTCTCAACTGCTTAGGGTTTGAGGCTGACTGGGATCCACATGACCCCGTCTCAAGAAAGAGAGAGAGAAGAGAAACACACATGTTGAGGGGCGGGGGGAGGCACAAATCCTCCACAGTAATCTAGAAATGGTTTTGAGACTTCTTTGGGCTTTATTTATTAACCTAGTTTCAGACAAGCGTGGTAACAATCGAATTTTATTCTCTGGTGAAGTCAAGAGTGTGTGATGGAATGTTTTCTCTCTTAGCAAACACCATCACTGAAAATAAATTTTCCGTGGCCTCCACAACTACTGGCTGCCTCTCACAGCGAGGGCGTGCTGGGGGGCGGGGTGGGGGGTGGGGGTGGGATAGTGGATGTTAACAGCATTTCTGGAACTTTCTTCATGTCACCCTGGGATTATGCCTCAGGACAATGTCAGTTCTGCTGTCAGGGAGCAGCTCAAGTTCCCCCAGAAACGGCGCGGAACCCTAACAGACTGCTTTCCTAAGTCCAGCTCAACCTTGCAGGGAGAGAGGCAAGCCTTAGGGGTGGGCTTCCGCGACGCCGGCTCATAAATGCTCATTTCCATAAAATTTACATGAAAATCTACCTCTTGCTGTGCAGGAGCTCCATCTCATTACTCAAAATAGCTGCCAGTAATCAATGGAGCCACGCCTACCCTGCCAGAGACAGGCTGTGAGGTCAGAGATAATTTCCGTGGGCTCCCCAAAGTAAGAAGCTATACCTCTCCCGGATCTCTTTAAGTCCTATCCCCTCCCAGGCACGTGTAACTTATAAAACAATAGTCTCCAGATTCGCGGCTGCAGTTTCACCTTTTAAAACAATAGTCTTTAGATTCGCAGCTGCAGTTTCATTAGTCAAAAGACACAGCACAGGCAACGGATCAAACAAACTTTTAAAAACACATGCACAGGGGCTGGAGAGATGGCTCATTGGTTAAGAGTGCTTGCTGCTCTTGCAGAGGACCTGAGTTCAGTTCCTGGCATTCATGCTTGGTGAGTCACAGCCATCTGTAACTCCAGCTTCAGGGATCTGACACACATGGAAGACACACACATAAATAAAAATAATTTCTTAAAACACACACAGGAACAGAATTAGGCACACACCTTTAACTGTGTACTTGGAAACTAGAGGCAGGAAGGCAGGATTTCAAGGTCTGTCTGGTTATATACTGAGTTGGAGGCCATCCTGGGCTACATTCTAAACTGGAGACCAGCCTGGGCTACATGAAACTTTGTCTCAAAGAGCCAAATAATGAACAAAAATAAAATACAGAAATAGAGGATTGGAGAAGTAACTCAGCCCTTAAGAGCACTGGCTGTTCTTCCAGGAAACCTGGGTTTGGTCGCCAGCACCCACATAGAGGCATACTCCAGTCCCAGGAGAGTCAACGCCCTCTTCTGCATCCCTGAGCACCAGATATGCGCTTGGTCCACAGGCATATGCACAAGCGAGAGAGAGAGAGAGAGAGAGAGAGAGAGAGAGAGAGAGAGAGAGAGAGAGAGAGAGGAGGAAGGGAGGGAGGAAGGAGGAGGGGAGGAGGAAGGAATGAAGATTTTTTTTCTTTTAAAAAGGTTTTCAGACAATATATTTTATCCTGTTTCCCTTTCTCCAACTCCTCCCAGATCTTCCCCACCTCTTTACGCACGCAAATTTTTTATTTCTCACTCAGAAAGAAAGAAAGAAAGAAAGAAAGAAAGAAAGAAAGAAAGAAAGAAAGAAAGAGGGAGAGGGAGGAGGGAGGGAGGGAGGGGGGAGGGAGGGAGGGAGGGAGGGAGGAAGGAAGGAAGGAAGGAAGGAAGGAAGGAAGGAAGGAAGGAAGGAAGGAAGGAAGGAAGGAGTGGAGAAGTAATAAAATAAAAATCAAAACAAACCAAAAACCAACAAGACAAAAATGACAAAACGAACAAACATGGAGTGTGTTTTGTGTTGGCCAACTACTCCTGGTCTTAGGGTCTGCCCTAGGGGTTATTAATAGACCCAGTGACTTTCCACTGTAGGAAACTGAGTTTCCCTTCATCAGAAGGTATCAATTGCAGATAGCTTCTTAGTTGGGGGTGGGAACCTGCCCTTTCCATATCCGCCTTTTAAGAAACATAGAAATAGAAACAGATATGGCAGAGAGAAGCGGCATCGACCATCCACGAAGCCCCACTCAGCACCCACTTTGCCTTTCCCACCTGTAAATTACTTTTAGGCAGTGAGCGTGGTCTGCTTCCTGGAAACTTAATTGCTCAATCAATGAAGGTGTTCTTCAGCCCAGAAAATAATGCTTTATAACCCATCTATTAAAAATAAAATATTTATATGTGTGCACGTATGCCTGTTCATCTATAGACATCAAAACAGGGCATCAGATCCCCTGGAACAGGTGGTTGTGACCCACCTGATATATATGCTGAGATCCCAATGTGGATCCTCTGCAAGAGCAGCAAGCTCTTTTAGCTACCGAGTCCTCCCTTGTACCCCACCACCCATTGCCCACTCAGAAAAGGCTCCTGACTTCTGAGCAATGCGGGCTCTATCTTTACAATGTATTTGCAAGGTTGGGAACAGGGAGATAGAGCCACGGATAAGAGCTTGCTGAGCAAGTATGCCTGCTGACACGGAAATCTCAACATCTACATGTTTGCTAAAGTGGAGCAGCCTGTAACCCCAGCACTGGGGATTTAGGGTTCCATGAGCTAGCTATGGACAGTAGCGAAAGCTGCAAGCTCCTGGTTCAGCAGAGGTGCTGCTGCCTCCCTAAACAAGCAGAAAGCAATCAAGGCAGGCACTCAGTGTCACTGTCAACCCCTACCCCTCAACACATGCACACATGCGCCCCCAGGTGCACTCACATGCTAAAAGACATACACTGGGTACACTACACACACATACAAAAAAGCAAGAAAGAAATGTCTTTGGGCAACCGACATACCCATCTCTAGACCTGGCTCCCTCCTCAAATGCCTGAGCTGCACAAAAACTTTCTTCTTCCTAGTGGCTTTGGCCAGGTAAGTGAAGCCTCTTAGGATCATGGGTGAGAACAAGAACTAGACGCTGTTGCTTAGAGTAAACCACTGTGAGTTCATGGGTAAAGGAGTAAGTAGCCCCTTCATCGCTTTGTTCCCCATCTGTGGAAGGAAGAGGAAGGAGTGGTCTGTCCTGGGTGATTGTTGGGTTGTTAATAAACAACATTTAGGGAGAATCTTGTGCAGGATCTGCCATGAAGGGTGTAGCTGACACACACTGACTGCCAGTCTCGTCTCTGCAGAATATTCCTCTCACACATTTTCCCCCTTTAGCAGCACCGAGCGCTTTCCTAAGATGACCCGAGGGAAAGATGGCCCTTTTCCTTCTGCCTTACCCACCACACTCTGCCCTCAGCAGGAACTCACACTAAATAGTTAGACAAAGACAGAGGCTGGAAGAGTCGGTACTCAGCTTTAGAGGCTTCTGCACTTACAGCATTTGTTCGCATTTGTATGACATGATGTGCTTGGAAGTCCCTCAGCTCCCGGCTCCACTTTCCATCTTACCTACCGCCCTCCCCTGGGAGAGACAAAACAAGATGGAAATGGAAATTTCCCCTCTCTGATCCTTTGCCCCAAACCTAAATTCAGACCTCAACTTATTCACACAGCAAAGCTCTGGAAATGAGTTATTACGGATATCCTCCAGGAACTGGAGAGATGGCTCAGTGGTTAAGAGAGCTGGCTGCTCTTCCAGAGGACCCAAGTTCCTGTCCCAGCAACCACATAGTAGCTCACAACCATCTTTAACTCCAGTCCCCAGGGATTTGACGCCCTCTTCCGGACTCCAAGGGCAGGGCACACACGTGGTGCACAGACGTACATTTAGACAAAACACACATACAAAAGTAAATAAAATAAAAGCCACTCCCTGAATCTCACTCTTGTCTGTCCCCCACAACTTGAGTTCGAGAAAGGGAAAGGATGGGACTCAGGACTGTGCAAAGTGGAGCCACGGGGATCCAGTATCAGCCAGCACACTCTCTCCTCCATTTTTCCCCCTTGTATCACGAGCACTCAGATTTTTGCACAGGGTGGCGCCTGTCCTGGGGAATTCTGCACAAGCTGTTCCAGCCAGAAGAGAATGGCCCAGCGCCTGAGACAAGCCGCTTTCCCAAATGTCAAGCAGCTCTGAGTTCACATTCACTGTTGCCCTTAGCCTGAGCTCTAAGCTGGCCACCAGGATCTGCACTGCATGAAGGTCTCCTCTTGAAGGAGCTCGTTTTCAGAACCTGGGTCCTCACTGGGCACCACAGATGTACAGTATAGAATTTATCGTGTAGGCAGGGGTTTTCTTTGGGACCACTGGCTCCCCAGTAGCCAACACGGAGACTTATTAATGATAAATGCTCGGCCAGTAGCATAGGCTTGTTCCTAACTAGGTCTTTCAGCTTAAATTAACTCAAATCTCTCATGTACGTTCTACTTCGTGAAGATACCTTTTTTTCAGCACAGCACATTCAGCTCCGGCTTCCTCTGTCTCCTGGCAACTCCGCCCACCTTCTTCCCAGTGTCCTCTCTGCCTGGCTCTCCCACCAACCTCTTCCTGCCTAGCTATTGGCCAGTTGACTCTTATTAATAAGTCAACGAGAGCAACACATCTTCACGGTGTACAAAAGGATTGTTCCACAGCAATATTTGATTGCAAACAACAGCCAAGAGGCTCAGGCAACAGGAACCGCATGTCTCCCTTAGAAAAAGCTCTGGTGTTCAGCCATTTGAGGGTGCCTCTGACTCTCAGGCATTCGCTCCACAATTGCAGCTTGGACCCTTCTCTGTAATCTTCAAAACTGTACATCAGGCAAGAGCAGGAGAACACCAGCCAGGCTCAGCCGGTCATGTGACCAGAAGAGCAAAAATGCCTCCTTCGACTACTGTGCTTCCCTCTGCAGAATCCCATAAGCGTTCTATCTGCCAAAGCTGTGTCCTGGACCATGTCTAGAAGAATAGAAAATGAGCCTTGTGCTTTTTGTTTTGACTCCTTTGGTAGACGGAGCAGGTTTCGCGGGGATGGGAATGGCAGAGGCGCGCCCAGCTCCAGACTCATCAGTCACGCCAGAGAAAGGAGGGAGGGAGGGTTTTTGCGTCTGGGTCTCTGCACTCATCGGCTACACAAAGCCATGGAACTTTGGGAAGAAGAAAGAGCAGCTAAATATTTCGATGATTTGCTCACATGAAGAACTTGCCATTGGCAGCAAAGATTTGCAGAGCAGGCAATGGAACAAGACATCATTACACAGCTGGGGAGTGGACCCTCATCACTAATAAAGGAGATGCTTCCTAATTTGGGTAATGAAATTGAAGGCTTAGATGAGCACTGCTTTTATTCATATTTATTGGGTGCCTAACCCTGTGAAACAGCAAAAAAAAAAAAAAAAGAAAGAAAGAAAGAAAGAAAGAAAGAAAGAAAGAAAGAAAGAAAGAAATGGGTCACAATAGACATAGGCCCAACCCCAAGCAGCAAGCATTGTACACGAAGACAATTACCCTCATTGCCACGTCTGAGAAGCAAAGTGTGGTACGAACAGCTGTCTCGGTTTACCCCACCCAAGGTGTTTCTTAGGACACGGGACCAAGATGGCTTAGAAGAAAAGCAGGAAAGTTCTAGAAATGAACTAATTCTAAATGAGCAAAGTGAGACTACATGATGTCCAATGACTTAACCAGGATAACCCGGTGGAAATCATCATGGCACTTCCAGTGAATGCCCTACGCTGGGTGTGTGTGACTCCCCATCTTCCCCTCGGTGTGGCTCTCACCTTTACCCCTCCCTTCTCTTCTGTCTCTTAGCTCTCCTGTATCCACACACACAAGGTTGAGAAGTCCCACACAGATCAACAGGCTCCCAGTGGCCGACTTGAGTAGATTTAAGGGGCTCATGCCTCGATGTAACAGCAGCTGTTTTGATGTCTCCAGACCATTGATGTTCAGTTGCTTACAGAAGGTTTCTCGGGCTCAGCTGTGTGTTACCTAGGAAGTGTTTAGAATACTCTAAAGCTGTGCCCAATGAAGGTAGACTTTCCGAGAGTGGCCTGGATGGTGGGAGAGGTTATTTTTGTTCGTTTGTTTTGTTCTTTTAGCTTTCCTTATCTGCAAAAGATAGCTTAAACATTGTGTATAAAGGCCAATGGTTTTGCACATGTTCCCACCCACCCCTCGCCCAGCTCAAACTAGAAACCTTTATAGTCCCTCGGGATATTCCATTCCGTGCCTGGGAGAGTTTTTAAGCCCTATGAGTCTAACGTGCAATCGGGTTTGAGCTGTACTGCCTTAGGGTCATACCCCATGTGGCCCTTGAAAGGGTCCAACAAGTCTTTCTGGACATGGCAGAAGATGCCCCTGAATGAAGAATGGAAAAAAAAAAAAAACATAGCGAGAGCTTATACCCCCAGCACTCAGGAGGCTGAGGCTGGACCACATGCCCAGGGCAGAGGGGTGGAGAGCAGGCTCAATGGTGGAGCCTACAGTGTTCATTCCTAACATATTTCATATGCACACAAAGTAGGAGTCTTGAAAGCAGAGGAAGCATATTTCCAAGAGCCAAATAAAGTGTCTGACCCAGAGAAAAGTCAAGTGGGAAAAAAGAATAAAGGGGTTTGTGAGCCGGTGACTACCACATCTCCTTTAGAAGGTTACACGGATTCTCTGGGAAGATAGGCCACAGGCAGCTTTTGGTCCTTTTTGTGCTTCCTGCCTTTTTTCCTTTGACCTATAAAGGATAAGTTCAGGAAAACATAGGTTCTGGAACTTGTTCGCCAGCAAAGATCAAACCTGGTCTATGCAGAAGTGGTTCCCATGACTGCTGGCAAATCCAGTGTGTGAAGAGCCGATGTCAGCTGCTAAACAGAATGGGGAGAGCAGGGTGTCTCAATGATGGTGTGCCTGTCGTGTGTGTGTGTGTGTGTGTGTGTGTGTGTGTGTGTGTGCGTGCGCACGTGCATATCCCTGTACATGAAGCCAGAAAACCAGCTGAGGACTGGGGAAATTGATGTTGTAACCAGCAAAAGGCCAGTGACATTTCGGAATGATCCATGTCACAAGCACACTGAACTGCCCTGGGTCACCAGGGGAGGCTTTTTAAAAAATAGAGCGAGAGACCTTAGGAGTTTGAAAAATATGTGTTTTGCCTGGAAGGCAGTTAAAAAGGCTTTACTGTGTCAGCAGGCTCTGATCATTTATACATTTTTTCTGCCCACATATTTTATACATAATGACTGTTTTATTCTCCTTTATTATGTCAAGTTGGTGTTGGACATTTCTGTGTTTTTCTTAGAAAACAACCCATTATCCGAATGAGTCACGTGACTCCAGTTAAACTCCAGCACGCTGAGCGGCAAGGCTAGCTTCGGAGTTTGGGGTTAATATTTATTATTGCATTTTCCCAAGTGTCTCATGCCAGGTGGGAGGTGGGAAGGGAGTGTGGTTTGAACAACTGGTATTACAGGTGTGCACCATCATGCCTGGCTTGTAACTTGCTTGATCAAAAGGCTGTGCCAGAGTGAAGAGTCCTTCAGTGACCGTGATAGACAGGGCTGCCATCTCCATCTTTTGGGGGCCTTTCTCTTGCTGGCTGTGGAAGAAAACGATCAGGTTTGGGAAATCCACATAATGGTGGTGTAGTCCTAGGTGGTCTCTGGGAGCTGAGGGCAAACAGCTGCCAATAACCAATGAGAAGCCAGAGCCTGAGTCCTAGAGTGGCAGGGAGTCAGCTAAAGCTTCCAATGAGCCCGTAGCGCTGGCTGCTAGCCGACACCTGGACCACAGCTCTGTGAATCCCTGGGCTGGGAAGCCTGTCTCGAATGCTAGAACAGAGTGCTTAGCAGCTCTGAAATGCTAAATATGGTGTTCAAAGCAAACCGTTTGTGCAGGGAAATTCACCGCCCTGTAACAGATAAACAATAATCAGAATTGGGTGGCATGTCTAAGATTACTTCATGGCCTGACGTTAGCCAAGACTGTCTCATCCAGGCAAGTTTCCCACAGGGAAACTGAGTCCTAAGCAGTGAATGTACTTGTCCTGGGTCATTGGGTTCCAGTGACACATCCCATCTATGACCGTACATGAACACAAAGTCTAGGGAGAGAAGGATACAGCCCCTCTCAGAGTCTGTATGTGAAAATATGCATTTTTAATTTGCTGGGGTGACACATTTTGAAGCAACATTCATGTTGTGATAAGCTGGGACTGAGAGTCATAACGCAGAGAAGAACTGCATGTCATAAACACAAGCTTCTGGGCAGAAGAGATTTGTCCAGAGTCAGAGCCGCTATTGAAAGCCCTGAAAGCCAGCAGTCTCAACCTTCATAATGCTGCGACTCTTTAACACAGTACCGCATGTTGTGCTGACCCCCAACCATAAAGCTACTTTCATAGCTGCTTCATAACTGTCATTTTTGCTACTGTTATGAATCAGATATGCAGGATGGTCTTAGGCAACTCCTGTGAGAGGCTTGTTCGACCCCCCAAGGGATTGCAACCCACAGGTTGAGAACTGCTGCTATAAGCCATGTGTAAGATACAGTGTGTGTGTGTGTGTGCACGCGCACGTGCACACATGTGTATGTGCATGTTATTGTATTGTGTTCCACCTCGCATTGTAATTCTTACACACACTGAGGTTTAAAAAATCACTCAGCCAGATTTGGGGATCAGCTATATTCAGAACATGAGTATTTTAGCCGTTCCTCCTTAATGTGATTTGTATGATAAATGAACATAGATGGAAAATGGGAAAGCATCCTCAGGCCTTCGAATAGAGTTCCCCTTTCTGGTTTTGAAAGTACGCACCCAGGATGGAGAGATAGTTCCGCAGTTAAAAGGATTTGCTCCTCCTGCAGAGGACCAGGGTTCCGTGCCCAGCATCCATGCCAGGTGCCTCACAACCATCTGGAATGCCAGTCGGTGGTGGGGTGGTGGGCAAGGCCTTCTTCTGGTCTGCGGGGATATTGCACATACATGACATACGACAGACAGACAGAGGTGCATACACATCATAAAAGCAAAGGAAGAGTATGCATCAAAAAGCCTTATATGGTGTTAAAGTTCTCACGCTGCTGATGAGCGTTGAGTGAGGTAGCACACGTGAGAGACATCAGCCTTCAGAGGGGAACAGAGTTAGGTGCACGATAAACTTTTGCATATGCTGTTGTTGCGGAGACAAAGTCTCAGTGCAACTACACTGGAATGACAAGCCCAGAGCCAAGCCTGGGGGTAAGCTGTGGAGATGGCAATAGGATGTCTCCTATAAGAAGAGCATGGTGCAGTTCAAACACACCTCACACTCCCAGATTCTGGGAATTGTGGCCACTATAGCAGCGGCTGTCTCGCTTGCATTGCTAACTTGCTCCGTTTAGGGCATACTGGCCACCAGTATCTCTGCCCTTTGAAAATAGGTGTTTACACCAAATGGTATGAAATGCCCCATGCCAGTGCCGAGCCACTTATCCTTTGTGTCCTAAAGAGATTAGAAATCTGAGCTGGAGAGATGGTTAAGTTGACAAAGTGCTTGTCTCGCCAGCACAGGGACTCACATTTTAAAGAGCCAGGTGAGGAGGTGCACACTTGTAATCCAGCAACGGGGAGACAACGACAGAACTCCTGAGGCTCACTGGCCAGCTGGTCTAGTCAAATCTGTGATCCCAGGATAAATGTGAGACCCTGCTGCAAGAAACAAGGTGGCCAGCACCTAAAAAATGACCCCTAAGATTGTCCTCTGGACTCCACGTGCACACACACAGACACACACACTTGTGCATACCAGCACATAGGTGCGCACACACACACACACACACACACACACACATACACACACACACCTGAAAGAATTAAGATTCTAATTATAGTGTCAAATTTTCAGAAACTGGAGGATCAAAGCAGGGCACAGCAGTAAGAGAAGGCAACAGAGAATGTTTTGGAAGAAAGAAACATGGTGAACAGCCATCCCCTCCCTCTAGAAGAATTCAAATCTGGATACTTCTCAAATGCCGTGTAGATGATATGGCAGCTGGATTCTGCCAGCGAGCACATCTTTCCAAGTTCTTACTGGCCTGCAGGTGGCAAAGTCAGTTTCCATTGTCTCCAAAATCCTAGCTTTTGAAAAAGGAAAATGCTGCTAGCTTGTACGCAAACAAGACAGCAGATGTGGGCCCGTGCACATTAAATCATTAAAGATTTGAGATAATAAAGCATTCATCCTAGGGCTTGCAGCCACAAAGTTCTGTTCAGGGTTACCGGGAGGTGAGGTTTTATCTCCGCTCACTCTCCATGAAGGATCGTTTCTCTGCAGCCCTCACTACTGTTATCCCATCTGCTTAGACGTGAGATACAAGCGTGGAATATCATTTTATCTGCACGTATTTAAAAGGCAATGTCCAAATATTATGCTGTTGGAAAGGAGACACCTGTCCAAAAAAATTCCCAAGGTTTTAGAGAGTGCACTTAAGCTCAGATGTAGACGCAAGCAAAGCTCGTTTTTCATCCGGCAGAAGCCTTCACCCTAGCCAAGGCTTGGAACACATGCAGGTCGTCCTGCGGATAGAGCAATGGCTCATTCAGCTGACACCGCCTGCTCCATGCCAGTGTGTCTCCATGTCACTAAAGCTGAGCCCTCGCTCGTCACATGTATTTATTTAAGCCATTTGGCATGGCAATATTTCTGGGTGTTCCTTGCACTCGTCCTTGCCTTTTAAAAGAGAGGCTGAAAAACATTATTTAATCTCTGCTTCCTGGCTCGGGGTCATCGTCATGAACATCAAGGGTTGAATTGTTCCGTTCTCTGAAGCAGTGCTTGCCTTGAGGTCCCCACAGTGTGAGCAGAGCTGTCTGACTTTATTTGACAGGAGCTGTGGGGCCCCATGATTTTAAGGTTGTGGGGGCCAGCTTTTGACGTCACCTTTCAGTAATCTCATTGTATCTAATCCTCCTTTGGCTCCTGCCTCTTTTATTTATCGTTTCTGAGTTCATGTGTGTGTGCATGTACATGTGAGAGAGAGTATGTGAATGTGTGCATACACGTGCATGTGGAGAACACGGGTCAACACTGAGTGTCTTAGCCGCTTTACTGTGTTTTTAGACTGAGACTCTTGAGGAATCTACAACTCACCAACTGAGCTAGCCAGGCTGGCCAGGAGTCTGCCTCTGCCCTCCCAGTGCTGGGGTTACAGACACAGACAAATCTAGTTTTTTTACATAGGAGCTGGGATCTGAACTCAGATCCTCACATTTGGTGGCCAGCACTTTGTCTCCTGAGCCAGATGTCCAACTCTAAACTTGTTGTTGTTTAACCTAACAGGACATACAACGCATACTTTAAATAGCCGGAGTTGTTTTCCATATTCTTTAAAAATATTTTTAATTATTATTGTGTAGTGTGTGTGTGTGTGTGTGTGTGTGTGTGTGTGTGTGTGTGAGAGAGAGAGAGAGAGAGAGAGAGAGAACATACATCACTGAAGGTGCCTATGAGGGCTACAAGAATCAGATCCCCATAGAGCTGGGTTTCCAGGCAGTTGTGAGCTGCTGGGGTGCTGGAAACTGAACTCGGGTCCTCTGTAAGGGTGTGCTCTTGACCACTGAGCATCCCCCAGCCCCCACATAGTCTTTCTTTGTTAGCATAAATGAGCTGTGTCTTGCTAAGAAGGGAAGCAAAGCAGTATTCTGTAGTACCCACTAAGGGTATTTCAACAGGTAGGGCTTTATCCTGTCCTGAGCCAGGAGATGTGTTAAAACTGGACAAACACGGATCCTCTGGTCCAGAATAAGCTTTCTCCTGTCACCTCTCATGCGAGCAGAGTGGGCTGGGTCTGATTTGTCGCTTAGTCATTTTCAACTTTAGTCTCCACGGTGAGGCTGCCCCACAGTGACCCTGCGGTAACGGAAAACAAGCCTCTCTCAGTAATCTATTGCCGAGCCACAACTCAGCTGATGACTTGGCAGTTTAGAGCAACAATCAGTTGTTATTTTCCAGGATTCTGTAGGCTGAGAATTTCAGGTTCTAGGCAGTCATGTTTGATGGAGCACAGTCTGAAGTTGTTCCCTCGGCTACACTTAGCTGCAAATGGGCTGGGAGGCTGAGGAAGATGTTGCCCCGTGTAACAGATGGCTTGATGCTCCTCCATCAGTTTCTCTCCTTCCTCTTGGACACAGTATATAATCTCATCCTTGCTTTAATAGTGTGGTGTTTGCCTCCTTGTGGAGAAGTCCATGCCATAAAGCCTTGTAGAGAGCGTGCCAGAACTGGCACTGGATCACTTTTGCCACCGTGTGTGTGTGTGTGTGTGTGTGTGTGTGTGTGTGTGTGTGTGTGTAGGGTGGGTGTGGAACTGGCGTGCGTGCATATTCATGTAGATTTGTGTATGTGACGGCCACCTGTTGATGACAGGGGTCTTCCTCAACAGCTCTCCATACTCCTTTTGAGGTAGGGTTTCTCACTCAATCTGGAAGTATCTGGCATGTAAGCTCCAGGAATTTTCTTGCCTCCACCTCATCCACAGGGCTAGGGTGACAGGTGCACGCTGCCACACCTGACTTTTACATATGGGCTGAGGATCTGAATTCTGGTCTTCAGGCTTTGCCTGACAGGCACTTTACCAACTGTACCACCTCCCCAGCGCCATGGTTGCCATGCTGTATTGATCAAATCTGAGAGATTCTCAAGGGAAAGAGAGGCATCCACTCCGGATGGGAGGGACTACCACACGTGTACAGGAGAAGGGAACGCCCCTACAGCCTTCACTCCATCTCAAGGTCTTCTTGAAGGACTCGTGGTTCTTCCTCCTACATGAAAGTGTTAATTAGTTGTGCTATACCTGACTATCCTCTTAAGAGGCATAGTGAGAGGAAGGATGGAAAGATGGCTGCTTACCCAGAGGACCTGAGTTCGATTCCCAGAACCTACATGGCAGCTCCCAACTGTCTAACTCAGATCTGATGCCCTCTTCTGGCCTCTTTGGGCAGGAAGTAAGTGGTTCACACACTCACACAGAAGGAAATACTAACACACATAGACTAAATAAATCTACTAAAAAAAATGTTAAAGCTGACTCGATTTGGTAATTGGCATTTTTATTCTAGGAAAGAATTAAAAATAAGTTTACAGTTAATTAGATCTTTCCCTTGGAGCAGATCCAAATGTGTATTTTCTGGACATACAGCCAAGAGTCCAGGTCACTTTAAAACCTGAGTCACACAATGTCCAGAGCAGACCTCATCTCCTCCTGAGCTTCCTGTGCAGCTGGATCTGCCTCTGGTTGCGGTTATAACAGAATGAAAGCGTTCTCCCACCCAGCCAATAAACAGCCTCACTATCCTTGTTGTCTACCACAGAGTGGTGGTGTGGCTTTCTCTTGTTAAAACATTTCTATTCGAGCTTCAAGAATTTCATAGGATACATTTTGATTATATTCATCCCCCAACGTCTCCCCCAAAATCCACACCTTCCTCTGTACCTCCCATCCTATATCCTCCTTTTTTAAAAAATAACTTATCAACTCCAATTGGTGCTGAAAATACTCCTGCATACAGGGCATCCAGCAGGGTGGGGCCCGTCTTCTAGGAACCACACCTTCCTAGCTTGGGGAGGTCAAATTTTCCATGCACTAAGAACGTGCAAGCTGTATCTTGCGGGTACTTTGGCAGCAACTTCAGCGTAGCATTCCACAGGGAAGCAGGCTCATTCTGTTGGGATGTGGGGGAAGGACGGGAGACTGTCACAACAAAGGGGATATTAATTAACTTTGTCTTTGGAGGTAACATATTTGTGGGCTGTCGAGATGGCTTACCAGGTAAAGGCATCTTCAGTCAAGATATTCCTTCAATCAGGGATGTTCCCTCAATTCTCAAGACCCACATAGTAAAAGGTGATGGTTTCTGTTGACTTCAGGGCTGCACATAAAACTCCTGATATTTTAATTATCATCTGCAGCCCATGGACTCGCAGTCAATGCCACACTGGCCACTCAGGGCTGCAGCCTGGAGGGCCTTCTGGTATGTAGGTTTAAACTAAGTCTCTGCCATTCTATTTACTAACAAAGACTGGGGAGTTGGATGTTGGGGCGAAACCCTGTTAGATCAGAGAAGCCGAAAAGCAACCAGCTGACCTTCCATTTTGACCAAAGACCTAGCAAAAGACATGTCTCTTCACTCATCCTAAAACCAAAACTCAAGGCCACACCCTTTCTTTCCTGTGCACCTTCTCTATTCAAATTGCTGGCTTCTCTATGGCCAGTTCTGGTCAGCTAGTCATTAGCTCCACCCCGCTGAGTCAAGCTAAACTTTATTTAACAGTAGTGGAGTGTCACGGTGTGATCAAAATCCCCACAACAAAAAGGATGGAACCAACTTCCTCAGGCTGTCTCTTGACCTCCACGTACGTGTGTGCTGTGGTAACACACACACACACACACACAAGTCTATAGTAATAACACAACGCACTATCTAATAATTTACAGTGTCTGCTTCGCTTTCACAAATCCCAGACATTATGGGTAATAATAACAGCAACATCCCTCATCAGCTCTACTCGATTTTAAGCTGTGCTAGACAGGAATCATGAGACGCCTGGGGCCTTGTATATCACCTACCCCAAGACTGCTCTATAAATATTTGTCAAAAACTTTAATCGACTGAGTTCTTGCCATGTGGCAGGCATCTCTCTGTGCACATTAAGTCCAACCTTTCTATTGCTGACAGAGTACGCATGATGAAGACGCTGTACTAGGCCTGATTTACAGGGGGACAACCGAACAGTGCCCATCTTGCCAAAGACCCCTTACTAACAAGTGGCCAAACAGGGATATGACTTTAGGTCTCTTTGACTCCCAAACCAGCTCTGAATTGGTCTCTGTCACAGGAGTCAATAGCACGCAGACCAGAGGCTGTGTGCCCACCACTTATGTAGGACTCGCTGCTCAAGGATGGCTTCATATTCTAAAGTGCTTAAAGAAAAAAAAAATCCAGATTAGATGCTCCACAAGTCATGGAAATTAACCTCTACCTTGCATGTTCCTCCATGACTCTGGGCTGGAACAAAGCCACGCCCACTCCTATGCTGACATCCCTATTTCTGTGTTGGCACCAGGGTGGCAAGCCGTTTGGTCCCAAAGGGGAGAAAAACAGTTTTACTCTCTGGATCCTTATAGAAAAAGCTTGATAATCCCCATTCTTACACTTTATATTATCTTTTTAATGGGCGGGGGCGCTGGAGAAAAGTCTCTCATTGGTCCGGAGTTCACCAACTTGACTAGACTAGCTGACCAGAGAGGCCCCAGGGAGCCTGAGGTCTCCACTCAGGGCTGGGACCACGAGCAAACCACCATGCTTGGCATTTTGACATGGGCTCTGGGGATCTGACTCAGGTCCACACGCTTGCAAGCAAGTTGCCTCACCAACTGTGCCATCTCCCCAGCCCTGCATTATCTTTCTCATAATGTGAGCTTCAAGGATACAAGCGTCGCGATTAAGTTGCTCTTGCTAGTTTTTCAAATAACACCTCATTTCAATAAGCTGCCTGCAATCCCCCCATTAAAGCCTCGGTGTATGGGCTCAGTGCCGGTTTCAAGTTGGTGCCTCTCAGGAAGCAAATCCCCCTGAGAACGGAAGCTCATTATTTGCTTAATAACAGTGGCAGAAAGCAGTGCGCTGTTTAGCGAAAGGCAATGGTCCAGGAAAAGGCCACTGATATTCCCAAATGCAGCGATGTCTCGTTTTCCAGGCTAATTTCCCAGCGTGAAAAGAGCCCAAGGCCCAGTCTTGAAAAGGTTCCAGTCACACGGAATCCCCAGTTTTGGACAAAAGATGTTGGGGAGGTCTTATTCCTCTCATTCCCTGGAGCCCAAAGAATCAAAGATAAGGATGAGAATTGTCAAATTCACCTGGAAAAGTGGTGAGGGTGTTGAGTCCTTTTAAATATGTTTAAGCCATAAAGAGCTCACAGTCAAACGTAAGGACCACGTTGGACTCCACCGACCACAGACAAGAGCCTGTGTGGGCTGCAGCAGAAGGGTCATGACACATTCGGGATCGGGGCGCTTAACCCGTGGGTCATGACTCCTTTGGGGTGTCATATCCTGCACATTAGATATTTACATTATGATTCACAACAGTAACAAAATTTTATCTATGAAGAAGCAGTGAAATAATTTCATGGCTGGGGGTCACCACAACCTGAGGAGCTGTATTAAGGGGCTGCAGCGTGAGGGAGGTCGAGAGCCACTGCTCTAAATGAAGGTGTTAACTGCCCATAGAAGAAGCACTGAGCTTTTCTTCCCTTCCCACCCCAGAAACAGGTTCACAATGAAGATGTTAGAATGTCAGTCAGCAAGGAGGAAGATCACTTTTCGGAACACACTTTGTGTCAGCATGCAGGCCTTGTGTCTAGCAGCCACGTGCCCGAAAATGAGACAACTAAGCTCCCCTGCAACGTGCATGGGTTTTTCCAAGGAGGGTGCTGGCATGAATCATATCCCAGGCCTCAGGAGCAACGTAGGCTTTCTTACACATAACAAGCCCTTCGTCAAACAAGGGGGAAGACTCAGATCAAGAGGACTGTATTTGTGGAGGTCCCTTTGTGCTGAAGTGAAATCTTTCTGTAGCCAGTTATCCTACCTTTTGATGCATGTTGTAGGCAGTGTTTCCAACCTTAAGAAGCCTGCCAGGGCTGAGGGACATCGTTTTAAAGGCTGCCTGGTGACAAAATGCTTTTGTTCTTGTCTATAAAGCAATGATCAAATGAATAAGCCAAGTAGAACACAGGTCGGGAAAGTGAGCAGGGCTCCAAGAAGAATAAACAATTAACTTGGGCAGAGAGGTTACAGTACCAGCAGAGAGAGACTGAGGTGTGATCAGGGCCTTGAAGGGTGTGTAGAGTCCATAAGTTGGAGAAAGGAGAACATATCCTAGAACTATCACTCTGGAAGCTGGGAGACGTCTCAGTCAGGAAGGGGCTTCCCATGCAAGCGTGAGAACCTGAGTTCAGATCCCCAATGCCCACATCAAAAAAAAAAATAATAATAATAATAATAACGAATCAAAAAAAGAAGTCAGACATAGAAGTGTGTGCCTATAGCCATGGCACTGAGGAAGAGGTGAGTGGGTAATCCCCAAGGCTCACTGGCTGGCCAGTCTAGCGACATCGGTGACCTTCAGGTCCAATGAGAGACCCTGCCTCAAAAAATAAAATGGAGAACAGCTGAGACAGATGATGTGTGGTTGTGCACGCACACACAGGCACACACACGGGCAGGGGGAATGAGTCTAGAGACAATGAAGGGTGGCTCTCCATCCTCCCTCTGGGATAAGGTTTATGAATCAGCACCACTGAGGCTTTCCACAAAGCTCCTGCTCGCCTAGAACCCACAGTGCTGACAGCATCCGAATGCCCCACAGCTTCATTCAGCCGCATTTGTGTCTCTGCTCAGGACTTTCACTGTGGCAGCTGTTTCTTCTCCCGGGTAGGATCTTCTGGAGATCCAGTGGGTGGCAGCAGATGAATCCCGAACTCCCTTGAGACTGAGCAGTTAGCAGCCTGGACAGGAATGATGGCCAGCCTTCTGAGGACAGAACGGAAGAGCTGCTGGGCTCCAATCTGCCAGGGCTGGAGCTCTGATCAGGCTCGGGGTTCCGAAAGGATGATTCAGCACAGAGTTGGAGAACAGAGACTTTGGGGCTGAACCATCATTTATTCGTCCATGTACTGACATTTACTGAGCTTTTTTAATATTCTAGGCATGACAGAATGGCCAAATAAAAAGTTTTACGTGTGCAGTTTATAACAAAAAAGAATGAGAATCAATGAGCATTGTTAGCACTTACTATGGGCACAAAATCACTATGGGTACCAGGAATTTTCAATATTTTGCAAATGCATTGATGGCAGCATTTCAAAAACATGTGGCCAACCCAGCTTTTCCACATTGCTGGCCAGCATTGTCATCTACAAGTCCAGTCTCACCAACCGTGCAAGTCACAAAACAAAACTCTCCCCCCAACTCACCTTGTGTTTTAAGTAAGTTTACAATATTGTGTTGGGCACATCTATACCTCTCTGGGGGCACATGTGGCCCATGGGCTGTACAAGAAAACTCTAAGCTACCACTGCACCCAAGTCATAGACCAGGAAACAGCCACTGAGACTTGAGTTCAACTGGGGTAAGAGCCCTGGCATTTGACCCCAGTGATAGGACTCTCTACCACCAGGGGCACCAGAGGGTGACAATGGCTTGGGAAAGAGTCATCCATGAAGTCCACTTGAGTCGGGATATTTGAGTAGAACACAAACAAGGAAAAGCCAGGCATGTCAGGACCAGGGAAAGGCATTCTAAGGAGATCACAGAGCTGAGGCTCCATGGAGGACATGGGCTTGTCCAATCAGAGGCAGCAGCTGGAGTGTCCCATAGGGATGGATAGAGAGACCTGGAAGTAATGATGGAAGGATCGTGGATTTATTTTAGCTTGTGGTCTCAGGTAGGGAGGGTCATAGCGGCTGCTTTTTCTTTTGAGTGATCTGCATGACGGAGAAGGAATGAGCAGTCTTCTTATCATGTTGTAACTGTGGCTTGTGCTGCAACGCTAATGACAAATACCGTTAACTGCTCACTAAGTGTCTAGTCTACCCCCAAGCACCTACTGTCCAGAGAGAATTTGCTCCCTCCATGCCATAAGTCACAGTCATGGTTAATCGTGAAGAGGCACAGAGCCCTCAAATCAGAGAAGTTGTGATTAATAATATTTGTACTATCTTGAATGGTAGTATTTATGACTTATGGAAAATAAGAATTAGAAAAAAAAATCGGGAATTTACACCAGCAAGCTGCTGGTGACAGTTCTGACGGTCAGGGACACTGTCCGGCTGCATGGCTTGCAAGTTGACAGAGGTGGACAGGCCTACAATTATGAGGGTCAGGTTTTCTAAGATGAACATTAGAGCTCTGAGGACTAATAAGTGGGTTGGGTGCCCTTGGGGAAAGCAGAGGAGAGGATATTTGAAGCCGAGTATGTCATAGGGGGTATTGGATATTGAGAAAGTCATGGAAACCCAAAGCTAGGCACATTGTCCATGCAGAGGTTGGGCCAAAAAGGAAGGTGCACTTGAGCCACGATCCCACACCACACCAACTACACCATGATAGATTCCTGATTACACATTGAGACTCTGTAGTAGATTTTGTAGAACTCATGAGTCAAAGGTCAATATTTCCGTCGAGGAAGGGTGCCACCATCCTGGTACACACTGTGAGATGTCAGAAGACTTTTACTAGAAGACACCAAATGGATGGTCCAGAACCAACCAGGAAGACCCACCAAGGATATTAAGGGACTGTCTTCTAGAGATATGATTCTAGTTCTGTGATTGGCTGTTTCTTCAGTCATTGCTGTGGTAATGACTGACTGAGGGGGGCCTGCAGAGATGGATGGTAGGTAAACACTTACCACACAAGCATGAGGACCAGATGACTCACGTGAAACAGGACATGACAGCTCACATCTGTGACCCTACAGTCTCTGTGATGAGATGGGAGGTGGAGATGGGAGAATCTCTGGAAGCCCGAAGACCTGGTGGACACAGAGGCAAACATCAGGAAACCCTGCCTCATACAAGGTGGAGGGTGACAGTCAGCATGCAGTGTTGTTCACTGGTCTCCACATGCATGCCGTGGGACACATGCACCCCACACACACATATATGTGTGTGTTTATACTCACACACACACATTTTTTTTATCATTTTCTGTGTGCAGTACCAGCATTAAATAATCACCAGAGAAACCCCTTGCTTAGGCCTTAGAAACTAGTTCAAGAAAGAAAATAGACAGCAAGGTCAAGGGCTTTGAATGGAAACTATATGAACAGGATGGCCAGGAACCACTGCAACCCCTGGCAGTGAAGAGTGGTCAGTTTGCCAAGTACATCCATGACCAGCACACCTAGGCCATAGAGAACCTAACACTTAAGGGACAGAGAGACACTGAGGCCATAACCCAAGGAAGCTGAAAACAAGTGGAAGGAGGTTATTCCAAAATCTGAACTCCACATGGAACAGGAAGCAACATGGAGCAACTGGAAGGTTCTCCAGAACGGGCCAGGGTGTGATGGAGGCAGAGCCAAGACGATGTGCTTGTACCTCAGCGTCTAGGACCATCGTGGCCAGTATGCCAGCATGTTCACACCATTGAGCTTCCAGGAATTAACTGCACCTCCTAACATGTTCTATCTATGCTATGTCCTACGACACATTTATATAAACACTCAAGGGCTCGTAACTCGCTAGCAGCGTTTCCTTCTCAGACTTCTCTGGGATGGAGCACCTGCAACTTGTTTTGTTTAAGTGAGTGCTCCCCTACATCTGTGCCATGGCTAAGTGACTGGTCATTCATAAGTCATTCATGGTTGATCCTTCTCATATGGTGTCTGTGATGAGGGATTTTCATCTCTCATTTAACATTGTTTTTATTCTGATCATTAAAAAGGTTGGGGGTGGCATGGGTCCTTTTACCCTTGGCCGCCAGGAAGCTCCTGTCTAAAGCTAATGCGTAACCACAGTAACCATCTCATGTACAATGTTGGGATATTTGTTTCCTTTCTGGCTACCTTTCTTTTTCTTTTTCTTTTTCTTTTTTGTTTGTTTGTTTTTCGAGACAGGGTTTCTCTGTGGCTTTGAAGCCTGTCCTGGAACTAGCTCTGTAGACCAGGCTGGTCTCGAACTCACAGAGATCCGCCTGCCTCTGCCTCCCGAGTGCTGGGATTAAAGGCGTGCGCCACCACCGCCCGGCTCTGGCTACCTTTCTTATTGTTCCCTTTTGAGGTCACTTGCCATCACTTTGTAGCTAGATGTATGCTGTCAATTAGGCAAACACTGTGCTTTCAAAAGAACCCTCGATACACTTTAGAACTGCACTCACCAGTGATGGGCTGGGGCTAGTCAGTGAGTCAGCAGATCGATACACTACGGTTAATGGTGTCTATAAAACGCGACATCTCAGAACTTCAGCCAGGGACATATCACCCTGGTAAGCGCTGTTTCTGTGAGGAAGGCAGCTTGTATCATAAATCCGAGGCCTGACTCTTCTCATCCAAGGAATGTTAAGCTTCACGTAAAACAGGGATGCTTCCTGTTAAATGAAGGAACTTGCCAAGGAGCTGCAGCTTCTGTCTGCTTCCCTGTTGAACTTTAAAACTGGAGAGGCAACTGTCTGCTGAGGCTGCTTTGTCTAGCTCTGGGTGCGGGGCAAGAATCCAGCAGTGTAAGCCTCGGTTCTCCGGCTTAGGAAGCTCGAGGAAGCGCCTTCACTGTGTGGATGCTGTGCATGGCAAAAATTAACTTAAAATATGAATTTGTCCTCTCTCTGCTTCTTTGAAGTATGATGGAGGGATGGGGGCGTGGGTAAATGAGGCATGTCTGGGGCCTGGGTCTCTGAGAGCAAACACTGAAAACCATTTTTGGCCCAAGAGGTCTCCACTCAAAGGTTCTCTCTTTCTAGGTTCTCTCTCTCTCCCCCTCCCCCCCTCATTGATCACCCCCATCAATTTCAGTCTCAGGATTATGGCATTCCCTGGCACTGTTCACCATAACCACATGGCTGTTAGTAACCAGAAAGTCATCTCCACATGAGAGCCTCATAAACACTGTCCAGAGTCTAGACTGTTATGGGGAGAATGGGCTCAGGGATAGAGGGAGGAGGGAGGCAGTCCAGAGGGGGCTCCTGGACACTTCTGTGATAGTGAAAACAAATGAGCAGCAAACCCCCAAAGCGCAAGAATTTTACTTTTAATAGAATCAGTAATAAATGCCCACTGTGGGGAAAATAAATACACAGAGAAAGGAAGAGGCAGAGCAGGCGGGCACAGGAGAGGGAGAGGAAGAGAAAGGGGGCAGGCACAGGACAGAGAGAGGTAGAAAAGGGGGAACACGGGAAAGGGACAGGGAAGAAGCAGATGGCCCAACATCAGTTCACACCAATAGCATTTTAGTACACATTATGTTTTGCTTTGTTTTGTTTTGTTTTGTTTGAGGCAGAATCTCACATAGCCCAGGCTGGTACTGAACTTACGATGAAGAAGAGAATAACCTTGAACCTCTGATAGTTCGGTCCCTAGCTCCCAAATGCTGCATTTACAGGCTCGAATCACTACTCTCATTTTATGTGCTAGGGGTTGAACCCGGGGCTTCAGGAATGCCCGCCAAGCACTCTACCAACCGAGCTATATCCCCAGCCCAAGTACATGTTAATGTTTACTGCACAAATTCCAGATAAAGGCTGACAAACTGGAGCCCTCTAGAAAAACCTAGACATCTGCTTGTTTTTAAAATAAAGCTTTATTAGAATAGAGCTAGACCCGGCCTGTTTCCATATTACTACATAACACGGTGGTAGAGTTGAGTGGCCTGAAATATTGCTATTTGTTATCCAGCCTCTTCCGGTCTCTCTATTCTTCCTCTGGAACATCAAGATCTTCACGTCTAAAGCACCTTGGGATGCTGTGGAGTAGGATGATGGCTTACTGCTAAGTTCTGGAACGTCTCAGCCCCAAAGCAGGATAAGAGATGTGCTGTCTGTTTATTCAAATGTCTGACCACTATCTGGTTTCATGTGACGCACAAAGGGCTCCTTCGCCAACCTCCCCACTGCCACGGGAGACAGGGCTCGGTAGGAAGCATCTGCCATAAGACAAAACCTTCCCACCACTGCCACAGGAGACAGGGCTCAGTGTGAAGCAGCTGGTGTAAGACAAGGCTCTCAGACCTCAGCTTCAGAGGTGGGAGGATGTCAGAGCGTCTCTCCCTCCAGACAGGGCTACCAAGGGCACCGGAATTCAAGCTGTAGTGTTTGTGTTGGGTGAGGCTGGCTGAGGAGATAGGTGTTTGGGTTTATAAATACAGCTGGTAGGTAATATCAATGATGCTTTAGACTCATGTTGCTATGAAATGAAGTCTCTCTGTGTAGCCCAGCTGGCCTGAAACACATGATGTCGTCTAAGCTGGCCTCAAACTCCCAGGGACCCTCCCACTGTGTCATGTGCCTCTGAGGCGGGTTTGTTCAGTGTACCTCAAAACAATGGCTCTTGCCCTCACGAGAACTGACCTGTACACTTTCACAGTCTGGCCTCTCATGAGTTAGCTACACAAGCCTGGGTGATTCTCACCCAGGTTCCTTCTCAGAGCTGGAGTCTGTGCAAAAGCGTCTAACTTTTTCTCCCCATTGTAAGCGTCAGGAAGTTGAGCCTGTCACTTACCTACCCAACAGTGAGTTCCCAAGTTCTAGCACAAAGCCTCATGCCTCTGTGTTGACTGAACAAATACTCTGTTTGGCAAATCCAGTAAACCTTCCTTTAGAGTACTGAGACTCTCGCTCCTGGGGAGACGCAAACAGAGACCATTCGGTAGAAGAGAGTATTTCCAGGAAAGAGCCTGACTGGTCGACCTCAAACCCTTTTGAAAACCCTTGAAGGACCATGATGCAGAGAGCGTGTTTGGAAAGGGAGAAAGAAACCCCATGGCGGAAGGAGCTTAGGTGGCCCCGCCCATCCCTTACCTCCACGACGGGGCTTCCCTCACTCTATCTCCAACACTGCATCTGCAATGTGTAACGGAGGGGAAGAGGCACTGACTGGGGCCTTGTCGATGCTTCTACCCTGGGTCGGCTGCTCGTCCATCCCGTAGCTGTGGTGAAAACACCTGGCTAAGACAACTCCGGGAAGAGCAGGTTGGTTATTGTTTCCGGTCTAGTGTGCAGTCCTTCACAGCCAGGAAGGGACTCCATGATGGCTGAGCCCGAGGCAGCTGGTCACATCAGGAAGTAGGGAGAGGTGAAAGCTGGTGCTCGCTTTTAATTCAGCCCAGGACCCCAGCCTGCGGGACGCTGCCACCCACGATCACAATCACGTGGGTCTTCCAACCTCTGTTGATTAGTCTAGACGATCCCTTCCAGGCACAGCCAGAGGTTTGTCTCCTAGGTGACTCTAGGACCTACCCAGTTGGCGTGTTAACTGTGACAGAGGTAAAGCATCTGCTGGGGAAATCACATCCCGCCATTGCCTTTCCACCGGGCAGAGGTCTCTTGCCCTTCTCTTCGGGAAGGACGGGAGGGGCAGGACAAAGGTCTGCGCTGACACAGGAGCAGGTGTCCATGAAGGAAAGGGACAGAAGTCCCTGGTTCCCCTTTCAGATCCACCTCCTCTTCCCTGGGAGCAGTATGGAGGAAACCTTGCTTACTTCTCTCCAGCATGGCCAAGGAAAGTGACTTCCCAGCCTTGCTTACCTGTCGCCGAAATCTTAGCTGGGACGTGAAGTGCTGAAACCTGGCTCTTATTAAACACAACCCTTGCCTTGCGCCCAGATGGAGGGAGGCCCACTCTGTTGCCTAAAAGAACCCACAGTTAGCATAGGAGTCTAAACGGGACATTTGTGGGTTGGGATCTTAACGCCTGAATTCCTATAATATTTTCAGCAACTGAAAAAAAAAAACTCATTTAAGCGTGCATTCGGTTTGGAAAGTGAGTTCTGTGGAGGAAGTGACGGGACCAGGACGGCTTCTATTTCGTCATCAGGTGACAAACGTGTGGAAGAGTCCCTTTGTTTCCAGAGAAGTCTCAGTTAGGGAATGAAAGGTTGTGCCTGGGACCACTCTGTCACAGGAAGGGAGACCATCCTTGCCTTGCCCATCAAGGAAGGACCCATTCCTCGAATTTTGCTGGAGGAAACAGGGTCACATGACCACCCTAGCAGCAAAGGAGGAAGGAAGGGAAGTGTTCCGTTTTCTGGCGTCTATAGGAGGGCGGGTATAGGAAGCCCCCTGTGATTGGCATGCAGCAGGCAACCCTTCGCTCCTCTGAGTTGTTTATTTACTGGACATTTAATGAGTGCGAGAGGCTGGATAACGCGGCTGCTCAGGTTAGAGTCCTGTTATTCATTACTGGGGATAATTAAGTGACATCGGCTCCCGGTGTGGAAAGCTCACCCTTCCGTGCTCAGCAGCTCAAGTAGTCTTGTGATTATTGCAGTTCTGCGGGACTTGTTCCTTTAACACCTAAGCTAAGCAGTAAATTCGGGGGCTGGAGAGGTGGCTCCACAGCTAAGAGCATTTCCTGAATGGTTCTGAAGACTAGAGTTCTGGTAGCAGAAGCCACATGACAAGACAAGCATCCCCTCCGCACTTGCAACCCCAACTCCAAGTTGGGCAGAGACAGGAGGATCCCTGGGGACCTTATCTAGTCAAGAAAATACCCAGGTTCCAGGGGAAACCCTGCTTCAAACTGGCCTCCATACACATGTGCAAGTACACACACAACACACACATACACACACACATACACACATGCTATCTTTTTTTTTAAAGGAAATCCATGGTATGCAAAATAAATTAAAAATTTTAAATTAAAAAATAAGAGAGAGAGAAAAACGGTCAGCAACTGGTGGGACACGGAGGCAGCCATGAGTCAGGAAAGCCTGAGTCCCTGGCTTAAAAAGAAACCCCCTGCACATTCCCACCGGCTAGCTAGCTCACAAGTTCAAAGTCATGCTGTCCATGTTCCTGCGGGTGTGGTTTATGGTGTATTTATGAGTCTGCTTGTTGGTTGGTTGGTTGGTTTTTCCATTTCTATCATGAAATACTTGAGACTGAGGAATCTATAAAGAAAAGGGGTCAACATGACTCCTGCTTGAGATGTTGAACAATCACATGACTCAGTGTATATCCATCACCCCAGCACATGGGAAACAGAGCCAGGAGGACTAAGATGAGACCCTTCTGGTCTCCGTTTGAGTTCCAGACCAGCGAGGACTGCACAGTAAGACCTCCAACTCAAAACCAGACACCATACATCTCGGTCCATGTACCTACGTTATCACTTACTAACAAGTTTAGGTCTGGAGGAAACTTGAGAGGCTTCCGTGGAGTTTGAATGTGTCCCACACCATCTCCGTTCTTCCCATCCTGTGACGAATGTGCAGATTAGTAAAAGCTCATCTTCCAGGCAGAGCTGCTCAGTGCTTGCTCTTGCGTCTGTGTTCCCCCCAAAGCCAGCATGTTAAAGCTTTGGTCCCAACTTAACTCTGTTGGGGGCTAGAGATGGTGGCTCCTCCAAGAGGTGTGACCTAGTACAGCATCTTCCGGTCTTTGGGGACCCTGACCCCTTCCTTTCTCTCTCTTTTCTTTCCTGGCCATGCAGTCATCCCATTGTGTGCCTCCTGTATACTGTCGACCCTCGCCACAGCAAGGTCAGCCAATCCCAGATGGGAACTATTGGACCTAAGACCAAAATCAGCCTTCCCATTGATGAATGATGATCTCTTTGTATCAGCTTAAAGAGACTGCCGGATGACACTCAGATGTCCCCTGAAGTCCTCTTGTTGCTCCAGGACCCCACCCAGGGTAACAGCATACTCAGCCATCACTTCATGGCTGACACCTTCTGAGACCTCCCCCACTCCTTGGTGGCATTATGTCATGTGACTAAATACTTGACAGAATGACTTATGGGAGTATCCCCGTCACTCCCTGCTGCTGTCCTGAAAGACTCTGACCAGAAGCAACTTAGGAGAGTTTATTTTGACTTAAAGTCTCAAGGTCTAGATGTCAGTAATTTGGGGATCCCAGAGCTGAGAGATGATGTCTCAACCTGATATAGGAAGCAGAAAGACAGAGAACAAACAGGAAGTGGAGTGAGAATATAAATCCTCTAAGCCCACCCTCTCTGATGTACTTTCTCCACCAAGGTACCATGTCCTAAAAGTTCCATACCCTCCCCAAATGGCACCACTGACTGCAGACCAACTGTTCAAATACCTGAGCCCACTAGGGACATTGCACATTCAAACCACCACACCTGGGGGCCTGTTTTCCTCCCAAACTGGTAGACACACCCATATGTGGGGCAGGGAGGACAGAGACCACGGCTAACTTCACAGGTTTCATTTCCTCTGGGTTCAAATAGAACAACCTGCCCTGTGGCCACATAAGGAAGTAGTCCCAAGTCCTCTGTTCTTCCACTCCAACTACTCTCTGGTAGTGTTCCCAGGCGCCATCAGCAATCATTCTGTTTGACCAGTTGGCAACCCTAACCTGCCAGGCAGGGTTTGGGAGGGAAAAAAAAGTAATTAGCCCAGGTGAGGCTCATTAGAGCCAGTCTGGAATTCTGCCAGCCGTACCAGTCGCTGTGTGCCAACCCTTGATTTTAATATCAATGGTGCTGCTGACAAGGACCAGGCAGGCTGGGAGGAAGTGTCACCAGCCAGCCCTCTTCCCCTCCCCTTCTGCATGCTCTCACTGCTAGGTGAAGCAGTCTGCTCCAGCAAATCAGAGCTGGCTCCTGAGTCAGTTTTTTGGGCCTCCCTTGTCTAACAGGCTGGGCCCCAGGTGATCTTAAAAATTAAATGAAGCTCAGAAAATGAGACACATAGGAGAGCCAGGAATTAATAGCCCATCCCCAGCGCCAGCAGAACTCTTGACTGTACGTCCCTTGTCAATTTCCTTGGAATTCCTTTGGGCTTTTGGTACTAGCAAAGATTCAGTCTGAGATCTCACAGCTCTGGAGTATTTCCGCCTTAAGGTCCCAGTGTCCCAACGATGGCCTTGTTCTCACGCAAAGTTTAAAATGAGCTGCTATGCTAACTTTTCTTCCCATGAACCGAGGTATTTATGATGCAGTGCTTTCCACGTGGGTCTGTAGACTGCTCTCTGGATACTGCAAAGGCACTAGCTAAAACTTCCCACTACTACTGGGGTGCAGGGGCGCATGCCTTTAATCCCAACACTGGCAGGTGGGTCTCTGGGAATTTAAGGACAACCTGGTCTACATAGAAAGTTTTAGGCAAGCCAGGGCTACACAATAAGACTGTGAGGGGGAGTGAGGAGTGGGCATGGGTATGTGTGTGTGCATGTGGGTGTGGGTGTGTGGGTGTGTGTGATCAGCATCATTATCACCACCATTCAACCTTGTCATCACTACCTCCATCGTCAAGGCAGGTACCAGGCTTTGCATTCTATTGTATTCTCTCAATGATTACAAGTGCTGATAAATGCCATTCCCACAGTACTGCAGGGAAACCAGGCTTAGTGAAGCAGCGTCTACCTGGTTGAGACCAAGTGAGCCAGCATCTACCTGGTTGAGACCAAGTGAGCCAGTGTCTACCTGGGTGAGATCAAGGGAGCCGGCATCTACCTGGCTGAGACCAAGTTCATTCTTGATTGAGTGTATCTATTGAGAGTCTGAGGACTGAGTTACTGCTTTGAAGTTCTAACTAAACACCAAGAGTTGGTCCTTGATTATTATTTTATAGCAGAGTGAGAAACAACATAGAGAAAAGAAAGGATGAGGGGCTGAATCAGGTAAGGGCACTAAATAATACTCCTGTGGGGTAGGAGAAACAAGTAGTGGCCATGAAACTGTATTGATCTTAAGCACAAAAAAAGATGGATTCCAACTGGCTACATTGTAATAGATGCATTTGTGGTCTTCAGAGGAAAGAGGGGCTCTGTTTCAGAAATGTCAAAAATAAAATTTGTAACTTCTGATTTCTTACTTGTTCCTTTAAGGAAAAAAAAAGTGAAAGGGGCACCATAGTAAATTCTCAATACCTGTTCTCCATTTGTTTAAGATGAACTTACAAATACACACACACACACATTCACACGTTCGCACTCATATAGACATAAATAAATAGATATAGAGATATATATCAGTTGCAATGGGCTGTCATCAGTGTGACAATTGTGTATGAGAGAACCACCATGTCACTTAGGTGTGAGCCACACACACTAACCCTGGGTAGCTTTGACAAGTCCAGCACCGTATAGAGCGCAGCTCCTGCAGACGGAGGGGAGATGGGCAGTAAGGAGCATATTCTGCAGGAAGCCAGGTCTCATTTTGGCTTGAGTTAAAAGAATCCCACACGAGTGTGTGCTCTGTTGATGTTAAGACATCCAGAAAGAGCCGACAGAGAGACTGGGGCTTTCCCCACAGAGAGACAGGCAACATGTACAAGAGAAAAGAATACGACAGAGATTCCCTTCGTGAGGCACCACCAAAACCTCCCTGAAGAACCACGTTGCTCTGGAATGCTGGTTGCCTGGCAGTGGCTCGTGGTGGGAGGGAGGGAAGGAATTACCTGGGGAAGCAAGGTCAGGAAAAACCCACCCAGAGCCCTTTCTGTGAGTCTCCCGGTGTAGGAAGCCCTGAGAAGGAACTGGTACCCAAACCGTAGTCTCAGAGGATCAGGCTGCTGAGGTTCCCTGCCTTCTACGCTGAGCGCCTAAGAAGTGATGAAGCCACCTCACTAGAAGTCAGAGCCTCTGAGTAACCATGACTCAGAGAGGCTGCAAAAGAATCCGCCAAATGAGAGTTTGCTGGGTATGCATTTAGAAATTGGATCTCCCCCTCCCACTCCCATTATGTTGATTATATCTTTCATCCCCAAGACTGGGGCCAAGAGCCCCTTTCCTACCCCTCCTCCCCTCCCTCTGTAATCCTCACCCCTCATTTCTCTCCTCTCCGGATCCTCAGCATCCTGCCACCCCTAAGGCAGTGGCAGGATTCCAAGGAGTTCATTAAATGCCTTCCACCTCCCCATTGCCCATCAGGCATTCCCAGCAGCAATCCCCCCGGAGGGGGCATGGCGGTCCAGAAGCAAGATAGGCACTTGGAAGGGAGTGGTCTGCTCGGAGGATAGGGACCCCCCTCTTTTCACAAGAGAGAGGAGCCAGCAAATAGTTAATGGTTTAATCCTTCACAGAAAAAGTCAAGGCAGACTCGTGATCCTCGATGGTAATGAAGGTGTCACACATTGTCTAGAGAAAGTTGTGCCTGGCAAGCTTCCCTTTTTCGGATGCCTACCCCAGTGACATTTCATCTCACATCCACCTTAATGAAATGCATAATTAACATATTCTAATTGTGCTGAGCGCTGCGATGATTTTGACAGAACTCACTTTCCATGTCTAATTTGATGCTAATTTAATCTGTTCCTCTCCCGCTGACATGACCTTTCTTGATTGAGTTTCACTGAGGAAATTTTTTGATGGATTGATTTATCAGCAGTGCGGAGACAACAAAGGCTCAGGGTGCATGACAGAAAATAGGAAGGGACCGGCCCTCAAAGCCAGTGCGCTCTGAACTTGCTGGCTGGAATGTCCTCTTCCAGAGACAGCTTGTCTGATCTACTGATGGAATTTGAGCAATGTGACATCCGTGGGTGGGTTTGATCTTCCGATAAAGACAGTAAATATCTTATTGTGGCCAGAGAGCTTTGCATGGAAAACCTCTGCGGCAATTCCAAGGAAGCCCAGGAGGCGCCGATGAGGATTCGTCTGTGAATTCGTCTCTCACTGCCTTGATTCCTGGATAGAATGCTGCGTGGGGTTCCCCCAGCCCATGGGGGAGGCAGGAAGACAGCGTCCATCTTAAGCTATGATGAAGATAAGGCACTTCCACGTAGGGCCTGGGGCATGGGTTCTCTGCTTTCGCTAAAACTTGATCTTGGACAGGTATTGTGGGTTTTCCCGCAGAGTTCCCACACCTCATTACAATGTCTCCAGAAAGATCTTTGTCCAGTTCCAGGTCCGAGTCAGGACTCAGAGTGACAGTTGTGGATGCTCTCAGTTCTCACAGTCAGCTGACTGAGAAGAACATTAGTCTTCCTCAGGCTGTAGACTCGGAGGTCAAAGCCAGAACCCCAGTTCCAGAGGACTCACAGAGAACGACTCCTCCACCTGTATACTGTATAAAAACTGGCTGGGCTGCATTTCAAGGCTGGGATTTGCATGGTTAGGGCAGGGTACCGCACCTGTCCCATTGAGGTCTTTGTCGGGGAATAGAAGAGTTTCCCATTCTACCCAGCTCCTACCCACTAGAAGTTGGTGGCAAGCTCCCTTCCAGAGTCAGGTCAGTTAAAACCCATCTACAGAGCTTGCTATATATCTCCCAAGGGGCAAAAGATCCTCCCCCCAAATGGGTACCACTGATACATAAGAGGGCATTATAATGTCACAGCCCCATCTGCGCACCTTGTCCCCTCACAGCCAGTCTTTGCCTGCCTAGTAGCAACCTGAGTCCTAGCCATCCGATCCCCCAGCTCCTCTTCTGTCAGAGCACAGATGAATCCACTGTATAAACTATTGATTTATCTATGGTCTGTCTCTTCTCATTAACCTATGTGCCCCATAATGCTGGGGCCTTGCCAGTCTGCTCACTCTTGCTTTGTTTTGTTTAATTATAGTAAAACGTGCATGATATAAGATTCGTTTGAGGGGTTGTATTTTAAGTGTGTGTGTGTGTGTGTATGTGTGTGTGTGTGTGTATCTAAGTGTGAGCATGTGCATGCATGCAGGTACCCTCAGAGACCAGAAGAAGGCGGTGGGTCTCCTGGAACTGTAGTTACCAGCTGTTGTGTGTTGCCAATTACGAGTGCTGAGAACCTGACTCTGGTCCTCTGCTAGATCAGTGTGTGCTCTTAACCACTGAGACCCAAATTTGATTTTAGCCATTGTAAGATGTATGTTCACAGCGCTGTCTCATCCCAGCACATTCCCTTCATCCCTAAAGGAAACCACACTCGCGCTCATTTCTCCCGTGTCATCTACCCTCTGGGACTATGACTCTGCCTGCTGGGCGTTTCACACAGGCGGAATCATTCTTAAGTGGAATGGCTTTAAGGGAGGGCCTGTCCAGTGACTCCCCGATATGTGTAATATGGATTACCACACAAGTCAGCAGCTCCACCCCGAGGTATGTACCAAAAAGAACTGAAAAGAAAAACTCTCAAGAAAATATATTTTTAAAGAATTTAAAATTTAAAACTCTTTGTACAGGAATATTCATAGATGCACTCGTCACTGTGGCCAAATGGTACCCACCTGCTGGTGAAGCTAAACAAATGGGCTGTGTTGCTATATCCATAAAAGGAAATAGAGCGCGATGAGCATGGTGCCACGGGGAAACCTTGCCTATCTTTTCTTCCTTGTGTCTTCATCTGCAAAAACAACACCAGGCACATAGTAGGTGCCCCATAAATATAGGCTGAATTCTTGAAAGGTATAAAAAAAATGCTACAAGAAAATGAGGCTAGTCAAAATTGTGGCTAAGTGAAACCAGCCAGGAATGCTGGCTTTGATTGTGTTTCTTTCAGTTTATAAAACGGGAACAAAGGAAGGGAGGGAGGGTAGGAGGAAGGGTGAGAGGGAGGGAAAAAAGAAAGGGAGGGAGGAAGGAAAGGAAGAAGAAAGGAAGGAAGGAACCAGGAAGGAAGGAAGGAAGGAGGGAGGGAGGGAGGGAGGGAGGG
>NW_026067960.1:1164094-1185238 GCF_014885135.2 Alexandromys fortis
GGGGGGGGGGGAGGGGAAAGGGAGGGAGGGGATGATTGAGAGAAGGGGGAAGGAAGAAAGGAAGGAAGGGGGGAGGAGGAAAGGAAAAAGACTTTTGAAAACAAGGAGGCCAAACTGATACTGACTTGCACTTTTCTTTCTTTTAGTGAACTAGTTGGGTGAGAGAGAGGGACTAGTTACAGAAAGGCACTAACTTGTGTGCGTGAGTATCCGTGTGATGATCCGCCTCATCACGCCCAGTTCTTGCTTTGTTTCTAAGCAGTTGTGCTCAAGGTGCCCACAGTAATAGATGCTTTTCTTCAAAGCCGTCTCCCCCGGGAAGATGAAATATTCATTCCAATGGTTGCTGCTACTGCAAAGATTTTTTTGTAAAATGTCTTCAGGAGTTGCCGTATGAGCCCCACAAGGCTAGCAAGCTAACGAGATTATAATCATTGTAATCACACTTGATCATACATCAAAAGCAGTTTAACTCAATGAAATGCCCTGGCCCACTTCGATAGCCTTTATGTTAACCGGCATCCAGCTTTGCTCTCGGGCTAAGTTGCTCTGTGATTCCAAACTGGGCTAAGTACCTGAGTGTACAACACAGCAGTCAGCAAAAGGGCATGGCTCAGGGGCCAACCTCCTTAGGTTTGAGTTCTGACTCTGCCACTAACTGTGAGACTGTGCCTCAGTTTCCCTGACTGTAAGAGTAGGTAATGATCAGCCTACCTCAAGAGTTCTCATGGGGATTAAGTTAGTTAATTCCTGCATATACCAAGCAATGTGCAATGCCCAGACCAGGCTAGGTCCTTAGGCATGAGTTCTTATAAAAGATATGAATGAGCCAGCTTAGTATTGTGTGGCTTCCAAAGGTCAGAAAAGGGGACTTAGAAAGTAATTTCTGTTACAAAATCAAGTACGGGACCGAAGAGATGGTTGACTTTGTGGTTAACAACACTGTTCCTCCAGAGGACCAGAGTTCAGTTCCTAGTGCCCCCATCAGGCGCCACACACCCTGTAGATTCAGGGGCTCTGGTGTTCTCTTCTACTCTCCAGAGATTCCTGAATTCACGTGTGTGCACGTGCACACACACATACATACACAGACAGACACACACTTACACACATACAGACACCCAGACACATACACACACAGACACATACACACATAGACACATACACACAGAGACACACAGACACATACATACACACACACACACACACACACACACACAATTGACCAACATTTCTTGACTCATCACCTCTTCCTTGAATTCCCCAACCACTTCTGTTATCTGCTAATGACAGACCTCCCTGCCTTCCTGTGACACAGGACCCTGGGGATGACACTGGGCCACCTGGACAACCCAGAATCATCCTGCTTTTTCATGATCCTTAATGACTGGGGTAAAGTGCTTCTACCATTCACAGGTTGGGGGACTAGAAAGTGGAATCTCAGGATCCTTATTCAGGCCGTCACAAACGACTTCCTTAGATGCGGTGTGATTCTTGGTGATGGAGTTCCCTCCCATGTCTCTGTGACCACGTCAGTCGGAGGAAAGGACACAGTTCGGAGACACACCCAGAATTCTAATTTAGGCAGACCTCAGGATGGCACCCTCCCTTGGAGTTGTCTCCCTCAGTGGATTTGGAAGGAACATCTACATTTGGCCAACCATCTCAGGCTAGCTCCAAATGAACGTCATATTGGAGACTCTCATTTTAGCCGTGTGGTCAAGGCATTGCATGCTACATATAAACCCCATGCCTACCAAGCCCAGCCAAGGCCCAGCCAAACAGTAACTGCCAAGGCAAGAATGTTGCTGTTGCTCTGCTCTATTTCCACAGCGCCGAGACTGCCCGGCACCCCTTCCAGATGCTGCATGAATAATACATGTTATATAAGTTAACAAAGGGGTTCTTGTTGAGGGGCTCTACAGTACTGAAAACTGAGTGCCTTTCACAAAAATGAAGTACATCTTGTTTGCTTAGCCAACATGCCACCAGGAAAATCCTGTGTTTCTTTGAACGTTGTACAACCTGTGGCTACTTCGACACTTCCGGGTCTCACTGTAATAGGTCACTTCCTGGACACTGTTAGATGCTAAAAACTCAGTCTGATTTGAAGAGATGCTCCCTGAGCAAATCTCTTTCATTCAAATTATTGCTTTCTTAAAATTTTTATTTCTATTTATTTATTGTGTATGTGTACTCACACGTGTGTATATGTGCCATGGCAGGCATGTGGACATGTTTAGCGTGTGTGCACGCACACGTGTGTATGTGTGTTATGGCATACATGTAGACAACCTGTTAAGAGTCAGTTCTCACCTTCCCTCATGTGGGTCCCAGGGATTGAACTCAGGTCATCAGGCTTGGCAGCGAGCCTGTTTACTCTCTGAGCCCTGGAATAGTTCCGTGTTGATAAGCCAGTACCCAAGGAGCACAGCTGTTGTAGAACGGCTTATTCAGAGGCTCCAGCCTTCATTTTTGGCCTCTGAATGTTTCTGGGTGTGATTGTGTTTTCATTTGTCAGTCTAAAATGAAAATGTAACATTTCAATTACAACCCACAAGAGAGGAGCGAAGGAGGGGCGATTTGCATGGGATCTGCAAATTGGACAAGAATAATTCTGTCGACTTCTAATCTGCCAATACTCAAAATTCTGAAATAAAAGCAAACTACTCATTAATTCATTGCTTTTTTTCCTTTACTGAGTGAAGGTATTTTTTCCTGCTAATGGTGTTTTTTTTTTAATTTAAACCTTTTTTGAGAATTTCACTCCTAAGTACTATATCTGCATCATTTCTACCCCTCCTTTCAACTATCCCCGTGTTCCCCCAACTGCCTCTCAAATTTATAAATTCAAGGCTTTTTATCATTATTGTTACATATAGAAAATATATGTGTATATGTGTGTATAAATGTGTGTGTGTGTGCACGCGCATATCCCCACTGAGTCCATTTAATGTTGCTCCTCTGTGTGTGTGTTCAGGGCTGAAAACTTGGGATTGTATCGCCTATGAGGGGTCTCATCCCTGGAGAAGGCTGACCCTCTCTCTCAGCAGCGGGTGATTGCCTGTAGCTCTTCATCTAGAGGCGGGGCTCTGTGAGACTCCACCCTTCAGTTGGCAAATAGACAGGTGATGTCATCATGCAGGTAAATTGCGTTTTGAATCCAGAATCGCTTATGAAAAGGTGGAATGTGGCATTTCTCAGGGGAGCCAAACAAAATGCAAGCTTCAGCAAGCCCTGCAAAGGTGGCCACGGCAACACACACCTCCATCTCGGCATTGCTGAGGCTGAGGTAGGAGGGTCTCAGGTGTGGGGCCAGCCTGCATGAACTACCCAGTGAGCTGTTGTCTCGGAATGACAACAACGAGTTTAAGAAAATAACATAGTACTGTAACCTAAGGACTTCATGAAAAAAGGGGGAAACAAAGCAAATGAAGGTTTGTCAGGAGGTTTTCGGTGTTTTGCAAATTGAATTTTAATGACACCTTCAGTGTGCCGGTTTAATGTTTACAAGTATGAATGGGTTCTATTTCAATAGATTTATCAGCCTGGGTCACATATAAAATCAACTCAATTATCATTCCAAAATTTTGAAGAGTATCAGTGATTGGCAGAATTCTAATGCCTGTCTCCCAAGCTTCCTGTTCCATGTTTCTTCAATCAAAGCCTAATCTGGGACCAGCTGTAAAGGGATCGTGCCGGAGCCACTAACAGAAATGCCCGCATCAGGCAGTCCCCTTAAAATCGGGCTTATTCGCCAACCGAAAGCAAAGGAAGGTAGAGAGGTAATGGAGAGATGACTCAGGGGTTGAGAGTACCTACTGCCCCTCCAGAGGACGTGAGTTTGATTCCCAGCACCCACTGGATAGCTCACAACCATCGGGTGCCTCCCTGAGCATCACATTCATGTGTGTACACACTCACACAGGTGCATATATACATGATTCAAAATAAATCCTTTTTGGTTAACAATAAATTCTTAAAATATGTTTAAAAGAGTCGGAAATAATGTCCCACATGGAGCCAAGAGGAGAAGAAAACGATAGCCAGAGAGACAGGAATCCAATTCCCTACTTGGTACTTCTGAGACTTTTTTCAGTGTTCCCCAGTACCCTGGGCCTCTGCTCCTACTTTGCACCAATCATCCGTCCCTAAATTCATTAAGAGGAATTAAGAGAGGAGAGTGTGTACAAAGTGCTGGGTAAGAACACATCCAACGAGCAGGATGAAAAACAACTATTATGTCCACTTATGGTTTAGCCTTATTTTTTACGTGGAATTGTGCACACGTATGTGCATTGTAAGTGTGCAAGTGTCCAGAGAGGCCAGAAGACATCATCATATGAAGCCTGCGCTACAGGCAGTTGTGAGCTGCCCGGTGTGGGTGCTGGGAACCAAACTCAGTTCCTCTTGGGGAACAGCAAGTGTTATAAACACCCAAAAGTCTGACTCTCAATTCTTGAACTATTACAATCTTTAAATTATTCCACTCAAAATGTCATTCCCTGACTCCTCTTTCAAAGCCGTGTAGATTTTCATCGAGAAAGAGGGGTGGTGGTTCTGCAAGTTGAGAGCCTTGGGTCATACTCAGTGTTTGCTTACGGCCAACTCAATGCCCATCTGTGTTTCTTTTGGGCCCCTCCCCTAAACTCATATTTTCCCCAGTATAGTCCATAGCTGGCCAATTCTCTGAGTTTCCAAAAACCAAAACCTTTAATACCACACCACTCTGAAAAACGTCAAAATATGTGTCCTACTTTCACTGGGCCCCACTGAGGAACTGGACATGGCCCTAAGAATTCATCTAGGCCAAACTGATGCTGGCCAACCAGGACTTAGCTTCACAAACACGCACTTCACTAGAAGCTTCTGGTGCCCAACCATAAAAATAAGAGTGAGGATCTTGGGAATCAACTTTTGGGCTGGTAATAGGATAATTTGAGGGCAAAAACTTTCTGGTGCTAACAAAAATTACTGCAGGGGCCGCAACCTCCACCGTGTCTGCTGAATAACATCCGTCAGCCCTCTCTCTCTCTGCTTCTGCAGCCTACTGACCTCTCTCTCCTCCCTTGGCAACCCTGGGAGGCTTTCTTAGCTGCCTCAGCTTTCTTGTGGGTAACTTGTATAACCCCAAAAAATGAGAATAATCCATGTCCATACACAAAGGAACAGACAACAAAAGAAGTCAAAATAGGACCAGATAAAGTCATCTCAGTATTCTACAGCCAGTAGAAAATGTCAGTCCAGGCCGAAGAAGGACAGGCCTAGAGCTGGGAAATTAGGGTGGAAGGGAGCCTTGGAGAGTCTTCCCAGGCTGTGCTGTTCTTCATAGAAAGTATCCTACGATACCTGAAAAGACAGTGGGCTTAGTGGCCAAGGCTAAGGCACAGCCGTCCAGTGCTGTCTTGGTTATATAGCTACCACTGTCAGTAATTTGACTGATAGACATTTACCACGCATGTCTATGTAAATTACATCATAGAAAAAAATTCTGAGCTGGGAGTGGTGGCACACGCTCTTTAATCCCAGCCCAGCGCTCAGAAGGCATGGGAATTCCATGGCAGCCAAGCCTGGATAAAAAAATTTTGAGACCCTGTCTCAAAAAAANAAAAAAAAAAAAAAAAAAAAAAAAAAAAAAAAAAAAGCCAACAACCAACAATTAGTCACACCTATTATCTTAGCTTCCGTTCCTGTGGAGATAAAATAGTCTGACAAAATCCACTTAAAGGAGAAAGGCATGATGGGAAACAAGAGCACAAGCTCAACTCTAGTGATGGAAGTCATGGGAAGACCTTGCTAAGGAAGCGATGCTCAGTCTCCAAAGACTACCAGAGACTCACCCAAAGCAAGGGGAAGAATGCTGGGGACCTCCTCTTCCTCAGGCTGACCACCAAGGTCAAGATATTAAAGTACTGAAGTCCAGTCATCAAAATCCTCCTTTGGTTCACCTAATCAACCTGCCCATTTAAAATTAAGCAACTCATCCTACCATGGGGCTTCCCATTTTACCTTTATAAACCACCATTTGCCTATGAGCCATGTCTGTCTCCTCTCTATCCAGAGGCAGTCTTCCTTTGTCCCTCATCAGAGACAAATGTCCCTTCCTTCCTTCCTCATTTCCTCTTCTTCTCCCTCATCCTCTATCTCCTGTCTTTGTCTCTTATTCCATGCCCTCTGACCCTCTGGGGAAAATAAATCTCCTTTGTGCTGAGAACTTGGTCTTGGAGGTCTTGAGCCAATGCCAGTCCTTTGAGATGCTAGCTTATAAACCCATGAAATGGGTATCATTGTCACAAGGCAGAAAACGACAAGGGTGCCCCATGCAGAAAACTTCTTGGAGAACTGATCTGCAAGCTTGAAATCATAATCCCATAGTTTCCATGGTACACAGTCTACAGACTCACACAGGGCTCTGTGGCCAGAGGAGTCCCACACCTGGCTTCATACTCTGATGTCACCTTCTTGGGGCACTTATTAATTTGACAAAAGGCCTCACACATTTTTGAGTGTTGTTGTTGTTGTTTTAAGAGACAGAGTTTCTCTGTGTAACTGTCCTTGTTGTCCTGGAACTTGCTTTGTAGACCAGGCTGGCCTCAAACACACCAAGATCCACCTGCCTCTGCCCCCAAGTACTGAGATTAAAGGTGTGCACCACCACTGCCCAGCACCTCACACTGTTTTTAAGACTCCACAAATGATGTACACAGTACTGTTGAACGGTAAGCTAGAATCTTCGCTATGAGCAGAATTTTAACCCACGGGAGATGTTCATAAGGTGGCAAGGAAAGAAAGGCAAACCCTTAAAATGAACACAAACGTCTTCTGTGAATCCAGGTGGGAAGAGATTTCCCAGCTGTCCCTGAGCACTCAAAGGGGTTGACGGGACAAAGGCTTGGGAACTCTTGACTTAGCAGAGGCAATGGATGCTGAGACCTGGGGTTGGCTATACAGGAGAGCCAAAGTCCTGGTCACTTTGGCAACAGTCTTTCAAAAGAAGAAAAAAACATAGTAATAAAGATAAATTAAAAAAATAAGTAGAAGAGAAAATTTCAAAGGAAAGGATTTTCATTTGTTGGTATTGTTTTTCTCTCAAGGATGCCTAAGTTTGTAATTTTCTTATTTGCAAAAAAATATTTGTAAGTAAGCACCATTCTTCTACATGAATTGACTCTATCAATATACCACCTAGTTTCCTCCAGTGACCTTAAATCCAATTTCTCTGTTTCTTTCTCTAAGGCAGGAGAACATCCAATAGCCATTATTACATAAAACCATATCTGAATATAAGAGTTCCATAAAAATGTATGTTGTTTTTAATGTTATAATAGCATATAGCATTATTTATGATATTCCACATAACTGTTATTATATAATTGTGCTATTTTAAGAATTTGTATTAGAAGAAAACTCAAATTTGACGTCAAATTTTATGCTCCATTAAAAAAAACTCATTTTAACTTCTAGATAGTAAAGGCAAGTGAATTTAAAAAAATGGCTTCTGATACAGAATTTTCCAACTGTCTGTGATCAAAATCAGACTACAGGGGCTGGAGAGGCAGCTCAGCAGAGGGAATGCTTAGCACACAGTGCGAAGACCCTGAGATCGAGTCACCATAGCCACATAAAGCCAGCCACAGCATTGCCTGTCTGTCGCCCTGCCCACCCCCCCACCCCCTACCCCCCCACCCCCCGTGAGATGGGAGGCAGGAATGAGGCAGTCTCCAGAAACTTATAAGCCAGGAAGGGACCCTGTCTGAAACAATGTGGATGCTAGAGACCACCACCCAAAAGCATCCTCTGTCCCTTACACTTGGGCCACAGAGTGTGCTTGCACACACATGCACAAACACACAAGTGATTACAAACCCATGAAAATGTTATTGTCCCATTTTGGGGATAATGCAGATTAAATAGGCCTCTTCATAGACTGAAATGAGCACTTTCTCGCCCCTGGTGGGGATACTGGTACACTGATGATGCTTAATCATGAACCCACAGAGCTCCCTGATCTTTGAGCTCTCAGACAAGAGTTATTTGTGTCTCTTGTGGCTCCCCTAAGTCGGCTTATTCTAGCATGAGCGATGGCAGACACGATGACCATGTCATGGCACGGACCACCAGCACAAAGAGGAGAGGCTTCTGCAAAAGCAAAATACTAGCTCTGCTCCTCGCCTCAGCAAGGTTCTCCCACTTGGAGACGTACTCCTGGGACGTTGCACAGAGTCGGGTTAGTCTCAGTTCTACTTGGAAAACTCTGAGGAGGATCATGGCACACCCGGATGTAGGACCGGTCCTGTGAGCCACGGTGAAGCGACCGAGGGTTAATAACTTGAATATATTTAAGATACGCCAGGCCGTTTTGGGCTCTGTGTCTAGGGCTTGGGGTGAGCAACAGCAGCTGTGGATTGTCCCCAACAGTCACAGAATCTCCAGAAGTGTTTGTCTAGGACACTGTCTGTTGTCAGGCTGTTAGCAACACTAGCATTTAGCACAACCTACCATGATCGATGTAGCCCCTGTTCACAGCCCAGAAAACTCTATTTAATCCTCTCAAAATCCAAAGATCTTGAACCATCCCCATTTTTCAGACGGGGAGAATGAAGTTCTAGGAATTAAAGATCCTAAATCAAGGCCCAGCGTTTGCCAATGGCCGCCACTGAGTGTGAAACCCAGGCAATCTGTATCCAAGGCCAGGCCTCTTACTAGTGCGCTGGGATCAAGTTCGTCCTTGTTGCTGCTATTTTCTTTTGTTTTGTTAGTTTGGGGAACAGTTTCCTTGGAGCCGAGGCTGGCAAACGACCAGAGCACCCAAGGATGACCTTGAACTCCTGATTCTCTTGCTTCCGCCTCCCAAGTGCTGCCACACACAGCTTATATCTTTATATAAAGTCTTGAGTGTCCCCCCCCCCCCCAAAGCCAGCAGCCAGGCTTCTTTCTGCTGCAGCTGAAGTGACTTCTTTGTCCCACAAGGCTGCTTCCAACATCTTCCCACCTAAGGAGGCAAGTTCAGTCTCTGCCTGGGAACCCTTCTCGGAGTGTAGGAGAGTCTGCACACATGGATTCTGCACAAGGATCTACAGACGCTTCACCCCACCCCCGGCCTCCAGGACCTGCCCCACCCCCACCCCCATCATGGCTATGTCCGCTGTCCCTTTCCTGGGCATCAGTCACCAAGGCGCTGCAGATAGGATACACACCCAAGCCTGTCAGAGCCCTCATCTCAGCTACACGCCTACAGCGTGAACACACTCCTCTATCATCTACCCAGGATCTTTGAATTTAGATGCTGGGTCAAGAAAAAAATGACAGTTTCGCATGAAGCTGTTCTTTAGGAGAAATGATATTTTTAGCATCTTCCCCAGGCCTGCAACCTAATAAGTAGATATTGTCCTGGTGACAAATGACAGTTCTGAGGAGAATTTCAACTGTGGATCCTGAACTGAGACTTCTCTCTCTGTTTCTCTCTCACACTCTCCCTCTCCCTCTCCCCTCCCTTGTTCACTCTCTCCTTCTCTTCCGTTTCTTCCATCCCTCCCTTCCCTCTCTAGAGAGCTATGTAGCCCTGACTAGCCTGGAACTTACTGTGTTGCTGCAGTTTGCCTCAAGCTTGCAGCAATCCTGCTGCCTCAGCATCAAAGGTACTGAGATTACAGGCATGTAGCAACAGGGCCTGGGGTTTCTGGCATTTCTGCTTGTGTAATGAGTGTGGATTCAGCCAGAGAATTAGAGGTACCCACAAAACAAACTCTTTTTCATAATTCATCTTGAATTTTGTTTTGTTTCGTTTTGGTTTTTCGAGACAAGGTTTCTCTGTATATTCCTGGCTGTCCTGGAACTCACTCTGTAGACCAGGATGGCCTTGAACTCATAGAAATCTGCCTGCCTCTGTTTCCCAAGTACTAGGATTAAAGGCGTACGCCACCCCTGCCTGGCTTCACCTGGAATTTTTGTTTGAACTCCCACTGATCTCAGCTAGTGGGACAGTCCTGTCCATTATTGTAGGGGATCCTTACCCACCTTTTCTTTTCCTCAGTACTTTATAAATAGAAAAAAACTAGTTAGCTTTCCAGAAATTCCCTTTTTGTTGTTGCGTATTTTGAGACAGGGTCTTACTCTGGAGACCAGACTGGCCTCTAATTCACAGACACCTCTGTCTCTTCCCCTGACCTTCACGGTATTTTTTAATGTTTTAACTTTTATTTCCTTTTTAAATTTTTGTTTGTTTGTTTGTTTTGGTTTTCGAGACAGGGCTTCTCTATGTAGCTTGGAGCCTGTCCTGCAACTTGCTCTTGTAGACCAGGTTGGCCGCGAACTCACAGAGATCCACCTGCCTCTGCCTCCCAGGTGCTGGGATTAAAGGTGTGCGCCACCAAAATATAATTATATCATTTCCTCCTTCCTTTCCTTCCTCCTGCTCTTCCCAAGCCCCCATGCCTTCCCTCTCAAATCCACGCCCTCTTTTAATCTAATTGTTATTACTGTGTATGTGTGTATAAATACATAAACACACGAATACCACCTGTAGAGTCTGTCTAGCATAGCTTGTACATATGCATGATTTCAGGACTGATCATGGTACTGGATAGTCAGTTAAGGGGCTCGTCCCTGGGCAAGTCAAATTCTCCCATTCTCAGCATTTTTAGATACCTGTAGTTTTTGTCTAGGGATTGGACCCTGGGAGGTGGGTCTCCCTTTCATGTTAGAGTGTCTGTTGATCCTGTGATTATCAGGTCTGGTTTAGGCAGATGTTGTTGAGGTATTGTTGTGTAGCTTCCCTGTCACTTCTAGGAGACAGAAGCCAACAACAGACTTCCTGGTCCTCTGACGCTTATGGTATTTTCGCCCCCTCTCCTGTGATGCTGCTCCCTGAGCCTTAGGTACAGGAATCGTGTTGCAGATGTATCTGCTGAGGTTCTGTACCCCCAAGACCAGTTGTTCTCTGCATGTTTATCTATTATGGCTTCCTGAGAAACCGTTTCGATGAGGGCTAAGAGAGACACTTATCCGTGGGTATAAGGATAAGTATTTTATTTGCCGTTTAGCATTACATTTTTAACATTTATTTAGTGGTAGCACATGTAGAAATTTGAGAGCTCACAAAGCAGGAGTGGTGAGAGGCTTCTAATGAAAGCCCGCCCACCATGATACATTTCCTCCAGCAAGGCCACACCTCCTAAACCTCCACAGACAGCACCACCCACTGGTGACCAAGTGTGCAAATGTCTGAGCCTCTGGGGGACATTCTCGTCAAACTACTGCAAGAGGCATGACCCAAAGGCCTCACTTCCTTCCACAAGGCCATACCACTTGAAAGCTCCACAGGTTCCCCGTACCAGGGATTCAAGGCCACAGTTTCACCACAGGGGGTTTTGGAGGTCACTGATCCAGACCATGGTGGTACTTTCAATACAACATGGCACATGGTGCATGTTCAGTGGTGTTGACCCCACAGACAGAAATAAAACAGAGAAGGAGAACTTCAGTGGGAGGGTGTTGGTTTTAAAAGGCAAAGCAAGGAAGGCTACTGTGCTTAACTGTGATAACAGAACCCCTAACAAAACAGTAGGCGTGCTGGAGACTGACAGGTCCCATTCACCAGAGAATGTCTTCTCTGAAAATGTCCAAAGATGGCAGACTTTCCCATCATTCCTTGGGACTCGCCACCTCCCTGAAGAACTAAGAGTAAATCAGAAAATGCTCCTTTATCTCTGAAATGCTCTAATTTTCCTTTCTTCTGGTATTTTTCCAATCAAAGCCAGGAAGTTATTCTGGGGTTTCTTCTCCCCAGCTCCCCTCAGACCCTCCTCTTTCTTCCCACACTGTAAGGATGGAAAGGCGAGGAAAGGCAGCCTAAATCAGTATCGTATTCCCCTCTTCCTCCCCGGGTGCCCAGAATCTGGGAGTGTTGCCTTGCTGCATCAGGGGTTCACAGGGAAGGCCGTGGTTTGTTGCCGTGTCTGTCTTCAAAGTCTTGAAAATAGTGTGTTACTGGAGATTCCAGAGGGAAAACCCCAAATAGGAAAGCTATATTGGCTCCTAGAGCGTAGGGTCTTGGCGCAGGGCACCATATTGGCAGAACTGTGCCTACATTGTTAGGACGCACTGCCAACTCCAAAGAACTTCCAGCGGGAGTTTTACGGCCCTCTTTCATCCAAGCTGCTATTTGGGCAGAGGCATGATCGCTTCTAATCACTCTGCTTCTGCCATTGTAGCCAAGTCCTCTGTCAACCTGCCTGGTCCTGGAACAGCTCGGGGGTTTTAGGAAAGAGATGCCTCTTGTAAAGTGTGGAGGTGCTAATGGCCACCCTCCAGGATGCTGGCTCCATGCGCCAGGAAGCAGAACAGCCAAAGGTAACAATGCGAGTGTGCAGAAGCCATCCTAAAAACGGGATAATTGGTCTGCCCGGCACTAGAGATGCATGAATCCTCACTAGTCAAGAGATTCTTTGTCCTTGATGTTGATGTGTTGCTCTGGCTCCTGGGGACATGCCTGGGAATGAAGGGAGCTTTTGTCATGAAGAATCCTGACTACGTGAAAACAACTGGCACATTATCTGTTTCTAAAACATTCTCTTAAGTGGCCAGTTGGCTTTTAACCTAAGCACTCAGTGTGAGGCATATGCTTGTAGCTGGGGTATCCTCCACAAGGGTCTGCTAACTGAATCATTCAGTGTTCATACAATACCCATGCCAAGGTTTCCAAACTGCTACTTCACCAGAATCCAATTCTACTATCATTCAGGAGCCTTGTCATGGCTAGGATTTTGCAGTCAAGGATTTCTACATAGAATAAGCCACATGATACCAAGTGTAACTGCTACTATCCTTTATTGTCAACTTGACACAACCTAGACCCACCTTTATAGAGAAAGAGTGTCTCTATAAAGGATTATTTACACTGGATATGGCCTGTAGAGGATTGTCTTAATCAATAAATTGATGTGGGAAAACCCAGCCCACTGTAGGTGGCACCATCCCCTAGGCAGGGAGTTCTGAAATATATAAGAGTTGGGTTATTGTGCTAAGTCCCAGGAAGAAAACAGGGCAACACACATGCATTCGTTTCCTTCATTCTTGACTAGAATATGACATATCCTAGTTCCAAGTTCCTGCCTGGGCTTTCCCACAGTGATGGGCTGAAACCTGGAACTGTGAGCTGGAATAACTCCCTTCCTCCCCTACGTTGTTTTTTGTCATAGTATTTTAACACAGCAAGAGAAACGGATGGAGCCGCTGCTAAGAAATGAGATGCTGGAGTCTTGACAAAAGGAAGGGGTGTTCTCTAACCCCCAAACAATGGGAGGGCTGAACCGGCCACTGGCAGTGCTGCCCCCAACATGTCATCTCAGACTTAACGCCCACACTCTTTGTTAGTTCTCACACCCACACAACTGCTTCCATGTATTGGTTTCTCCTTTCAAAAAAGAAAATCTCCCCAATTCCCAGACCTCAGAGACTTCCTGAAAGTCTACCTCCTTCATGGTCTATTCTAAGCTCTTCCCAGAAATTAGAACCCTTCCCTTTTCCCACGAACAGAGCCTATACTCTCTGGATTCCCTGATCATTCACAATCCCAAATCATATTGATATTGATTCTTCTGGCCCAAGGCCAGAATCAGCAGCCATGTTGTTCCCTTTCCTCAAAGGCATTGGGGGCTAAGTGTACAAGCTCTTGATACAGAAAGAGGGGGAACTGCTAAATGTCTGCCTTGAAGCAGTCTGGAGCCCATATCCCACCTCACCTGCAGGGGAGGATGGTTCATTCGTCTCTAGAAGCTCTGTTTGGGGAAGTCACCAAGGGTGCAGGTTTATGTCCACTGTGGAGGCTGCGTTCCTCAAATTCACTCAGCTGTACTAGAAGTTGGATTGTTCGGTTCCAACATCCATGGTTTGAGCATGCTTTGGTAAATCTGATGGTTTTGTCTGCCTATCTATTGTCATGAAGATTAAGTAGTGAGGACCATTCCCAAGTTTTGTTTGCTTAGTTGATTGGGTGTTTGTTTTTGTTTTGCTATGGGGTCCCCCTGTGTTGCCCAGATTGGTTTCAAAGCCCTGAGCTCACATGGTCTTGTTGCCTCAGCCTCTCTAGTAGCTGCCACTAAAGCCATGTACCAGGATTCTTGACTCATCACAACGTCATCATTGATAAAGGGGGGGGGGGAGATACTAGGGCACAGACCCAAGGTCTCTAGTACCAACTGTTTCCCTTTTGTGTGTGCAAATCCACAAGCTGGTTTCACTCATGGTGAGAAGCATGTCATTTCTAAGGTCTGGCTGACTGGAATCTAATGCCAGGTCCACCTCTCATCTTTGTTGACAATGGTCAACCTCCACCAGTCCATCTTCTTCTCCCAGAAGAGATCACAATAGGCTCCTTTCTAAGGCTGTCACAGAAGTAAAACGAGAGACAAGATGCCAAGGGTGTGGCAAATCCAAAGGGCCCCTTACAAATCAGATGCACCTCCTATTGCCATTGGTGTGGGATAGACAGACATACACACACACTCTGTTTGTTCTATGTCCCCTTGGCCAGCGGCTTTGTTATTTTGTATTCTTGAAAGGACATAACCAACAGTCTTTTCAAATACCACCAGTAACAGATAGCGATGCTCAATTCCTGTTAGAGAGGCACTCTGCATGAGTTATCTCATTCCCCCTTGGCCGCGATTCCATGAGGTGCTGAGACCGTCAGCTCAGCTTTGCAGAGGGATGACCTGGACCACACAGTATAACCAAGGGCAGACACCTTCAGTCTGCGTGGACAACAGGAGCCAGTCTTGTCTGTGACTTCTGAGCTAATATCCTTCACTGTGCTGTCTGGTGCCTGGCTTTTTAGAAAAGCCAGATGGCTTAGAAAATTGTCAATTCTCCAAGCCCTTTCTTCTTCCCATTCGGAGCGAGGTATCTCTGCTATGCACTTCCTGTGACAAACCATGACAGTGGGCAACGCTGACAACACAGTCACACCACGGGGGCTGGGGAAATGGCTTGCTGGGCAAAGCGCTAGCCACAGCAGCCTGACAAACTTCGTTCAGTCCCCAGAACTGTGCAAAACAGGTGTCAGCAGCACACCCACCTGCAATCCCAGTATTCCCCTGGAGAGCTGGGTAACAGACAGGAGACTCTCCAGAAGCCAGCCAACTCAGCCTGTGTGACGTCATTCTAATAATAATTATAACTAAAGTTATAATGGTCAAGACAGTCTGGAACAATATGGCAAGTGAAGACTGACACCAGAAGGTTGACCTCTGACCTCCACACATGCCATGGCCTGGGACAAAAGGTCCCTGTGCAGCCTGAAGAAAACCCTAAAGAGTAGCAGCCCACCAGTCATTTCTTTTGTGTGTACGAGTGCATGCATGAGTGTGTGTATGGTGTGTGTGTGCGTGCATGAGTATATATGTGTGTGTGATATGTATGTGGGATGTGTATGTGGGATGTAGGGGAGGTATGTATGATGTGTGTGTGCATGTGTGAGTATATGTTGGTGTGTGAAATGTATCTGTAGTGTATACATGTGAGTGGTATATATATGTGTATGAGTGTGTGTAAGAGAGAATGTATGTGTGTGTGGTATGTGAGTGTGTGCAGCGCTCACAGAGGACAAAAGAGGGTGTCAGATTCCCTAAACTGGAGTTATATGAGTTGTGAACTGTCTAACATGGGTGTTAGACACTGAACTCGAGTCCTCTGCAAACCCTCCTGAACTGCTGAGCGTTCTCTCCAGCACTAACCGGCAGCTACTTTCCTTCTGTAGCTTTGATCCTCTTGTCTAGCCAGGAGCAACCTTCTAAGAGAGACTGAGTTGTAAGTCATAAGACCGTCACATGTTGACTGTCCTGCACCAAGCCTTTCTGCAAGCAGGATTTTGGACTCCATGGTGATGTTTATTTTTGTGATGCTATCCAGGAAATGGCCATGTCTAGATAAAATTTTCATTTCTCGTGAGCAAGACAAGGAGAAATAAGCATAATGGTGGACAGTTCCAGCAAGGGAAACATATATTTAGCAAGTCTATACCTATAATATATTCACATATATTCATATATGGCATATGAATTTAATCTGTTCAATTCAATTTGATGAACTTTTTGGAGCCTAGTCCATGTGGCGGGCGCTACATGGGCACTGAGAAGACAGAATCATGGCTCTTCTGTAGCCCCTGGTACAGTGTGAGAGACACACGATGAACAAGTAACTATGGACTGTGCCTGGCACCAATAAAGATCACAAAAGAAGCAAACAAAGGGACCCAGAAAGGGCAGTGGTTAGAAAAGTGCCTACTAGGGGAGTGTGGTACCAAAGTTTAAAGCTGTCCGGGAGAAACGTGAGAAGGAACAGAGAAGACAAAAGTGCCGGAGGCCAGAAATGACCTTGTGCAGAAGGGACTGTGCAGGGCAGCTTGGCGAAGCAGTGCCTGGCAGGAGATGAGGTTTGCGGAGACAGAAACTTTAGAGCCAACTGCGTTTGAATTAGCAACAGCGCGCCTGTGTCTCCTGCTACCTTTTTCTAATGGAAAGATGGTAACGCAGTGTTCTGTGAAAGAAAAATCCTCCTTGGCAAAGCAAAAAGTTGGAAAGCCTTTGCCGAGTTCTTGAAACTGTTTTTAACCTGGTCTGTGCATCCTAGAAGTCTGGGGACGTCTGCCGTAGGAGACATCTTGTGGCATTCTGTAGGTGGAAGTGGCGAGGTGCAGAAGGAAGTAGGGGAGCCAAAAGCCCGCGTCCCTGCAGACATGCTGGGTGACATTAGGCACGGAGTTTCTATTTCAAACTCTGTTTCAGAGATCTTATTGAGACTCCCAAGTGGGTGAAGGTACATGAGACCCTGTGGAAAGAAAGGAGGGAGGAAGACAAAGAGTATGAAACTCATGCGAACCCCCAAATACATTTGTGAACTTGGCATGCTAAAAGCAGAAAGGAGCCTGGTATCAGTGCTCAAACTCTCATGGCATTTTAACCCCAGCTACTACGGGGGGGGGGGAATTTCCCCCCTCTGGCATTTGTAAACAAGAGTGAGGTTAACTAATGAAGAAATTAGAGCTCTACCTATAGTCTTCTATAATTCCCAACACGTGCTGACTTTCCTGGCTGATTTGGTATTTACTCATATGGCATATCAATTTAAAAATCACGCCTGTCAGCTCTGAGAAGGAGGTAGCTAGCAGCAGCCCTGGCCTTATCCATGGTCCTCTCAAGAGCTAGAGTGGAGAAAAGTCTTTTTTGTTTTCTCAGAGTTTTGTAAAGACCCTGAAATTCAGATCCATGTCCAACTGAGTCACCCAAAGCCATCAGAATGGTGACGTGGATTTGACACTGATTGGTCAGTCATAGGTCCCTAGTCTACTTCAAAAGGTAGAGTCGGGGGCTGGTGAGGTGGCCCAGCGAGTAAAGGTGCTTTGCCCCAAAGTCTGAAGACTTAACACTGCAATCTCTGGAACCTCCATGGTGGAAGGAAAGAACCGACTACTGCAAGCTATCCACACACACACACACACACACACACACACACACACACACACACGAAAGACAGACGGATAGATAGATAGATAGATAGATAGATAGATAGATAGATAGATAGATAGATAGATAGATAGAGTCATCCTCACTCGAACCACATGGAGAGGGAGGGGACGGTGTAAACCGTACACAGAAACAAAGACTCCAGAGGGGTTCTGTGGTGGTTTGGATGAGAATGATCGCTGTCGTCTCGGATGCTTGAATACTTGGTACCCAGATGGCAGAACTGTTTGCGGGAAGGTTAGGAGGTGTGACTGTGTCGTGGGAGGCGTGTCACTGGGCTTTGAAGTTTCAGAAGCTCATGTCAGGCCCAGTTTTTCTCTCTCTCTCTCTCCTCACCCCTTTCCCCTCTTCTTCTCGCCTCTCCTCTCCTTGTATCTCTTCTTCTCCTCCCCTGCTCTGCTTTCTGCTTTTGGATGAGATCAAGGATCAAGCTCCTAGCACTGCTCCAGGGCCATGCCTGCCTGCTGCCGTGCTCCCTGCCATGATGCGCATGCGCTCACCCTCTGAAACTGTAAGAAAACCCCCAATTCAATGTTTCATTTAATTAAATGCTTTATTTTATAAGTGAAAAAACTATTCCTGTATGCCGTGTCCAAGACAGATGATAAATTATGAAAAAAAAATACATTCGGCAGAGTTTTAAAGGGGACAATCTGATTTTGACCCAAGATATTATTCGGAGGCCACCCCCATCTCTCTGACCTTCTTTTTATCCCATCATTTGTGTTCCGAATATATTTAAATTGCCTAGCCTCTAATTTCCCTAATGAGAGTTTACCTGTATCTTGGACATGATAACTGACTACAAATGGCTTTTCTTCTGGCTGTGATTTCAGTCCAACAGCCATGGGGAAACCACAAAGAGGCAAGAGTATCAATCCAGAGAGAGAGGGGCAGGGATGACTTAATGCTTAGGAGGTGCAGGTGATGAGGACTAACAGAATTGGGGTGAACTGTGGAATTTAAGCCAGCAAGGCTTTCCGATTGGTGGCTTGTTTTTTGGATAGTAGAGGAAGTACAAAGTAGAAAACGGCTTTAAGATTTTTGAGTGAATGCCGGGCGATGGTGGCGCATGCCTTTAATCCCAGCACTCGGGAGGCAGAGGCAGGCGGATCTCTGTGAGTTCGAGACCAGCCTGGTCTACAGAGCTAGTGCCAGGACAGGCTTCAAAGCCACAGAGAAACCCTGTCTCGAAAAAAAAAAAAAAAAAAAAAGATTTTTGAGTGAAATTCCCCCAAAACTCAGAGCTGCAGGTCCAAATTTTCAAATTCTGACCCATGTAAAGACTCCATCCTGGGTCCCAGGCCATATCAGGATAGCAACGCCCCTTGACTCTTGTTGGGGAGACCAGCTTGTCTTGGGTTATGGGCCTGCTCTTCCAAGCATGGCATGCATGGTACATATACTGAGAGAATGGCTTTACGTTAAAAGTGTTCTTAAAGTAGCCTTCTTCTGAGGGGGGAATGGTGGCATGTGCCTACAGTCATAAAACTCAGGAGACTGGGGCAGTAAGGAAGTCACAAGTTCAAGGCCAGTCTGAGATACAGAGTATATTTTAGACCATCCTGGACTAAGGAGTTTGACTGTGTCAATAAGGAAAACTGAAAACAGCTAGGAAGGAAGGAACGGGCAGTCAAGAAGACGCTCAGTCAGTGAAGTGTTTGCTGGATGAATATGAGGACCCAAGTCTGAGGCCCAGAAATCACTTGGAAAGCCAGGCATGTTGGCGCAAACTGAAAACCTCAGCAAGGGGAGGCAGTCGCATATCCAGGTCTCATTGATAAGCCAGCACAGCCCAGTTGCCAAGCTCCAGGTCTCAGTGAGAAGCCATTTCGAATAACAAAGTAGATGACATACACTCGAGACAAACACACACACACAGAGACAAAGGGAGACGGAAAAATGGAATTCAATTAAAAAAAATAAGGACCCTTTCCTTATCCCGTGAAATTATGGTTTCATGTGGGCAGAATTTCTAAATTGTGCGTATGTATAATCATATACACATATCCCAGCTCCAAGCCCCTGATTATCATTTTATTATGGCTAATATAAACAAACAAGCAAAACCCTGGCCAATATTTTAAATTACTAACGGAATAGCGATGAAGTGGGTTCTAGAATACACAACTGTGGAAGTGCAGAAGTCTGGCAAGGTCTGTCTGTCTACACATGAAAATGGCAAAAGTGTGCGGCTCACAGTCGTTTATTTGGAGATGCTTGCAGCCAGAGGCTACAGTATTCTACAGGTCAAGGAGAAAACATAGCGTAAGTGAAGATGTGGGGATGGACTGACAGACTCTGTGAGGTGATTCAAGGGCTCCTCACCCCCCAGATGAAGTAATGACTGACCAAAGAGAAGCCAAGTGAGGGAAAACACTGATAATTGCCCAGTAAATCTCCCCGTCCCCTCCCATCTGTCATCGCAGCCTTTCCCTGTCTCCTTTTTGTCCCTGAAGAGAAGTGAGATGCAGACACAGTGATCATTGACTGAGACACACAAGGGAACCATGAGGCTGCTGGTTTTCCCAACAAGGGAGCCTCTGAGCTTTCCACTTCCTGAGGGTGACATCAATACCATTCACGAATACACAGCGATTCAAGTTGTCATTTTCCCCTTTCTAAAGCTATTGGGGAACTCTATCGTACCCGAATCACGTTTTCTGCCATGGATCAAGGTAGTTTATGCCATTATCAAAAGGGCTTAAAGCAGGACAAGGATGTATCTCAGCTGGTAGTGCTGGCCTAGAGTGCCCAAAGCCCTAGATTCTAACCCAGCACCACATTAGCCAGAAATGGTAGCACATGCCTATAACCCCAGCAGTGGGGACATGGAGGCAGGGGAATCAGGAGTCCATGGTCATCCTCTGCTATATAGTGAGTTCAAGGCTAGCCTGGGATACAGGACACCCTATCTTAAAAAAGGAAAGAAGGAAAGAAGGGAGAGAGGGAGTGAGGAGAAAGAGAGGGAAGGAGGGAGAGAGAGAAAGAAAAAGGAAGGAAGGGAGGAAGGAAGGAAGGAAGGAAGGAAGGAAGGAAGGAAGGAAGAAGGGAAAATGAAAGAGAACAAAGGTACACTGACCTTCGTGCCTTAGCAAATCTAAGGTTTATGCTGTGGTTCTGAGTGGGAGTTGGCTCTGCCACTTTGTCTTCATTGCCCATTGATGCCTGTATTTGTCTGTTTTCTATTTTAAAAAATTAGTGTACAGAATAATGGATTTCATAAAATGTTCCATATATATGCCATTGAATTCTTATGCTCGTGTTTATTGAGTCCCTACTGTGTCAAATACATTATCTCAGGAGCAAAAGCAGACACAGGCAACCAGGCACGGCTGTGTGCACCTGTCATCCCAGTGTTAGGGAGGCTGAAGCAGGAGGATCTTGAGTTCAGAGCTGAATAAAAAGACCTTGCCTTGGGGCTGGAGAAATGGCTCAGTGGTTAAGAGCACTGACTGCTCTTTGAGAGGACCTGAGTTGCCAGACAAGTCGCAACTATCAAACGACTCTTAACTCCAGGGAATCCAGTGCCTTCTTCTGGTCTCAAGGGCACATTGTACACAGAGAGAGAGAGAGAGAGAGAGAGAGAGAGAGAGAGAGAGAGAGAGAGAGGGAGGGAGGG
>NW_026067960.1:1185256-1288985 GCF_014885135.2 Alexandromys fortis
GGAGGGAGGGAGGGAGGGAGGGAGAGAGAGAGAGAGAGAGAGAGAGAGAGATAAAAATAATAAAACTGATTAACTGGGCATGGTGGAACACACTTCTAATCACAGGTGGAGCACTCATCTAATCACAGGTGGAGCACTCCTCTAATCACGGGTGGAGCACTCCTCTAATCACAGGTGGAGCACTCTTCTAATCACAGGTGGAGCACTCCTCTAATCACAGGTGGAGCACTCTTCTAGTCACAGGTGAAGGACCAAAGGGCTTTCCAGGACCACAGACTGGACCTCTCCCTTAAGTCTACAGTTACTTCAAGAAAACCCCTGCCCCCTACCTAACCATACCCCACCTAGGTTGGGCTGGGAGGTGAGTCAGAGTCTGACTCACACTCCGGTTCTCCCGAGACACTTCTCCGTTACCAAATCTGATGCTCTTACATCAGGCTGGGGCCTGGGGTTTGACTAAAGACAAAGATTCGCTCGGACACACGACGTGTCTTGGATTTGTGGCCTGTGTCTTGGATTTGTGGCCTTTGGCTTTGAAAAGCCCAGGGTTTATATCCTTCATCCTTCAGTTCCTCCCTGACTGCATCCATCCAGATAAAGCAACAGCTATCGCAGGGGCACGCGGGACAAGCAGCTAAAAGGCACCCCGGCACAGGGGCCAGAGCCACACAGGGCCTGAGGAGCTGTGAGCGGTGGGAAGAGAAGGCTCGGGAGAGTGGGTGCAAGTTACTCCTCTTGGGCCCAGGCAGCAATTCCCAGGCATCCCCTGGCTCCCTTGGGCATCGATTTCCTGTCTGGATTCCACACTTCAGTTCTGCAGGGACACGAGCTGTCGCGTCACAAAGATTAATAGTCACTCTCAGTGACCCCAGACGCAGAGAGGGAAGCTGGGCTGAAGCAGAGTAGGGTCCCTGGCTCCTGCGGGGGGGGGGGGGGGGGGGGGGGGGGGGGGGGGGGGGGGGGGGGGGGGGGGGGGGGGGGGGGGGGGGGGGGGGGCAGGACTGTGGCCTGGCATGGGTCTCCTTCCGTACGGTGGCTGTGGGCCCTTCCTTACAGTCTGAGAGAAACACTAGGAGGTACCAGGCACCGTTTTGATTAGCAGTCGGCAGTCAGGACAAACACAGCCCAATTCTCAAACACACTGCAGAATTCTGTGGGAATGAGGAGATGTGTGCCTTCTGCTTTTATGACGGCTTGACTATTACTTAAAAAAAAATCATTTTTCAGCGTCCAACTGCTCCTCAATCTCCGATTTATTTAGCCCTGCTAATCACTCAGATTCTGGAGATGGGCCATTATAAACAAGAGGCTTAGTACAAGTTCAGGATGTAACCGGATCTGATATCTGCCATTTGAAGCCTTCCCAGAACAGTCCCCTGTGTAACATGTGACCTCCACCCTGGGCTCTGCCTCTGCGTTGTGCGATTTCACTGTTTGAAAGCCTGACAATATCAGAACTGTGGCCCAGTAGACCTCCTGAAGGGGAAAAAAAAAAAAATGGATGACCTTAGCCAAGGGGAGGTGTGAGAGCTAGCCAGATCCGCCGAGGATCTGTGAGGGGTGAGGGTTTCCTCCAGAAACACAGGAAAATTTATGTGATGGATACACAGTTGGAAGAGCCAGGGGCCGGCTCCTGCTTCCAGACAAATAGCAGGCAGGACAAGGGGGAGAGAAAGGAAGACATTCATTACCAAAGGCGAGAGACCTGGGCGGGTGGCAGGGTAGGGGTGGACCTTGGAAAGGGGGAGGAAATCAAATGTGAAGTCTCCAAGTGGCTTCAGGAATAGGGACTTGCCCGCACCTCTATTTAAATCAGACTGGGATTTTAATACGACACCTTCAGTAATTTTGCTGAGGGGAGAGACGCCATGCGGTGTGCGTCTTCTCTTCTCGCTCTGGCACTTTTCCTGTGACTGAATTTCTGAATGGTGCCCCAGAGGACATGTCAGCTGCAGTCCTGACATACTAGGTCCAGTTTTTGCTGGTTTCCTGCTGTGTGACTTCAGCCAAGAGGCTTGACTTCTCTGAGCCCTGCTCAGTTGTAGAAAATGATCACAATGACGGCTTCAGTCAGTTTCATCTGAAAATGCTCCCGGGCCTGATTCAAGACACAGCACCGTGAGCCCTGCAGTACCTGCACTGATTAGCATCCTCGAATCATTTGTCTTTTTCCAGACATAAGCAGAGGCTACAGCCAAACCTGCATTAAAGGACGGGCCATTTTCTCATTCGTGAAAATAAAAGACTCAGCCAGATCTAGACACGCAAGAAAAGTATTCCCTGAATAAGAAGAAAATGCAAACCGGAAACAGCGAGCAGATAAGATTTCCCTGAAAAGGATTTTTATCACTTTGGAATGTCACATCATTAGCGTTTGATAGTTCATAGCTTCTCAGAAATGGGAAATGAAGGAAAAGCACAAGTCAGCACGCACAGATACTAAGTCGGCGTTGCCACTTCGTGGGGAGAAAAGGGCTGCTGTGCGGGGGTGGTGGGTCCCCCAGACCCAAGTGGGTCCTCAGTACAGCAGGGACAGAGGGGAGGGTGGTGGCCCACTCTCCTTTTGTGGGTGGGATGCCCTCCTCACAACTCCTGGAGAGAACACAGAGATGCTGGTTTTAACGTTTGTCTGTATTTGTTATTTATTAAGATTTGTGTATGCACGTGCACACATGCACACATTACAGTGTGAGTGTGGAGGTCAGAGGACAACCTTGTGGGACTGGCTCCCTCTTTCCAACTTTGTGGGCATTCCAGGATCGAAACTTAGGCCTCCAGGCTTGCATGAACCCGCGCCTTCACCGGCTGAGCCACCTTGACAACCGCGTGTTCATATTTTACCTGATACATAAAACCTGTGTATATTCGTGGGGTACAGTGTGATATTATGAAGTATGTATACAACATGTGAAGGTCAAATCAAGGCGTAGTCAACATTTTCAACAGAAACACTTTTCAGTCCTAGTGAGACCTCCAGTTTAAATTTAAGTTTCTGGAACAATGTTCTACCCAGTCGGGCAATGCTGGACCATTCCTTGATTCTATGTCACCCCACAGTCACAGGGCTGGTAGGGAGAAGCAGGAAGAATGAGGACCTGTCCCTTCTTAAGCCAAATGAGCATGTGGAACCCTCTCCCCCCAGAATCAGAAAGGAAGCCCCTGGGGAGAGTGAGAACTGATCCTGCAAGCAGGACTCGAGGCCAAGGAGGAAAGGAAAAGAGAGGCCAGAAAACACCAAGAGAAACCAAACTTCCTCCCCAGGCTAGGACCCAGCTCCAGCCTTCAGGAAGCATTGTGATCCACAGGGCCAAGCAGTGTCGCAATGAGCCTGACTTCCACACTGTAACGTGTGGACCCCAATCCCCTCTACAAAGGAAACCCACTCCAAATGTTTTAATGTGGGCTGGCCATTGCCACCACCATGGTAAGACTGTATTTATGTAACAAGCCCCACTCAAGAATTTTTAGGTGTCCTGTTTAGAAATACACACTGAGGGGGTGAGTAAGAGGGTAAATATGGAAATCGAGTGTAGAAAGAAAGAGAGAGAGAGAGAGAGAGAGAGAGAGAGAGAGAGAGAGAGAGAGAGAGAGAGAGAGAACCCTCCTGGTTCTTGAAGCCGCTTCCTGGGGGAATTTTCCTGTATGTTCTTTCTCCTTCCACTCACGGACTGACTGCTCGTCATTAAGGAAACCTGTGAGGATCTGGCAGAACAGGAACTGTACACCGGGGCTCCCGTCCTCATTTGCATATCCCAGTTTTTGATTGGCAGCTGTACATGAAATGCCATATCAGTTGAAAGTATGTTGTGAGCTAGCACTAATGATCCCATGGCTCCAGGGAAGCCTGCCATATTGTAATTTGGCTATCAGGCATGAAAGAAATAATTCTAAGTGCCAGGAATGCAAGCCTGAATAAATGTTTCACCGCTGCAGGTTGCCAAGGGTGACACTTCTGATTTAGTATAAACGAATGCCCCGTTGCCTTTGGGGTACCCGGAGTTTGCATTGTATCTGAGCTGTGTATATAAAACGTTAGTCTAAGAAAATGGCTTCGGTGTGAGATGGGAAACAGAGACCCGCTCCCAGAAGGCAGTGGAATATTTACAGGAAATCGCTGGATGGAAGGACTTTGCTACCGTCTGTAATGACAGGCAAGCAGGGTTGCCTTTTCCTGTGATGGAGAATAATGGTTATGTTAACTCTGCCTCGCCTTTTTTTTTTTTAATGAAATGCTCTTCTGTAAAGAAAATCACATCTGTTTCCTTTTATATATGAAAGGAACATAAATTCTTTTCTTTCCCCTTCCCTACGTGTGAATAGCCAGTTGATGTACTTTGGAATTTAATAGCTCTTTCGGAGGTCACCCTGATGTCAAAGGCTGAAACGTGGCAGCCACTTCCTCTTCGAAGGCTTTTGAATCCACAGGCCTGTTTGGATAGAGAGGTTCTTTTAACACGGGGAGGGGGTGCTTTCGCGTGGATTTTCATTTGGCTCTGACTACAGATACCTATACTCCCCCACCCCGTGCCTCATTTCCATTATAAGCCTCCTGTGCTTTCTCTGTCTGAAATGTCAGAAACAGTGGCCCAAAGAGCTGAGGGAGCCACACTTCCTCCAGCCTCTGTCACCATCTGGCTCCTCATTTGAGGATCACATTCAATCCTGGGTTGATTGTCTCTCGCTTCTGTGCTGGGAAGTTCTCGAAATCTACCTTTGGACTTCCTCACTTAACCGTCTGAGGTGTCCAGCTGCTGCTGGTCCCTGTCTGGACAAGACAGGGAGGCAGTCGAAGGAAAACACCACTTAGCAGTTTAAACGGTGAGTGAAAACTGGCAGGGGTAAACGAGGGCAGGGTAGATGGATCCTGGGCTCCTTTTGTTCTCAGTTCTCCAGCTTGGGAGACAACAGCTCAATGGTCAGGCTCTGTCTCAGGGAGACAGCATCCTTACCCCTGTGCTGCTAGATTTATGTCAACTTGACACCGACGATAGTTATCTGAGGGGAGGAAGCCTCAATTGAGAAGACGCCTTCATAAGATCAGGCTGTGGGCCAGCCTGTAGAGCATTTTCTTAATTAGTGATTGACAGGGGAGGCCCCAGCCTATTATGGGTGGTGCTATCCCTGGGCTGGTAGTCCTGGGTTTTATAAGAAAGCGGGCTGAGCAAGCCAGTAAGCAGAACTCCTTCATCAGCTCCTGCCTCCAGGTGCCTGCCCTGTTTGAGTTCCTGCCCTGACTTCCTTCAATGGTGAACAGTGGTATGGAAGTGTAAGCCAAAGAAATCCTTTCCTCCCCAACTTGCTTTTTGGTCATGGTGTTTCGTCACCACAATAGAAACCTAAGACACCCACACACACGTTGAAGCACTGAGGGAGTGAAAAGCCAAGGCTGTTACACGACAGTTAAGAACGTGATTGGAATCACTGGGCACAGCGGTACACACCTATAATCCCGGTACTCACTGGGCACGGTGGTACACGCATATAATCCCGGTACTCGGGAAGCTTAGACTAGAGGATTCTGAGTTTGAGGCCAGCCTGGGCTCCATATTGAAACCTGTCTAAAACCAAGCATATGGGGGCATTTACTGACAAAGAGGCCTTGTGACCTCTGGCAAACCCATCGCCCCTGCTTAAAGGACACCAGAAAGATTGAGCAGAAATGAGGCAGGGTTTCCTGAGCACTCACTGCGCGTCTTAAGATTGTGTTCTACACCGATGCCCCAAACCCAGAAGAAACATTTCTATTAGCTCAGAAACGATTCTGAAAGTGCAAGCAAAACCCAGTGAGGGTGGGGCTGATTCCACCTCGTGGTCATGTGCTTGCGTGAAATGCCGTGCACTGCTGGGTATTGGGATGTAAAAATAAATGAGGTGACACATAGCATTTGCGAGTAGAAACAGGAGAACTGGGAATTCCAGGCCAGGCTGGACCCTGTATCAAAATAAATCAGCAAAAGGAATAGTAGTAACTGAGGCTAGAGATACAGTAACAGCTCAATGAGAAACAGACATTAAAACATGCAGATCAACCTCCACCAGCCACAGAAACCTAGCCCACAGGAGTGACCCGGGTGTTAGGGGACAGAGGACACTCACAGGAGAAAAGCCCAGTTGCTAAAAACATGGAAGCACAGGTGTGGTTGCTATGTCTTTAATCCCAGCACTTAGGGGGCAGAAGCAGACGAATGTCTATGAGTTCGAGGCCGGCCTGGTTTACAAAGTGAGTTCCAGGACAATCAGGGCTACACAGAGAAGCCCTGTCTCAAAACAAACAAACAAACAAAAAAAAGATACTTAGATGCAAAAGCTGGACTTCTCTGGGTATTTCCAAAAATAATATAGATTTAGGTTTAAATTCAGAAAGCCACCTCAGGACATGCCTTTCAGCCCAGCATGCCGGAGGCGGAGGCAAACAGAAATCTAATTAAGACAGACGAAGTGAACTTTGCAAAGAAGCCGGTGTGTGTAGAGTGTACACCACGGCTTCCTCTGTCACTGGGCATTTTCTAAAAACAAGGGCAAGCATTCCAAGGTCCAGGGTTGGTAGGTAAGGATGCCCTTCCAGCTTGCCTTTAATGTACCTCAGTACTTCTCAGACATTAGCACAAAATGATTGGACAGTCATCTGTAAGTCATTCATGATGAGGGGAAAGAACAGGTGTGAGGAATTTTCCAAGAGAGCTTTTGTTGTACGCTTTCATTGTGGTCATGACTCTGTGGCTGAGCCAGCATCACTTGCTGGGAATGTGGTGAGAGCCAAGGGAAACTGAGGCTGACTACATGTCGCCTTGGAGAGCCTCCCAGCTTCAACACCTCTATTATGTACGTTTGCCTGTTATTTAGTGTGTGAATCCATGTGCACATGTTCATGTTTGTGTGCGTGTGTGGGTACCCACAGGTACATGTGCATATGGAAGCCAGAGGTCAACATAGGCTGTCTTTCTCTTTCTGTTCCGTTTTTTGTTTTGTTTTGTTTCTGTTTGTTTATTTTATTTTATTTTATTTTATTTTATTTTATTTTATTGAGACAGAATGCTACTACTTATCCCTGGCTAGCCTGAAACTTTAAAGACCAGGCTGGCTTTGAATTCAAAGAGATCAATCAGCTTCTGTTTCCTGGATGCTGGGATTAAAGGGATGTGCCACGGCATCCTGACCACTTTTAGTTTTGAAAATAGGATCTCTCACCAAATCTGGAGGTCACTGATTTCACTAGACCGTCTGGCCAGAGAGTCTTGGGCATCCTCCTGTCTCAACTTCCCCATGCTTGGATTACAGGCATTCACCGTCACAGGAAGCATTTCACATGGGTGCCGGAGAGCTGAACTCGGGCCTCAACCACTTTACCGATTGTACTTGACCCGCCTGTGCTCTTTAACACAGGCACGTCTATTGTCACGGTTAAGAAAGAGGGCTGGAGATCGTCCCTGCTGAGAGCCAGCCCCCAGGACAGAGTGACCTAGCCTGAGACATGAGCAGCGCTGGCTGCAAACGCTCGGCTTCTCACTGCTGCGCTGCCGGGCGAGTCAAGCTACTGAGTATGTGAAAAGGTGGCTTGAACTTCACGTGTCAGTATGCAGCTGTCTCCGGACAAATGTTTACTTCGAGCTCTGTCCCTTTGGAGCGGGTGGGGGCAGGGAGAGAACGCAGCTTTAGAGAGAAATATTAACCTCGCAAATGTACACATTTTCAATTCCCGTCACAGTGACAGGCTACAACTTGTAATCAGTATAAAATGATTTTCCACGAGAGTAAATGCTTATTGTCGCTGTCTTGATGCTGGAACTGGATTACTCGGTATTAATCCCAGGGTGACACAGTCACATCTGGAAGCCGTGAGATTTGTTTGGATGTCTTATGGGGCCGGGGGCAGCCTTCATTTCGCATCCTTGATCTTGGAGAATTTGAATAATAGAACAGCTTTTCTGTGTACACAAGGAGAGTGAGGGGGAAGAAGCCACCCGGATGAATTTAAGAGCCTAGAAAGACAGGCAAAGGGAGAAAGGAGAGTGGGTGGGTATCTCCATAACCACGCCCACTACGAACACCCCAAACAAGGACCTAATAGGCATCAACGGTACATTTGCTCCCTCAATACAAGAGAAAACTAAATCAAAAGTCTGCACCCTCTCACTCCAATGTACCTTACAACACCGCCTCTCCCTTGGGTATCCCCTCCTTACACCTCTGCCTGGGATAGCTGTCCTGATGAAATTCTGCCAGGATCATCCCTTGCCCGTAGGTTTTAGCTACAACAGAAGCCAGTGACCTCTTTCCATAAAGGGCCACATAGTAAATATCTTCAGCTTTGCCGGCCATGTGGTTACCATGGTAACTATTATGCTCCCACATAGCACAGCCATAGACAGTAAGTAAATGAATGAGCGGTGCCGTGCTGCAATAAAACTTTATTTATCAAAAGCAGGCAGTGAAGTACAGTGTCCTAAGGCCTGAAATTTACCAGCTCCTGATCCACAGTAATTCCAGCATTGTGGCTCAGATGGGAAGGGACCCCCCCACCCCCGGGCAGTGGGGAGCCAAGGAAGGCCACAAAGTCACAGTAAGTGTAGCAGCTTAGAGCCCTGCTCCAGGAAAAGGTTTCTCCAGTGCAAATGTAACTGCTCTACTCTGCTAGAGGAAAGTTTCCCCAGTGAAAGTGTTAAAGCTTTGCTCCCTGGGGCTCTGGGGAAAACTGTTACAGCTGGGCTCCTCTCAGGGGAAAGTGTCACACCCACAAGAGATTCATCGGGAAGAAAGACTTCAGGAGGGTAGCTGCCTCTAGGGTAAGAAGCAGCAGCAAACTGAACCGGGTACAGAACTTATATAGGGTTTCTTGGAGGAAGGGGCTTTTCAGGGTGGCTTGGGATTGATGAATTTTTGTGGTCTGATTCTGGGGCAAACTCAGGGATTGCTGGGATTTCGTGCTCAGGGATTAATGGCATTTCAAGCTCAGAGAACTCAGGGATTGGTGGGATTCTGCAGCCCGGCTCTGGGACACCTGGTTTCGGAGTCAAGTCAGTATCAGGGTGTTTTCCTTAGCCCTTTTCCCCCTACTGTACTGGGCACCATTTTTTAGAAGTACTGCCTTCTAAATATTTAAGCAACCCTATTAATAAGGTAAGGATTATGCTTTGTGGGTTTTTTTATCTTATGTGTATGGATGTTTTGCTTCCGTGAATGTCTGTTGAACCATGTGCATGTAGTGACCAAGGAGGCCAAGAAGGGACTGACTGACTCCTCTGGGACTGGAGTTACAGGTGATTGTGGGCCACCACTGTAGGTGCTGGGAACTGAACCTGGATCTTCTGGTAGCGTCGCCAGTGTTCTTAACTGCTGAGCCATTTCTCCCGCCCTCTAGGTAATTATTCTATTTTATCCAATAGTTTCCTATTTCATAATCTTGTCTTAATGCATTCTGATTCACATATACATATTTTGGAACAAAGATGTTCATCGTAGTAATGATGGTAGTTGAACAGAGATCCTGGAGAGAACTAAGAGGTTATTGTATTAAGTTCAGCACTGTTTCTGGCTTTCAGTGAGTCTGTTCAGTCCTTTAGAGGAGTTTTTCCAGTGTGGTAAATCTATTCCAGTAGTCCACTACTTCTGTGGGGTTGTCTCTCGTCCGTTCAGGAGAGGTGGGGAAGGTGGGTGAGCTGGTCTGACTTATATAAAGGAAGGTGTGGATGGTATGTGAATGACAGCCCCCCTCTCTTGTCCTTGAAGTGGATGCACTTCTGAGGTTCTGGAGTTGAAACCACGGCCTTGCGCATACGAGGAAGGTGCTCCTCCACTAAAGAACGGCGGTAGCAAGGTGGGTGTGTCTCGGAACTGGGTTTGGTTTTAATTTCATTTTTTTTTTGAGAATTTTATATGACAGGGACAGTGTTAACATCATTTCCACACCTCCCTCTTACCCTGCTTCCTCTCACGGCTCCTGCTTCCTCTCACGGCTTCTTCTCCTCTAATTATTGTTATAATGGGTATATTTACTAAGGCCATTTTGTGTTCAGGGCTGAGCACTTAGGATTAGAGGACCTTGCAGAGGCTCATCCCTGGGGAGGACTGGCTCCCCTCCCAGCAGCCAGTGATTGTCTGTAGCTCTTCATCTAGAGATGGGCTCTGGCGAGAGTCCCCCCTTCCATGCTGGTGTGTCAACTGATATTGTCACCGTGCTGGGCTCGTTCAAACGACCGTGTTGTTGAGAGTTCCTGGGTGCAGCTTCCCTGTCATGTCTAGGAGACACTGTGTCGCAGTGGATGTCCTGGTCTCCTGACTCTCGCAGCCTTTCCGTCTGTCTTCTGAGACACCCAAGCCTTGGGTCTTGGTCACGCGGCAGGTGCCTCAGCTGTACCTGTTTGGCACGCCACAGCCGCCCGTTCTCTAGTTTGAGTGGCTGCTGCTTTCAGAACAGTTTGGGATTCCTGGGGCAGATGTCTCCAGAGGACTCTTGGAGGAGAGGGAAGAGGAGCAAGCGCCATTCTCAGGGAAAAATGGCAATATCCTGGTGTTTTCACATTCTCATTGACTGGTGCTTTTACATTGTGTTATTGAAGCTTAAAATAAGTTGAACACACACACACACACAAAAAAAAAAAAAACCTAAGTGCTTGGTGCTAAAAGAGCTTCTACTGCTGTTCTTGCATCCTCCATCCACTAACTCTCCAGACATGCTGAGCATCTTTCCTGTGCCTATGCTTTTCTAGACTCTGGGGATGTGGCAACAGATCCTCACAGTTGCTGCCCTTGAAGCTTGCAGTTTAAGAAAGAAAAAAAAAACCCCAGTCTGAGTGTGTCTGCATGCTTTTCCTGTGCCTTCAAAACTATCTGGGGCTCCATTTCCCTCTCTTGGCCTTTATGCAGATATCACTAATCAATCATGGCAGGGTTTGGTGTTGTTTGTTTGTTTGTTTGTTATTGAGCATCAAGGAAGACCTGGGTTTATAATCCTGTGAAAACTCAGACATTGCCGGCATTGGGGCAGGGTAATTCTTTGTTGAAGAAAGCTATCTTGAGCTCTGGAGAGTGTGGCAGGAGCACCCTGGGATGGCACCAACACTCTCAGATGTCACTCATCATAACAACCAAAACCATCCCCAGAGATTCCCAGGTAGCACCTGGGGTCGGGGGAGGGAAAGCCAACCTAAAAGTAACTGACCACATGGCCGCTACCAATGGCCAGAGTTGACTCACACAAGAACTATTTGCCACTGTGGGGACAGGGGCTTGTTCCGGTCTCTCCCTAAACTCGTACTCTCCAGTTCCATCAGCCAGGAAAAGAGAGCCCAGCACTCTTTGTATCTCCAAATGGAACCAGGGATTGAAGATAAAGAAGCTGAGGTTCTGATAGATGTTAATCTTCCCAGATTTTCATCTTTCCAGTTGGCACCAGACCTGGCCTCCAGGCTGGATCTCCAGCTCATGGCACGAGAGGACAATGTACTCTTCCACCCTGTGCTCTGTGTACCACCCAGGTAACTCTTCCTGTAAAATCTGTGGCTTTATGGCAATCAATCGGCCAGGCATATGGGGAAGTGGGCTTCTTGTGAGGCATCCAGCTCCCAGTGACTGCCCTGGGTTGCAACTGAACATTCTTCTTTCGATCTCCTCTGAGTGACTCAACAACAGTATTTAAATAAGAAATAGGTAGGTTGCCACTATTTGTCCAGATGGAAGCAAAGCCTCATGGGTAACCTGCCATCAGGAGGCTCCTGGAGACTAGTCTCCAGTGTGTGTGGGTTGGAGGCTGTGGAAGGTGCATTTGTAAATGCTAAAGCAGGCACAGATCAGACAGGATGGGCCAGTTTGGACCAGGGTGTGGTGCTCAGGAGGAATGCACAGCCAAAGCAAAAAGATACTTGAAAACCATTCTGTCATCATTGCAGCCTCCTTCGAAATGCCAAAGGGATGGACAGTTACTCATTAAAACCACTCCTCGGCCTTCTTTGTTCATCCACAGCCCCACGCCACAAAAGGCACCAGCTGTCCCTGACAGTTCGCCCCCAAAATGTTCCAAAGTCCCTTCCAAGCCCAGCCTCCCCTGGCTCAGCTCCTCTTTCCTTCCTCCCACCCATCTCCCTCTGCGCCCTCCTTGGCCGTAGGTGAAGGACTCATCAGCCCCTCTCTGTAATCCTCTTGCTCAGTTCCTCCCAAGGCCTGGGAGTCTCCCTGGGGTGTGGTGGAGTTGTCGGGAGCACACTAGAATGATGGGGAAGGCGCAAACGCAGGGCCGTTCCGATAGAGAGCTCAGTAAAGAGTGAGGACGACTCACAGGTAACCAGATGGGTGCCAACCATGGGAGAAGGCACTTTTGAAAGCTCGTGGCATGATAATGGTTTCTGGAGGCAGGAAAAGGTGACTCTGAGGTGGCGTTTGGAGAACCTGTGGAGTTACAAGGGATGGGGGGGAGCAGCAGAAGGCTCCCGTGTCGGTATAAGGAGAGAGTAGTACTATGCTGGACAGGGCTGTGTGTGCTCACAGAGCCCAGATTCATCCCTACACAGAGGCCTCTTGAGTTCATTTCCTGTCAAGGGCATTCTGTGACACATTTCCAAATGAGAAAGTCATTCCCCATTGAGCTAGCCAAGTATCTTGAATAAATAATGTAGAGATTATTAAGACGCTTTCCAGAGGACCCCAGCATTTCCTGTCTTGACAATGAAGCTGGATTTGACATCAGCTGAATCAAGAGGTTACAAATAAAAGCTGTGACCGGAGCCAAACTTCCCCTCCAAGTGTTTCTCAATAATCTGAGATTGCATGCAAGACAGTACTTGTAATCAATTTTTATAAAACATCGCAACACGTCTTCCATTAAGTCGTGAGCGTGGCCATGCAGACTCTCCGTTGGCTACTGCCCTGGGTGACAGACCAGGCAGGAAGACTGAAATGAACTCTGACCCCATTGGTCCAGCAGTCAAATGTTAAAAGAAGAGGTGGTGAATAAAAATAAAAAAATAAAAAATCTGACATGCGAGATGATTTGGGGCTGATGAGATGTGCATGTTGGGAGATATTAATGATTGTAGAAGGAGTCATACAAGAAATATTAATGCAAGGTACTATTGCTCACATCTGCTACCTAATTTACTGCTGCTGATGGGCTGAAAGAAGTGAAGTGTGGAAATATGGAAATGGCATAAGTGAAGAGGAGGAAGTGACTCCCCCAAGGTCCCATCATCAGCAAGAGAGAGTCAGCGTGTGCATTAGTTACTCTTCCGCTGCTGTGACCAAAGCAGCTGGAGGAAAACTGGTTCATTTTGGTTCACAGTTTCAGAGGGATAGAGTCCATCACGATGGGAAAGACAAGCCAACAGGCAGGGAAGGCACGGTAACAGGAGCAGACACTGAGGCTCCGCTATAAACCTCAAAGGCCACCCCATTGACATACTTCCTCCTACAAGCTTCCACCTCCCCAAATAGTGCCACCAGCTGGGGACAGAGTGTTCACACACAGGAGCCTGTGGAGAACTTTTCACATTCAAGCCTTGACAGCATGTCTGTCTCTCTAAGAAATGCCCAGCGGCGGAGCTGAGGTCAAAACACTAGGTTCTTCTCCAAACACCCGACCATCAGAGACCCAGAAATGTGGTTGCCTTAGCCTACACAGGAAGACAGGTGGGCTTAGCCTGGATGCAAGGGACTAAATCCAGAGTCTGAACAAAGAGCTTCCCCTTCCAGGCAAATGAGCATCCATTTGCTCGTGGCACAATGGACTGAAAACACCTGCTTGTTAAATGACAGATGATCCTCCAAAACTCCTCAGACACTAGTAGGATGGTGTGGGGACAGGGGGAAGACCAGCCACAAGAGCGTGTCCCTTTCCTTTCTCATCACCGTGACAGAATACTACTGTGCCCTTTGGTCTATGATGGATGGAAGTTATGACAGAGCTGCTCCACCATGGTGGTGGTGGTGGGAGTGGTGGTGGTGATGATGGTGGTAGTGTTGATAATAATGGTGGTCGTGGTGATGATATTGGTGGTGGTGGTAGTGACAGCGGTGGTGGAGGTGATGGTGGCGGTGGTAATAGTAGTGGTGATGGTGGTGGTGATGATGGTGGTAGTGTTGATAATAATGGTGGTCGTGGTGATGATATTGGTGGTGGTGGTAGTGACAGCGGTGGTGGAGGTGATGGTGGCGGTGGTAATAGTAGTGGTGATGGTGGTGGTGATGATGGTGGTAGTGTTGATAATAATGGTGGTCGTGGTGATGATAATGGTGGTGGTGGTGGCGGCGGCGGCGGTGGCAGTGTGATGGTGGCAGTGATGGTGGTGGTGATAATGGTCATGGTGGTGGTCATGGTACCATTCAGTAGAGTTCTTTGTATAGCAACTAGACAAGATAGCAGCAGCTAGACCAAAACCAGGGCTTGGATCTCACCTTCAACTCCACCAGCCCTTCACAGTTTCCCCACCTCCCAAAGGAGTGCCAAGAGCCGGGACCAGGTGCTCACACACAGGCCCCTATAGAGGATGTCTCAGACCCAAACTATGACGAGAAGTATCAATAGTCCCAAAAGTCGATACCACTTATGCATTTCATTCATAGGCAACTTGGAATCCTCCCTAATTATCGATTGTTTCATATGTAAAGTATTGCAATATAGTGTGGTTCTGATGAAAATTAAATTGCATCATGTACTCAAGGTGAAGCCTACTCAAGATGGGCACCAGGCTTGGTCCCTTGCTCACAGCGAAAGCACAATAAATGTTAAATAATAATAATGAAGAAACTGTAGCTTCAGCCTGCATTCTGCTTGCTTAATTACAAGTTTGCAATACCTGTTTGATGCTGCAGAGCACTCCAGCTAGTAAGAAATAAAATTAATGATTAATGACGGAACTTTAACCTAATAAGGTGGCCACTCCCAAGGTTTAGCGTATTCCAGCAGAAGGCTAATGACATGCTCGCCATTGTTCATGCGCGGGGCGGTGAGGCACCATGCATAATGGATCAGAGTCCCTGCTAACAGCAGAATCACGCACAATAATTTAAACTTGTTTGTATGGAAATAAAGGGCGAGTCTTTGAAGTGTGTTCTAATGAGATGCCGCTTGATCTTCCGTGTGTCCTGGGAGAGAGAGTTCAATTTCTCCCCCAGCGCCAGGCACATGTTGGTGCATGTAAGAAAGAAAGGGCCGACTTAAATTATGAATGGCCCTTCTTGTCTTTGTGGTGGTAGGTGAGGAAGGCGGGTGGGTGCTCATCCAGGGGTGGGGGGTGGGGAGCTGCTGGGAGACAACTGTGGTTCTCCAAGGTGGCTTCTGCTTGAGAAACTTGAAGAATAAAACAGAGCGTGACCATGGAGGGCAGGTAAAATGAGGCGGCAAAGAGCACCTGATGGTCCTCCCTTAAAGATAGGTGGGATGGGGTGGCGGAGTGTTGTGGTCCTTGGCATTTCATTTCTGCTCACACACATACACATACATACACACATGCACACACACACACATGTGCACGCACACATGCACACGCATACACACACATACATACACACATGCACACGCACACACATGTGCAGACACATGCACACACATACATACACACATGTGCACGCACACATACACATGCACACGCACACACACACACACACACACACACACACACACCACTCCTGATCCCCTGAGACCTGGAAGCAGTCCATTGCCAGTGAGTTCTACCTGCTTAGGTGTCTCAGAAAACTGACCCGCCCACTCACAAGGTCCAGGGAAGTGAGCGTGCTTTGACCGGAGAAAGAGTCAATTATTGGCCAGAGTGGTAGCACAGGTCTACAGACCCAGTACTTAGAGGACTGAGGCGGGAGGATCACAAGTTCAAGACCATGCTGGGTTAGAGCGAGGGTCAGGCCAGCCAGGCCTGTAGTATGAGACTATGCCTCCAACAAAAGCATATAAAATCAATGCTTGCACAGAAGGCTGTGAGAGAGGTGTCCCTTCTCAGGAAACACAAACGTCACAGGAAATAACTGTGGAGTGCTGAGCACAAGCTGAGTAAACACTAGAGTGCTGGCTGCGTGGCCCATGCTGCCTTGCTTTTCTTATTACCTCTAGCTCCGAGGGCGCTTTTAGGATCAAGTAACTGTGGCTGGCCTCTGAGAGCAGGTGTGCACTGAAGCCCTGTGATGTCTGGCGACACAAGCCTAAAGTGAGGCTGGTGTGTTGACTTCTGTACCAACCACTAGTCTCAGACACTCCGGGCATTACCAGTCTAGGAAAATCTCACAGACACGCCCAGAGGTGTGCCTCCTAGGTGAGGCTAGAGTCTGTCCGCCTTCCAACAGTATCAACCAGTACGTCATTCAGCATTACAGCATCCGGGTCCGTGCCAGAGCCCACATGCAGAACCACAGCCATTGGAGTGGTCTCCCTTGCCTGTGCCATCCACCCTGGCTGTCGCAGAGGCTCACAAAGTCTGTCCTCATCCCGTCATACACGCTCTTCTCCCGACAGAGCTCTTGGTTGTTAAGATTCTGTCACTGAGACTTGCCTCGAGACAGTTTCACAGGCTGGTGATATGGCTCAGTGGATTAAGGAGATTGCAACCAAGCCTGGTGACCTAAGTTCAATTCCTGAGATGCACATGATAAAAGTAGAGAAGTTTTCCTCCAACTTCTATATACACACATATAGGTATGCTGTGTTTATACACACACACACACACACAATAGATAGATAGATGATAGATAGATAGATAGATAGATAGATAGATAGATAGATAGATAGATAGATAGACAGACCTATATAATTTAAATCTGGAGGGCAAAACAAAAGCGCTTCAGGCAGCCAACGTTCCCCTCCTCTACCAGCAGATCCATTCTAGTGTGGCTAATTCCTCCTGCTGAATAAAGAGACAGCGTTTCCTGTTTTGATGACTAACCCAACCACGAGCCAAAAACATCACAATTAAATAAAATAAACAGATTTCCCCATAGGTCTTCAAGAGAACAGCAAGTTTTTTTAATAATCAAAATCTGTGTGTTTCTCACTTCATTGTTATGTGAAGATATGGGAAAGGACTCGATCTTTACAGCCATGATCTGGTCTCCGAGCGCAGGAAAATCCGTTCCCTCACTTAATCTCACCCTGACTTTACAGCTAGCCCGTGCTCCAAGCTAGCCACGCCAACATTTTAGGAACAGGCTTTTTCTTAATTTCTTTAAGGGCAGGACTGGAATCTCTTTGTATTGAACACAAGTGGGGGAAAAAAACTACATTACAGAATCAAGCTTCAAACGCTTTTGTGGAATTTTCATTCTAATCCCGCCTGTAATGGAGTTGACCTCGCCTTCACCTATGATTCCTCTGGCTGTGAGTTCAGATTTCATGCCAATTAACATGTTAATGACATATATCATTTAAAGAAGCCATCATAACTTTTACCACATCGCGTTACATCTATTTCCTTGTAATTAAATCTGAATTACAGGGTGTAATTACTTTTCTTTCTCTGAAGACCCCGTTCCTTTCAGACATTTAAATTCAAGTGCAAGCATGAAAAGACAGTTGAAACCAACAACCTAACAAAAATATTATCAATTAGTGAACGTGTAGGGTTTCTCCAATGCTCTGCTTTCTTTGGAGCGCATTCCTTTCTGTCCTTGTTCTTTGTATGAGAGGGAATGACTGGCCATCTCTAGTCAGACGTAAACCCTCTCCAGTCCTCAGGGCCCTACTCCCTATTAGTATGCAATGTTCTCACGTGTAAATATAATTACATATAATTATTAGCGGAAAAGGATCAGATAAGGTTTATTAAGGAAATATCTTGTAATTAGGAAAGCCTAAGACTTCCCTTTCCATGTCAGCTCAGCTGAGGATTGGCATCCTCAAGACTCACCCACAAAGTAGCTACACACTTGGATTTCACCTTGGAAAATCAATAGTAGGAGACAAAATCATTGCAGGAATACTTTCTTGTGCAAAAGTTGTAAAACAAACAAACAAACAAATAAATAAATGATCAATCTAGCCAGACCAACTCCATAAAACCTATTATCCAAGATAATGCTTTGGCTACCCATGGCCTGTAGCTGGAGGTTTCTCTCCTGACCACCAGTTCCCAAACAAGCACTCTGAGGCTTAATATTAGTTATAATTGTTTGACTGATGGCTCAGGCTTATTACTGTCTGGGTCTTACATTTAAATTAACCCATTCTATTATTCTATATTTTACCACGAGGCTCGTGGCTTGTTAGCTCATGTCTTGCTTCCCCAGTGACTGTTGGCGTCTCTCCCCACCCCATCTTCTTTTTCCCTTTATCTTTGCTTGGATTTCCTGCCTGACTCTGTTCTGCCAAGCTATTGGCCAAATCAGCTTCTTTATTACCCAACAGTAATAAAACATATTCCCAGCATACAGAAAGTCAGTGGTCTTCTACATCCTTTCTCCCATTTTTCTTTTAAATTTATTTTATTTTTAATGACATGTAAGCATGTGTAGGTATGTGCAAGAGAATGCCATGCCACTGAGGGCAGAAGAGGACAGCAGATTCCCTGGCCACCTGATGTGGGTGTTGGGAATGGAACTCCAGCCCTCTGTGAGAACAGTGAGTGTTCTTAGCTCTGCTCACTTTTTCAGCATTTCTAACATTAAATTTTAAAGCTTAAAGTTCTGTGATGATTGATTGATTAATATTGACTGGTTGATTGATTGATTGATTGATTGGTTTTGAGATAGGGTCTTACTATGTCATCCCAGCTGTCCTGGAACAGGCTACACAGGCCAGGTTTACCTCAAATTCAGAGATCCAAGTGCCACTGACTGCCTCCTGAGTGCTGGGATTAAAGGTGGGCGCTACTGTGTTCCTCAATTTTTTTTTCACTATATCCCTCTATGCTTAATATTTTTTTAAATTTGTGTGGGGGTGGGTGCATAGGTGTGCATGAGCACATCTGCCTTTGTCTGTGTTTGGAGAGAAGGAAGTGGACCATTCCGTCACACTCTGCCCATCCCCTCAGCTATGACGTTTCATTGAACCTGCTAGACTGGCTCATCAAATAAGTCCCAGCAACCCTCCTGTCTCTGTGACTCCCTCAGGGCTGGGGATACAAGCACTCCTGGACATGTCTTACTTCTACAAGGGCTGGGGGCAAGAGTCCAAACTTGGGTCCTCATGCTAGTACAACAAGAACTCTACTCACTGAGCCAGTTTCCCAGCTCAAAATGTCTTAGTTTTGAGCATCATTAGAACACTCTAATGCCTAAGAGACATGAGAGGAAGTTGTAGGTATGGCCACCACCTCTGGCCATCTTGTCAGAATGTGGGCAACAGCATCACTGTGCTGTTTGAGGGACACAGCATGGGGAGATGGGTAGAGGGGCAGCTTCTCTGTCATCGGAAAGGTCTACATACTTAGTTAGGTCAGCTGACCCATTCATCTGTAAATCCCCATTGGGTTCCTGGAATGGTGAAGTGTGATTTAGTCCTCGGCTATGAACAGCATGGACAAGGTCATCATCACCAAAATGCTAACATCCTAAGGATGCAGAGCAGACCTCAAATGTGAAAACAACAGCGTTAATAAAACCATGATTGTGAGTAATGAGTGAAGGAGGAAAAGACAGTGAGTGACCGTGAGGGGGTGGAATGTTCTCGGCATGGCAGTCAATAAGGAAGGCTACTCAGAGGTGTCCAAGCAGGGAACTGAGACCCAACTGATGAGAAAGGATCACAGGAGTCTCAGGGAGGGTCGAAGACCCAAGTACCAAGACACTCAGAGGAACAAGAAGGATGCTTTGAGAGAGGGAAGAGGAGGGGCTGTGGTTGGAAAGAAGACAGCTGTAGAGAAAGGGACCACTGGAGTGATGCTGAGGGCGGCAACAGCACCCAGCTTTGTTTCATGAGCCACGGGAAGCAAATCTGGGGTTTTAAGAAAGTGGTGGCATTGTCTGGATTGAACCTTGGATGGTCTTGAGTATGGGGAGTGGATTTGGAGGGTTCAGAAGCAGACAGACATCTATTGATGGGGTCGGCAAGTAAAGATACAGACTTGAAATGAGGAAGTGTCAGACCAGAGCCAGAGCCCGGGCTATGGCAGGAGGAAGGGCAGGGGCTCCTCCCCAGGCTGCCGCACCTTGCAAGAAGCCCTATGTCCCTCTTACATTTTGTTACACAAATAATTGCATTTATGAGCACTAAAGTGAACAAATCACAGGACATTCCCACCCTTGATGATCCTAAATAAGGGAGAAAGATGCCCTATACACAACCAGCTCATCGCATAATTGCAAGTTGGGCGAAGCTAGGTGTTTTTGGAAACAAGGGAAATGGGACCTGGAACTGCAGGGTGGGCAGAAAAGGAGGGAAAACTACTTTAGGCTACATGCCCAGTGTGGTACACATGAAACCATGATATCTGAATGGCTCTGTAAGTGGCTCCATGAGGTGAGCCCAAATACCAGCTCGTCTCCTGTCTTCCTTCTCCCAACATGCTGTCCCTTTTTACACTTTAACTCCGTACACAGCACTAGGAAGCAGGGAGATCATAGATAATTTGCACCCAAGACACAGAGAAGAAGACAAGGGCTTTGATTCCGTGACTTATACTTTTGTGGATGTTGTCGCTAGGGTTACCATTGCTCTGATGAAACACCACGACCAAAGCAACTTGGAGAGGAAAGGGTTTTGTTATTGTTGTTGTTGCTTTGTTTCTTGTTTGTTTTGGTTTGGGGGTCACTTTTGCTTTTCATTTTTATCTTATGCTTCCACATCACTGTTCATCATAGAAGTCGGGACAGGAACATAAATGAATGTGTACACAAGCATGCGTGTGCGCACGCACACACACACACACACACACACACACACACACACAAACACACACATCTATTCTCAGGCTTTTGTAAAGCAGACTGCAGGCCAGAATTGGCCGTCCTGATTAAAAGGCTTGATGCAAGCACCAGGTGATTTGGTTTAGTTTGGTTTTTCTGAGGCAAGAGTCATCCTGACTGAAGCTAGCTTTCAACTTTGATCCTCCTGCCTCCACCTTCCAAGTGCTGAGATCACAGGCCTGGACCACCATGCCTGGCTCCTCTGGGTTCTTCAGCTCATCCTCTCAGGGTCCCGCCATCTTCCTGGGGAGAAAGCATAGTGGCATCCAGCCACGGATCCACCCTCCACCTCCAGGGGGACATTTCACCAAATGTAGGTCTCCCACAGAAGAAACCCTGTCCCTTCTCATTCACTAGACCTGAAATCTAAGCTCAGGAGGGAAGGAGACTGCCTGTCCAGCCTGACGTCCCCAGTCTTCCACCCAGAGCCAAGCAGGTACTCAAGCCGCATTAGCGGAGAAAAGAAATCAAACTTGCTGGAAAGGCACAGTGTCCTGCGTGCAGTCCTCCGGCCTGGCACCGCTAATGCTACAAAAAAATAAACCATTACTTACCAGAAAGATGAATAATTGACCATTTCTCAAAACCTGAAGGGATGGGCAACAAGGAAAAAGAAATCACATTGCGGGCCCCGTGAGTGATAGGTTTAAATGCCTTCTTGAGATCCAGAGCCCATAAGCCCTGCTGTAAAGCAAGCCCATCGATTTCCAAAGGAGTTGAAACCATTTTCTGACAGTTTGGGGGAAAGGAGCCAAGCCAATAGGCTTCCAGTCTGCCTTCAATATTCAACAGTGGTGAACTGGCCTTGTGTGAAGCCCGATCTGCCGTGATTGTTAATCCTGAGATGGGACAGTTTGATCCAAATGGAATCTGACTGTCTGTGCAACCCAGAGCTAAGCAACTTCCCGCGCATCCTTCATCGGAGCTGACTGACGTCAATTTGATCGGAGCAGTGTGTGCTCCCCTCAGATGGCGCAAGGCACAGCTGTGTCTCACGCACTTCACTGCGTCTTTTCGAGCTGACAGCACAGCCTGCGCCCTGAGCTTGCCTGTCCATCTTCAATCAGCCGCGGGTTCCCTCTCTCTCTTTATTAGCCTGGGCAATGATTGGGATAATTTAGGATTTACACCCCTTGATCATCTGCGCAGTTACAACAAATAAAACATTTTAATATGAGCAATCACTGCCTGTTGACTGTATCGTATTGCTGAGAGCTGGACGGATACCAGACATGATCACAGAAGGGGACGCAAACCCTGGAATGCTGACACTAAAAGGGAAATTACAAAAGGCCCAACAAATGGCATTTGTGTTAAATCAATAATGTTTGCCTTGTGTGGTTTTTTTTTTAATTCTAATCTTTTTTTAAAAAAAATTATCTTTCTAAACAGTTGGCAATTCCTATTCTTGTTCATCTTCCCAAACATAATTAAAAACATGTTGTGGCGTCTACTTAAGACATCAACTTTCCCAAGGCTGTCTTGTCCACTGCGTCTTAAACAAAGATACTTGCTTTGGCATGGTGCCCTTAATTAATCATTGCAGGCCTTATTGCTGTGAGGGAAAAAAATGTCTTTGCTTAATGATTCCCCACAAGCCTGATTTCTGTAGAACTTAATCAAATACAGAACTAACTTTCTAATCAGCTTAAATGCAAACTAAAAACAACGCAGGCCTTGTTTCCTCTGGATGTTATTTGAGGAAGGAAATGTTGATATAGGACATGCTGTCAATACAGGCTACTTAGGAGTGGCGGGGCTGGGTACTCATCCGCACATGGGACGATAGAAGCCAGAGGTCAATGTCGGTGCCGTCCTTTAGTGCTCTCTGCCCTATTTCTTTAAACAGAAGCTCTCTCACTGAACCTGGAGCGTGGCTAAACCAGCGGGCCAGTGAGTCTCCACTGCCCATCTCTGCACACAGGCACATGGACACACAGACACACACACACACAACACCACCAGGGCTGTACGAGCGCTGGGGATTTGAACTCACGCTCTTGTGCTTATGCAGCACATCTCTCCAGTCCAGGGAGCCCCTCATAGACATCATAGTCATCCCCTACTTTCTGAGCCTGTAAGTCCATTATCTGTTGAAATAGAAACTCTTGTGGCCCAGTGAGCGCTGCTCAGCACATCAGCCCTGTAGAGCAGGAACCTGTCCTAGAAAGCACCTTTGGAATTCACAGTCTGTTTCATAATTTGTCAAGTTTGCTGAGTTAGATGGCTCAACCCAAGGCCACAGCTTTTCCAGGAGGCACCCTTGCTTGCCCCTTAGTGACTGTGGACTCTCTATGTCACTCGTCTTCAAAGCCACCAGCACCACCGCCGTTCTCGTTGTATCTTCTTTCCCAAGGCACATCCACGAGCCAAACCCACATAGATCACCCTGATGCAAGACACAGCAGAGCAAACTGGGGGACCTAGGTATGTGGAGTCAGATCTAGGATCTGAAGAGAAGTCTCAATAGATAACAAGATGCTGGGGAGGACAGTTTATCTTTTGAGACAAAGTACCTTGGAAAAATGTCACGAGCTGGGGAAATGGCTCAGCCCTTAAGAGCCACTCTTGCAGAGGACCCAGGTTCTGTTCCTAGAGTCCATATGACGGTTCACAACCATCCAGAACTTCCACTCCCAGGGGATCTGACACCCTCTTCTGGCCACTTTTAGGCACTGTATACATGTAATGCATGGGCATACATGTAGACAAACACTCACAAAAATAAATCAATTACTTTCTCAACTCAGTGGCTGTGACACCCTCATTAGAATTTTAAGTGCTGTGTTACTGGCTTGCACTATGTGAGTAGCTAAGAATGGCTTTGAACTCCAAATCCCCTTCTTCCATCTCTCAAGTGCTGGGATTTGGGGTGTGCCCCACCACAGCAGGCTAAAGTATTGGACTTCATCGCTCAGTGAACAGCTTGGGAACTACTACAGCAGAAGGGTGGGGTTTACAACATGGAGCAGTGGAATTACCAAGACAGAAAATTCCAGGGAAGCCAGGGACTATTATTTCTACTGCACTCTGCACCCCTTGTTATTCTCTAGGCACACCCCTCTCTGAATTAAACCACTGAATTACATCACTCATACTATGCTAATCTTATGCTACAGACAACTGGTCTACCCACCCCTACCCACACAACTTCAAGTCCATAAAATAGTCTAACCTTGTGTATAAATAAAAAGGGAAATGAAGCCAAGCCGGGCGGTGGTGGCGCACGCCTTTAATCCCAGCACTCGGGAGGCAGAGCCAGGCGGATCTCTGGGAGTTCGAGGCCAGCCTGGTCTACAAGAGCTAGTTCCAGGACAGGCACCAAAGCTACAGAAAAGCCCCCGTCTCAAAAAAAAAAAAAGGGGGGGGGAAATGACCTCACAAGCCAGGTGTGGTGGTAGATATCTATAACTACCCTACTCAAGAGTTAGAGGCAGGAAGATCAGTAGTTCAAGACCATCTTCAATCACATAGTGATTTTGAGGTCAGTCTGAGCTACTTGAGAGTTTGTCTCAAAAAACAAAAAGGAGAGGGGCTAAAGAAATGATTCCACAGTTAAGATACATATTGCTTTTATAGAAGATCCAAGTTCAACTCCCAGTACCTGTGCTGATTGGTTAATAACACCTGCACTCCAACTTCAGGGGTTCCAATACTTCTGGCCTTCCTGGGTACTGTTCTTACATGCACATACCCTCACACAGATATACATAAGCTAAAATAAAAATAAATATTTTTGAAAGAAGAAAACTACATCACAGTAAAATACAATCTTAGAAAGAATAATGTAACCCAGTGGTGGCTCACACCTTTAATCCCAGCACTTGGGAGGCAGAGGCAAGTGGATCTCTGTGACTTTGAGACCAGCCTGGTCTACAAAGCAAGTTCTAGAACAGTCATGGCTACATGCAGAGAAACCCTGTCTCAAAAAACCAAAACGGAAGAAAGAAAGAAAGAAAGAAAGAAAGAAAGAAAGGAAGGAAGGAAGAAGGAGGAGGGAGAGATGGAGGGAGGGAGGGAAGGAGGGAGGGAGGGAAGGAGGGAAAGAGAGAGAGAAAGAAGAAAAAAAGGAGTAATATACATATATGTATACATGATACATGCATGAATGTATAAGTATATGCATACATCTATAATGTGTGGCTTTATATATACACATGCTCAGGAACCAGTGTTAGAAGACAGAAGTGTAAGACTAAAAAGTAAGGCATGTGACATCTAATTCTTTAGTTTTTTATAACTGGCATTTTGAAATAAAAGATAAATAATGTATATGCACATAAGTTTGTATCTGTACACATTGGTAGTGTGTGTGTGTGTGTGTGGTGTATTAATGGTGGGGTGGGTGTGATATGAGTATAGTGATGTATATATGGTATATATGGGTATATGTATGTAGTGGTTTTATATGGAGGCTATATGACAACCACAGGTCTCATTCCTCAGGCGCCAACTACTTTTTTTGCGACAAAGTCTATTACTGGCCCAGAACTTGCCAAGCAAGCTAGGCTGGTGGCCAGTTAGCCCCAGAGCTCCACCTGTCTCCGCATCCCCAGTGCGGGGATTACAAATGGGTCCTGAGGATTGAACTCAGGTCCTTGTGCTTGTGCCTGCAAGGAAGCCCTTGCTGACTGAGCCGTCTCTTCAAACCCAAAGCCAACAGGGGCTCCAAGTGCTGGGTTCTTAACCACGGCGTGTTTCCACCAAGTGAAGCTGATTAAAAAGGGAGGGAAAAGTCGCTGTTCTTTCTGGTTCTGGCCACAAAAAGAAGCTGAATGTACCCATGTAAGCAGCAGTGTACCCTCCCTCCTGACAGCGTGAGCACCTACTCCTGTTGGGCATGTCATCCTAAGTGACCCTTGATGTCACTTGTTAACTACACCTGTCCCCACCCTGATCATGATGCTGAGCCCGATGGCTGGAGGTGCCGTGCACTGTTCCTCTGTCCCTGTCATGGCGCCACTCCAATTCTTTGTCCTGTGTGTAAAGCAAGAATTCACAAGTTTACTCGTTTGCTATTCAACCAGCATTCATCTTTGAATTATTTCCTGTGTGCATGGTATGTGTGTAAATGGTTTATAAGGGTGTTCAGGTGTGTTCTTCCAGATATAGGGGCCACAGATCAACCTCGGCTGCTGTTCCTCAGGCACTGTCCACCCTGTGTTGTGAGGCAGGGTCTCTCCTGCAATTCTCCAGGTCAGTGAGGCTAGCTGACCAACGAGCCCCACAGAACCACCTGTTTCCTCCTTCACACTGCTAGGATTACAAGTGTGCACCTCTTTTTCACATGGGTTCTGGTGATCAAACTCAGGTATTCCGGCTTGCATGGCAAGCGCTTTACCTACTCCTGAGTCCACCAATAAATTTTCTAAGTGGCCATCTCCCAAGTCCCCCCAGCTAGCTTTCCTTAGGTGACCACCCACCAGCCCACTGCTGTATACAAAACGAAAACAAACACGAGCCCAGACTCCCTGCGATCACACTCTGGAGGGCAGAGTGTCCAGAGACTGGAATATGCAACCTGCTGAGGACACTGAACAATATAAGTGTCCAGGAGAGCAGGGGAAGGGTCAGAGCCAGGCACAGAGAGGGAGCTTGAGGGAACAGGGAGTGAAGGAAGACCTCAAAGCTGAGAGAAAAAGTGAGCTACAGCAATCTTCTGGGAAAGAAAATCCCAGGCAGAGGAAAGTAAAAAAAGCCGCCAATGGCCCTCTGAAAGATAAAAAGTTTCCTAAGTTGCATTCCTCGAAATACCAGCCCAAGATGCTCCCTGAGAACAGAGTGCCAGGCTCCAGGTTTATAAACAACATGCACAGCCCACTTCAGGGGCTCGTATTAGCGATAAGACGGTGAGACATCCTGCGGGAGAGTCTCACACAAACATATTGGATTACACAGCCGCTTGGGCACATAACACCTGTTGGCATCCTACAGAGCTTTGTTCCCGTGGAAACCAACTTGGGGTGCTTTGCTTTCATCTAAGACCCCTTTCTCTACAATAGTGTCCGATTTCTTAATTCTCTTTCCCACATCCAGCAGACATCCCTTAGAGTCTCTTCTTGGTTAGCGTCAGGCCCTGTGCTCTACTGAGCTAGTCATGGAGTGAGGGACAGCCTGCGGCCTCCAGTGTGAGAGTCACACCTGGGGCTGGAGAAGTGGCTCAGCTGTTAAGAGCACTGATTGTTCTTGCAGAGAACCCAGGTTTTGCTCTCAGCACCTATGACTGGGCAGCTCACGAAAGCACTAACCCCAGCTCCGGGGGATCCAAGGCCATCTTCTGGCCTCTACGGACACACGCACATGCAGATATATACAGATATAGACAACAGAGACACATAACTTAAAATAAGTCTTTCCAAACTAAAAAATTAAAAAAATCACCCCCCACAGAGCCAGCAAATGACTTCCCAGGAAGATTCTAGAATGCAGATGCTGACGCATCCACCAGTTCAGTGACCCAAGCTTCCAGGGGGACAGTCTGAGAGCTGTGAACAGGAACAGAGCTATTTCCAGCCCCTCCTCTCCTCCCCTGTGATAGTTCACCCCTCGGTCTCACCAGCATTGGCAGGACACAGGAAAATGAATCTCACCAGATCTGAGCGGCGTTTTTGAAGGAAAGAAACAGTGGTTGCCTGGAGATGAGACAAAAGGGAAAGGCCTGTGTAATTTATACCTTCTCAACACCTTCTCAGGGCGCAGGGAACTGGACACGCTGAGAGCTACCCCCTGCAGATCCAATTTCAAACACACACCCATCTCCAACACCCAGATTAAGCAGCCTCAGAGTTAGAATAAATTGACTCCTATCACCACACACACACCTGCCAGCCAGCCTTCTCATTTGCCACCTGCACAGGATTAATTTTCAAAAGCCGGGCTTTTCTCCTAACAGCCTGCGGGTGAAAGGACCAGAAACAGGGGTGGAGAGTGGGGAGAACAGGACCTGATTTATTACTTGTAAAACATACTTTAAAAAAAAAAAAACTGGGAGTGTGTCTATGTCTGGGTGTGGGTGCGTGTTCACGTCGGGGAGGTGAGTGTATAACCTTGGGTGTCGTTCTTCAGGAACACCCACATTGGTTTTTGAGGCAGAGTCTCTCACACTGGGACCCGGAGCTTCTTCATAGCACCAGTTAGTTAGGCTAGGAGTCCACCTGTCTCTGATTCCTCAGGGCTAACATTACAAGCCCACACAACCATGCCCAGATTTTCACATGGGTACCCTAGATCCGAACTCAGGTCCTCATGCTTTGCACAGCAAGCGCTTTACCAGCTGAGTCATCTCCTCAGCCCAAAACCGTGCCTACCCCAAGTACATTGATGTTTGCTTCAAAAACTTCATGTTTCCTCTGTGTACAGTAAGGATGTCCCTAGTTAATGGCGGTAGGGTAACTTCCTGCTTTGGGTCACTTTCTATTAAGGCCTTCCCTATTTTTCATGCCTTGCCCTGTCCTTGGACCCATTTTACAGATCACAAAATAGAGGCTTTGCAACAGTCAGTAATTTAGCCAACATTTACAGAGAAAGCTATGCACCCAACAACAACAAAAGATTGCCACAAAGTGAAGAGAGGGAGCCGAGAGTCAACAATGTCACCTCCTCCCTGTGAAAGCATGTATTGGGGTCTTGATGTACTTGAATGTCAATCCCAGTTCATTGATGCCTGGACACCTAGCATGTGCTTGCTGCTCCTGTCATGGCCATGCTTCCTTACCCTAGGAAGTGCAGAAGGCCTGCATTAGTTACTGTTCTGCTGCTGTGACAAGCACCATGACCCCAGGTGACTTACGGAAGAGAGGGTCTATTCGGGCACATGTTTCCAGAGGGATGAGAGCACTTAATGACAGGGAGGCATGGCACAGGGCAGGAAGCCGAGTGATCACATCCTCAACCCCACACATGAAGCAGAGGGAGTAAGCTGGGAGTGGGGTGAGGCTATTAAACCCACAAAGCCCACCCCCAGCGATGGACTTCCTCCAGCAAGGCTATACGCCCAAACCTACCTAGACAGTGCCACCAAATGGGATCCAAATACCTGAGACCGTGAAGGCAATTCTCATTCAAAGCCTCACGCAGTTCTTTCTACTAGGCCAGGCGAGAGCACCCACTCAGTCCAGGGAACTGGACCACCCTTTCATATCCTTTCCCTCTTCGGGGGTACTTTATAGAGTGCCAGCCACTTTAGGAACTCTCCCAACATCCGTTATGTTCTAGAAACTTCCCCCAAGGACATGTACAGACCACCTTATTGTGCCTGCAAAGTGTTCCTAGGAGATACACTGGTTGATCTTCCTTTGACTTGCCAAGCAACTGTCGCTCAAGAGCATCATGGAGAGTTAGAGGTATAGCTCAAGAAGGGGTGTCGCTTAGTTGGTAGAATGTTTGCCTAGCATACACGGTAGCGCTCTGCAAATCAGATGTGATGCCGCCCACGTGTGATCCCAACACTCAGGAGAGCCAGAAAGTGCAAAAGTGCAAGGTTATCCCATATGTGGAGTTAGAGCTCTGCCTGATCTGGAGGTCCTTCTCCCCCCCCCCCCCCGTTGAAAATAAAGGGGGGGGATGGAGGGAAGGAGGGAGAGAAGAAGAAATGAGGATAGAAGGAAAGAAAGAATCAAGAACTTCCCACGTGGGCTGGAGAGATGGCTCAGAGGTTAAGAGCATTGCCTGCTCTTCCAAAGGTTCAATTCCCAGCAACCACATGGTGGCTCATGACCATCTGTAATGCCCTCTTCTGGCCTGCAGGCATACACACAGACAGAATATTGTATACATAATAAATAAATATTTAAAAAAAAAACAAAAACAAAAAGAACTTCCCACGTTCAGGGAGCATCCCTCCACATCAGCTACACCTGTCTGGGAAAATCTTCATAGACGATGTTAAGTGTGCCGGCTAGGTGACTCTGAGTGTCCTCACGTTGGTGATAAAGAGTAACCATCACAAAAACCTTGGATTTTTTTGTTTTTGTTTTTTTTTGCTTTGGAGCCTGTCCTGGAACTCACTCTGTAGACCAGACTGGCCTCACACTCCCAGAGATCCGCCTGCCTCTGCCTCCTGAGTGCTGGGATTAAAGGCACGCGCCACCACTGCCCGGCCACCTTGGCATATTTTATGGAAAGACTAGCTTTTGCGCTTCTTTGCTACAGGCAGTGTCAGTGTCAGGAATGACCACAGTCCTTCATTTCCCGCTGCTGAAGTTGTCAGGGCCGCAGGAAAGGTGAATGAAATCAGTCAGTTGCCTGGAGTCTGTCCTTCTGCATAATCTACATACTCATTTCTCAGAAACTGGAGCTATCTTCACAGGTATTCCTTGTTGAAGAACTTACCTGGATGGAGAAACTGAGGCAGAGCCAGATCCAGGCAAACTTCTCATGCTGATGTAAAACAGAGGTTAGAAAGCCTTTTCTGCCAGGGTCCAGACAGTAAGCATTCCAGATGTTGCGGGTCACATGACCTCAGTTAGAGCTGTTCGCAGGCCTTCTTGGCATCTGGCCACAGGTGACATCCAATGACGAGGTCTGACCTCATGTCAGTAAAACTAGATTTTCAGGCACTGAAATGGGAATTTCCTGTTACTTTTGTGTCACGGATATTCTTTGCATTTTCCTCCCAATTACTTAAAAAGGTAAAAACCGTGCTGAGCCGTCTGGGCAGTACAAAACACTGGAATCAGGCGAGGTTCAGCCCATCTGCCCTTCCACAGAACACCACAAAAGAAGGGAAACCTATATGTCCCCACATGTTTATAAAAAGGAGACAACGACCCACATGTTTGGAAGTTGATTTGAGTTGAATCAATAGGAATTAATCTGCCAGCACCTGAACTTCGGGAATGTTCTATTTCCATAGCCCTGGACAAACATAATACAGAATCTTTTTTCTCAGCCTGCTGTAACTGCATGAGGTTACCAGTGAACTGGCATTCTTTAGAGATAGTTAAAAAATAAAAGCAGAAGGACCAGAGAGATGGCTCTGTGGTTAAGGACACATACTGCTCTTCCAGAGAACCCAAATTCAGTTCCCACACCCAAGCCAGGGTGTAAGTCCTGCAAATCCAGGTCCGGAGGAATCCAACTCCTCTAGCTCTTCAGGCACCTGCACTAGCATGGGGATACTTATACAGACACACACACTCTCTCTCTCTCTCTCTCACACACACACACACACACACACACACACACCAAATTTAAAATAATAAAAATAAATCTTTTAAAATCAAATAAGAAACACTTGAATTTGCGTTTCTAGGCTTTATAAACACAATGCCCTCGTGTTCCACGTGTTAGTGGTCATGAAGGGTAGACTGAGCCCAACTCCTGTCCCCTCTCCGGAGGCTGGCACAGGAAATCACATGACATTGAGGGGACAGACCCTGGGCCCAGAACTTCCCGGTGCCTAAAAAGTTCTCATCAGAGGCTGGAGTGATGTTTCAGCAGTTAAGAGCACTGGTTGCTCTTCCAGGGGACCCCAAGTCAATTCCCAGCACCCACACAGCACTCATAACCATCTGTAACTCCAGTCCCAGGGGTTCTGACGCCCTCTTCTCTTCTGGCTCCTGTGGACACTGCAGGCACATATAAGCAGACATTCGTGCAGGCAAAACATCATACACGTAAAATAAGTGAAAAAAATCTAAAATAAAAGCAAAGCAATGACAAAGTTCTCATTAACTGTGGGGTTCCAGCTTTTAAAGAAATTCTGCTTCATCATCTTTTAAGTTACCAAAAAAATCACCATTTTCAGATTTTTCAAACTGCTTAAAAAACTTTTCTCCCCGCCTCCCCTGGTGGAGGTCAGTCACTTTTAAGATATAAGAGAATTTGAGAGCAGATTAATGACAAAGACAAATGATGATTTTTATCTTAGCGGAAGTTTCGGTGCGTTGGCTGCCTGGCCTGGCTAGGGATAATAAAGTACAATTGACGTGTGACTGGGCACGTTCTTTGCTTTAAAGTTCAAGGGGGAATCAAAAGACTGAATTCTCTCTTCAAAAAAGAAAACATCCTAGAAGGAGAAATAAAGGAAAAGTTGCTGGTGGGGGAGGTGGAGAACCTCCTGGCTCCCCTTTGTCTCTGCCCCCCACCTCCTCTTTGTAGCCCAGAGAAGGAGCACTGAGTGACTTCTTCAGAAAGGAGATCGGTGGAATTGTCAGTTGATTACTTCTCCTTGATTAGCATATATAAGAGCCCTGTGATACAGTATTTGCATTCCTATTTAGCCGTGATTTTTGTGGGGCACCAATGATTAAACTTGTCACGGGGCTTGATTGACGGGGTCAGATCTTCACTTTCTACTCTTTTGAAATTAAAAACAAATGTGTCAGCTCCCTTCATGGGCCGGAGCTCCGTGAAGCTCGCATGGCTTGTCATTGCAGATAGGTCAGGAATGTTTTAATTTTAGGGATGGAATTCGGCTTGTCAAGTCGAGTGTGATGGTGTGTGGTTGTGGAGATGAGATGTGAAGGGTGTTACACAAAGAAGGGGAGGACAAAGACAAAGACACTCACATTATTAGACAGATTTAATTAGTCTGAATGGATATTATGCTAGATGAAGCGGTGAGCTGTGAAATTAACCCTTGATTATGGATTGGCGGATCACACTCACGAAGAGAATCAAACCTTTGTGGAGAACCACCAAGGTGTGGTTTCGGTACACACACCCCACCCCCACCTCTACACACATACACCACACCCACCCACCCATAAACACACACCCCAGCCCTTCTGGGTTGTCTGTCAGATCCCCACCCCTATCTCCCACCCCTGTCTCCTTAAACACCATTGGTCTTGAACTTGTGAAGGCAGGTGTCCCTAGAAAAGGGGCCCCATCCACCAACAGCAGTTGGATGTGAGGCCAAGGGGACGTGAGGCAAGGATACCCATTTCTGAATTCAAGTTAGATGACGAAAGAAGGTACTTTGGGCCAAAAGACACTTGATCCAAGTCTTTGCGTTGAGTCATTCTGTCAACTTCCATGGAGGGTCACCTCTAGAAACATCTGCTCTTCATCCAACTTATTTCTTCCGGTCTCAATCTTCTTCAGCGGGCTCCTTGTCACTTACAGAAATCCCAAAGCATATTCAAAGGGGGTGGGGGGTTCTACTACTCCAGGCCACATCCTGTCTCAAAAGCTTTCAGTTTAGGGTCCTGGGAAGGTGTCACTGCTACATGGGTGAACACAGCTGCAATTATTGGAATCTCTTTTCTTCTCAAAGATTGTACTATGTTCGGAAGGCATTTCTCTCTTCTCTGACTTGCTTCCTCTGAGTTTTTGAGGAGGAGGGGACCTTAAGAAACCTTTTGAGGAGCATCTCAGCACCATGGAGTATGACCTTAGCCTTGACGTAACATGGCAGTTCAGGAGGCCCTTGGACAACCATTTTTAATGTATTTGTCTTCAAACTGTGTGTGTGTGTGTGTCTGTGTCAAGGTTCTGCAACTTTGCCACCACTGACAATTGGCTAAATAATTCTCTGTCATGACTCCACCTTGTATGTCTTAGGATGTTGAGCATCTTTTCTGGCCTCTTCCCATCAGAATCCAGTACCAACAGCATCTCAGGTGAGACCGAAGTATCCCCAGACAATCCCATGTGCTCTCTGACAGACAAAGTCATCCCTAGTTGAATAACGCTAGTATAAGTGACTCCTGGGATAATCTGGTTTAGGATAGGCTTCCAAAAGGAATTCACACAGAGAAAAGCAATCATTTAAAAAAAATGAAGTCGGGAGAGATGGCTCGGTGGCTCCAATCACTTGCCACTCTTGCAAAGGACCAGCATTCAGTTCTCAGCACTCACAGTTTGTAGCTTACAATCACCTGTAACTCCAGCTCCAGGGGATCCAATGCCCTCTTCTGGATTCCACCCACACCTACACTCACGTGCACATAACCCACATTCAGACATACATACAATTAAGAATAAGTTTTTTAATGATAGAAAAACTAGGTGACCACATTTGGCAGAAATCAAGGTTTTAGCAGCCAGAAAGAAGTTAAGTACATGTTTATTTATAGACAAAATACTCATACACATGATATAAATAAATAAATCTAACTATATAAATATGTAAATAAATCTAAAAAACCTATTCCCTTGATCTGGCCATAACTATATAAATATGTAAATAAATCAAAAAACCTATTCCCTTGATCCGGTCATGATCAGTCACACTTGGTTTTTGTTTTTTGGGGTTTTTTTTGTAATTGTTTTTATTGAGCTCTACATTTTTCTCTGCTTCCTTCCCTACCTCTCCCCTCTTCTTCAACTCTCTCCCATGGTCCCCATGCTCCCAATTTACTCAGGAGATCTTGTCTTTTTCTACTTCCTATGTAGATTAGATCCATGTATGTCTCTCTTAGGGTCCTCATTGTTGTCTAGATTCTCTGGGATTGTGAATTATAGGCTGGTTTTTCTTTGCTTTATGTCTAAAAGCCAGTTATGAGTGAGTACATATGATAATTGTCTTTCTTGGTCTGGGTTACCTCACTCAAAATGATGTTTTCTAGCTCCATCCATTTACCTGCAAATTTCACTATGTCATTATTTTTTTCTGCTGTGTAGTACTCCATTGTATAAATGTACCACATTTTCCTTATCCATTCTTCAGTGGAGGGGCATTTAGGTTATTTCCAGGTTCTGGCTATGACAAACAATGTTGTTATCAATATAGCTGAGTACATGTCCTTGTGGTGTGATTGAGCATCCTTTGGATATATACCTAAAAGTGGTATTTCTGGGTCTTGAGGAAGGTTGTTTCCTAATTTTCTGAGAAATCACCACACTGACATCTGAAGGGGCTGTACCAGCTCCCATTCCCACCAGCAATGCAGAAGTGTTTCTTTTGCCGCACATCCTCTCCTACATAAGTTGTCATCAGTGTTTTTGATCTTGGCCGTTCTTAAAGGTGTAAGATGAAATCTCAGAGTAGTTTTGATTTGCATTTCTCTGAGGGCTAAGGAGCTCATTCTCACTTATAATTGCAGTCCTTGGGAGGTAGAGGCAAAAGGATCAGAAGTTTGAGGTTGTCCTTGGCTACAGAGTTGAGGCCTGCCTACGCTACTTGGGATCTTGGCTCGTAAAACCAAAGCAAACACTAAACAAATGTATTTCACTTCGTATCTACTGCATGCCCAGAAATATGCTCCCTACAACTCAGAGAACATGTTGAACTCACATCTCATCAGCCATTATTCCTGTGGCCCTGTGTGCTGCCTCTGAGCTAACGGAAGCCTGTATTAGCCATTTCTTGCATGTCCATCATGAGAAACTAGAGACCCTGGTTTTATAACTGGGATTTCAAAGTTGTTTTCTAACTAGAAAAACAAAAAAAACAAGAAGGTTCTAAATTTTAAAAGTTTGGGGCTGCAAATTTTAAAGAAAAATTAAATTACAATGATTTGGATAGATCAGGATGTAGTGGGGCAATGGCAATAGCGTTGGGTCAGGGGAGCATGGTTTAGGAGATGGTCCTGTGGTATGGTCTTCACAGAAGCCCTGCCTCTGCAAGATGCCTTCCACCACTAGACATCCCTCTGCATTCCCAGTGGGAAGAAAATAGGGCAACAATTCTGTTTTTCATCTTTCTTTCTCAGCAGAAACTCAGCCCACCCCACTCGTGCCTTCTGTATTGGTCACCTTTTCTGTTATTACAATAAAATAGCAATGGCCGACGCACCTCAGTGCGAATTCTAATTGGTCTTAATAATAGAAACCCGGAGTCAGATATGAGGGGGTGAAAGCTGAAAGATCAGAGAAACAGAGCAGCCAGCCACTAGAGTTCTTACCTCTATGAAATCTCCAGACTGAAAAGAGGCCACACTCCTGTCTCCTCTTGCCTTATATTTCTCTCTCCGCCCAGCCATATCACTTCCGGCCTATCTATACAGACCTCCAGACCTCTATGGTTAACTAGCTCCACCCTCTGATCTTCTGGCAAGCTTTGTCTGTTAGAGCCCAAACAAGATATCACCACAAGGCACCTTATAGGGGGAAAGGTTCGCCAATCTTATGGCTCCTGACAATGATGAGCACAGCATGGTTGAGGGGGGGGGGGGGGGGGAGGGGTACGGCAGCAAGAGCGAGGAGCTACAGCCAAAGCAAAAAGCCGAGGGCTCACGTCCTCAACCCAGAACACAGCAGAAAGAAAGTGAACTGGAAGGGGCTTTTATCCTCAAAGCCCACCCACAGTGTTAGGAACCCTCCAGCAAGGCCACACCCCCTCGACAGCATCATCAACTGGGGACCAAGTGTCCAAATGCCTGAGACCCTGATGAACATCTTGCAAACAACCGTAACGCCCTAACCAGAATGGCAAACTTATTTTCTGCTTGTTTGTTTGTTGTTTTGTTTTGTTGTTGTTGTTGTTGTTGTTCTGTTGTTACTGCAAGGTGCTTTGAAACCCCTTGCTCGTCGCAGAACCACAGAAAACAGAGAAAGAAGAGGGAGCTAGATAGAGGTGGACAGTTAATGTCATCTGTCCCCAAAGCCATCTCAGTTGTCCCTTCCTTGTCTCTTCCTACCCAGTAGCCTGCAGGGGACCGAAGACCTGACATCTTTTCTGAATTGGTGTAGATATGCGACCAAATGCAACCAAATTAATAGTGTTGGCCAAATGTCCTGATGTCAGTCAAGAGACTTGCTAGGCCGGCACACACAGTAGGCGCTGGATGTCCGTGGTCTTGATTTAGGGGGAGAGACAAAACACTGCTTTGTCCCTAGTAGATGCCCGGGAAACACCTTTATGACCAGGCTTGGGTGCGCATCAAGTCACATTTCTCCGGAGGAACAAGATGAGCAGAATGAATGTATTATGAAGGGGATTTTCAGATGGGCTTACACGATAAGGGCTGGGTAGTCCAATGCTGGTTGCCTGGGTGCTGAAGGGGCTGAGGACCCCGTAGCTCCTCAGTCCCAGAGGCTGGCTGCCTCCACAGTCTCTGTCTGGTGCTGAGGACATGGCCTTCAGTCCACACTGGAAGGCTGAGGATTTGGGTTCTAGCATCAGCAGAGGATTGCGGTGACGGCAGCAGGGACAGACACACTCGTCAGCTGGAAGCGAAGGCAGGTAGAGCAAGTAAGGACCTTTCTGTGTACCTGTCATTCCTGGGGCGTCAGAAGGTGCCAGCTCTAGGAGAGAGTCCTCCCGCTTCGTTAGCCCTTCCTAGAAGTGCCCCCAAACAGCTGCCCAGAGACCTGTCTGATTGACTCCAGACCCCATCAAGTTGGTGATGGAGAGGAGCCAGAACAGGAATGAAAGCCTTGTTTGGATGATTCCGTGTACAATAGCCCCCAGGGTCAGAGGCAGGCTGACATACAGAACCAAGCACAGTTCAGAGAGGCTGGAAAGGCACACAGCAAGTGTCCCACCCCTTAGTGTGCGCGTTGTTTGGAGTTTCTGGCATGTGGGTGGCCTCTCAGGGTCAGCTGACAGCCTTGCTCATCTACCTGATGGCATCAAGCACTTACACTGTAGCCAAGCTGAGTTCAGGTGGGCGTCTCTGTTCCTCCAGGGTGCGTGCTCATGTCACACCGCCTAAACACAAGCCAAAATTCCATCAACATGGAAAAAGAATGTAAAAAAAAAAAAGTCATTTCCTCCCCCTAAAAAAAGCCTGAGATGCGCAATGTTCCCAAACCATAAAAAGACACTGAGCCCTTAGGATGAGGAAGCCAGCCCCTTCCTTCAGGGAGCTCCCTGGTGGTTTGGAGACCACACAGCTCTTCAAGCATTTATAAAAAGAAAAAAAGTGAATTCAATGCAGTTCAAGCACTCTGAGAAGCCACCATGTGTGGGGCCTCGTGCAAGGCACAATTGAGGGCAGAGATGGCTCAGCCACACAGCCTGAGGACCTTGCTGGGTGTAATCTTTTAGTTTCAGCAGGCAGATCTCTGTGAGTTCAAGGTCAGCCTTGACAACTACAGCACAAGTCAGAGGCCAGACACAGCTACATAGTGAGATCTTATCAAAAAGGGGGCAGGGGGGAGGGGAGGAGATGGGAAAGAAAGAGAAAGACAGACAGACAAAAACAGAAGGAGGACCTGAGTTCAAAACCCCTAAAGCCCATTAAAAAATAAAATAAAAGGACAGCACAGAATAAAGAGACGGCTCAGTGGTTATGAACAGTTATTGCTCTTGCAGAAGACCCGGGGTTCAGTTCCTAGCACCTTCCCGGGCCCTCTTTTAAGCCTCTGCAGACTCCTGAACACGGATGGTATACATATATTCATGAAAGCTCACATACATGCACACAAAGAAAAAATTAGTAATTTTTAAAATTATTTCATATTTTTATTTTAAAAGCTAGACACGCTGGCGCATGATTATAATGTCAGGACTGGGGAGGCAGAAACAGGTGGATCCCTGCCTGGGGCTTGCTGGCCACACAGTCTAGCCAGATCTGCAAGCCCCACCCCCACCCATTTCTTTCCTCGCTTCTTCACACATAAACCCTCATAATATTTCAAAGCCTTGTTCAAATCTCATTGTACCTATCGATCCAGCCCCCACACCGGAGCTCTCCTACCCTCCTCTAGCCATACAAAGAATGTCCCCTCCAAGTCTTGTATAATCTGCCCCCCATTGGCTGACAATCACAGAGGTGCCCAGACATGAATGTCACATGATAAATGTCACGCCAAAGAAAAAGGGAGAGAGATTCTATTGGACCCTGTGAAGGTCAAGGGGCAACAAAACCAGGCAGAGGGGAATCCAGGGTTGAAAGATGTTAGACACCTGGCTCTTTGGACCACCTGTCTTCTCTGGAAGCCTAATTTATGTTTCTAAACCTAGAAATCCCCAGCAGCCTCAGGCCTACCCTCCCAGTGAAAAGAATTTCAGAGGTGAAAAGAAAAACAAAGCTTTTTTTCTGGGGTGAGTTAGGCCATTTGTCCATCCCTGAACAAACCTCTGTGCAGGAGAACAGAGCACGCGGATTAGCCAGACCTCAGTTGCATGGGCAGCCCTGTAACTGGGAAGTCAGGTGAGCCACGTGACAATCTCTGCACTGAGAAGACAACAGATGGTTCCCCAAAGGAAAATCTGCTTTCTAATTAGAGGGAATAATATTTATCTACCTGGTTTGTCTTTTTTGTTTTAAAGGTTGATTTATTTGTGTGGGTGAGGCTATGTGTGTGTGTTTGCACATACACCTGTGCGTGCTCATGGGTTTGGTATGTGTGTGTGCATGTGTGTTTGCACATACACCTGTGCGTGCTCATGGGTTGAGGGTGTGTGTGTGTGCATGTGTGTTTGTACATACACCTGTGTGTGCTCATGGCCTGGGTATGTGTGTGCATGTGTGTTTGCACATACAGCTGTGCACGCTCACGGGGGCCTGAACGTGTGTCAGCTGCCTTCTACCACTCTCTACTTCTTCATTGAAGGCAGAGTCTCTCTCTGAACCTGGGACTCAGTTTCTCTCAGCTACTTTGGAAGGCAGAAAACCCCAATGTGCTCTGTCTCTGCCTCCCTGTGAGCTGGAGTGAGGCGCACTAGGGATGCCCTGCTGGAACCTGGGATCCCAAGGCCAGTCCTCAGGATTGCTCGGCAAGCACCACTGGCTCCTAGGCCACTCTTTCCAACCCCAGGGAGTCATTCTTTTTTAAAAATATATTATTTTAAATTCATTTCATTTTTTAATCTTTGAGAATTTTACAGATTTATACAAAGCATCTTAATCAGATGAAACCATCCCCAACTAACCCCTCCAAATCCCTCTGGCCTCCTTCTCTCCCTTCCAGCTTCAAGTTCAAGTGTGTGTGTGTCCTTCATCCAGAAGTTTTTGTTTGTTTGATTTTGGGTTTTGGTTTTTGGTTTGGGGAATTTGTTTGTTTAGTTGATTGGTTGGTTGGTTGGTTGGTTGGTTGGTTGGTTGGTTGGTAGGTAGGTTTTCAAGAAAGGGCTAAAAAGGCTGGCCCTGAACTCAGAGATTCACCCGCCTCTACCTCCCTAGTGCTGGGATCAAAGTTGTGTGTCACCTACCCAAAGAGTCCAGTTTTCGTTCTTGATTTTTTTTTAATACCTCATAGTACCTAGCATTTTGTCTGCATTTTCTTCACCTGGCCCCTCTTCTGACCTTGACGGTTCTACCGATTGAGTGTTCTCAAATACTGAAGAACAGAAGTGGTCTGGATTTTGAAATACTGGCACACAAGTAACAGGATCTGTTAGAGATGAATGCTAGTTCTAAACACAGAATGCAGTTATGTCTCACATCAACGTGGTCTACCACTAATGCTGGGATTTTTTGTTGCTTGTTGTCTTCCAGCCAGGGTCTCTCTACATAGCTCTGGCTGTCCTGGAACTCACTCTGTAGACTAGGCTGGGCTCGAGCTCATGGAGATCTGCCTACTTCTGCCTCCCAAGTGTTTGCGTTAAAAGTCACCACACTTGGCTCTGTAACCTATTTTTAATAACTAATTCTGGTAGCGGAGTTTCTGCTTCTGATGTCCTTTTGGATCTTGGTTATGGTGGATCCTGGAATCATCTGGATTTGAGGGTGAAGGTGCTCACCTGCTTTGTAGATAACCAGGGAGAGAGCACACAGCAGTTTCGGTCTTTTCTCTCTCTTTCAGGCAGTCGTCTTAGCAAGCCAGACATCCCCAGAGCCTTCCACCGCGAGTCAGAAAGAAGGCAGAAGACACTCAGCTTTCCTAACCCCAAATGTCTTATAAGAAACTTAAAAAACACATTATTCTCCTCCAGCCTAATAAGAGGGAATCAATCAGTCACAACCAGGTCCTTGACCTGCCTGAATCTTCTCTCTAGCCATTTGTGATCATGAAAATTGAGCAAGATTTCCCAAATCCTTGATGCTTCTTCGTTATTAAAAGCAGGGTCCCTAAATAAATAATTAGATGCTTGCTTTCTAAGGAACATGGAGATAAGGGCAGGGAGGGACTCGAGTCTCATAAATTTCTTGTTGCAGGAGAGATGCGCCCAGCGTGGAGAAGAGCCCAGCATTCGGTGCTTTTTTTTCCCCTCCTTTTCCTGTGGCATAAATTGTTCTAATTATGTGTGCAAGATCATCTATTCCCCAAGATGAGAATCCCGAGCGCTCTGTCTGTTCTTTTAATTCCAAGAAGCATGTGAGGCTCTGGGTTCCCACCCCCCTTGTTTTCAAACTGAATTGTTTCGGTGGTGGCTTAGTGTGTCAGCTTGTAAGTCTATAAAACAGTCCTCCACCAGCTGGAGATTCAACATGCTACGGGAATGCATAACAGAGCCTAACCAAGAAGGTTTGTAATTCAGTAATTAGCTGTAATTAATGAACACAAAGTGAAGACTCATTTACAGCTTAAATTACCACATTAGCTCCTGTCACCCTCTATGTACACAAAACAGCAGGAATTCAATTATTTTTATTCTTCAAAGCTAATTTAAAATTTAAGGGATGCCATTACATGAAATAATAGGTAAGAAATGTAATCGCAATCTCTGGGAACAGTTGGTCGTCCTTAGAATTAAAAAAAAAAAATGTGATGGCTGACGATTTGGAAATGTTTCTTCATCTGTGAACAGATGAGGGATTGAAGTCTCTGCTCTTTTCAGTATATTTAATTTAAACAGAGAAGGGAGCTGGTGGTGGCGGAGTCCGCGTGCTGGGGGATCATTGGGCACGATTGCCAAGGCAGCTGATGGGAAGGGGGCAGCCTGGGAGACTGGCATGCCATTATCCTCCATAGGGACCCAGCCTCCGAAAATGCCAGGAGCTTCTCGAATTTGCCACCTGTTCCTGACACAAAACTTCAGAGGCTTCACTTACTGTCACCTCATCTTTAAAGAAATGTGGTGGTGGGGAGTGTCACCTCATCTTTAAAGAAATGTGGTGGTGGGGAGTGTTTTCCCCTTTCTTTCTTCTTTCTTTCTCTCTTTCATTCATTCATCCATGGTGAAATAACTGTTCTCGGCTCCAGACCACAGCAGCGGAAGTGGCAGACCCATTCCAGCCCTGCCAGGGCTGGCATTCACAGGGAAGCTCTCAGTAGGGAGAGTTCCTCAAACTTGGATCTGCAACAGTCACAGTGGAAGCTTTTACAATGTAAGCATAAGGACTAGGGAAATGGCTCTGTCAGTAGAGTGCCTGCCGTGTAAGCGTGAGGGCCTGAGTCCCATCCCCTGGGACCCCTGAAATGGCAGGGCGTGCCTGTCATCCCAGGGCTGAAGAAGCAGAACCCTGTACTCCCTGGGGCTTGCCAACCAGCCAGCCCAAGCTAATCAGGGAGCTCTGTGCTCAAGGACAGACCCAGTCATGGAGATGTGAGTAAATAAATAAATAAATAAATAAATAAATAAATAAATAAATTAGGTCAGAGGCAGGTGTGGCGGAGCACGTCTTTAATCCCAGCATTCAGGAGGCAGAGGCAGGCGGGTCTCTGAATGCAAGACTAGGCTGGTCTAAATCAGACAGTTAGAGGTCCACGCCTTTAAACCCAGCACTCAGGAGGCAGAGGCAGGGGGATCTAGTGAATTCCAGGCCAGCCTTAATCTACAGCATGACTTCCAGGACAACATAGTAAGATCCTGACTCAAAGGGAAAAAAAAAGGAAGGAAGATTGGGAAGCAATTGAGAAAGAACCTAGATGACCTCTGACCTCCACAGGCATGCATACATACCTACACACACATACGTGCACAGGAGTAATATCGTCAAGCTTGACAGCACATGCCTATTATCATAGCACTCGGGAGACTGAGGCAGGACAGTGACGAGTTCCAGGTGAGCTTGGGCTACTTGAAGAGTTCGAGCCAGCCCTATCTATATAGTAGCAACCCATTTTTTAAAAAAAGCAAAAAAAAAAAAAAAAGACAATGATAGAATTGAGTGACAGAGAGCTTGGTCAAGCATGCTCGAGGTCTGAGTTCTATCTCTAGTACAGATGCTAATAATAACAAAATAATAATGTATAGATATATGTACGAATGAATGCTTAGGTTCCAAACTCAGACTGTCTGTGGTCAAACCTGAAAATCAGTACTTTGAACCCCTTTCGGGAATTCAAATATGGGGCCACAGCTGGGAATCACGAGGCTCCATTAACACCCACAGCAGAGATGGCAGCTCTCACCGGACATGGGGACTGTGATAGAAACTACACCAGAAAACCAGGCGTAGCGAAGGGCACCAAGTTGGTCTAGGTCATGTGATTGGGGAGGTGACTCAATATCTGAACTATGAGAAGTGAGTCTGAGAGTCTAGAAGAAACTGGCCTAACTCAGACATCAGGATCTTGCACACACACACACACACACACACACACACACACACGCACGCACATACACACACACATACACACACAAACACACATATACACACACACACACCTCTTTTTTTTTTTTTTTTTTTGGTGTTTTGAGACAGGGTTTCTCTGTGGTTTTGGAGCCTGTCCTGGAACTAGCTCTTGTAGATCAGGCTGGTCTCGAACTCACAGAGATCCGCCTGCCTCTGCCTCCTGAGTGCTGGGATTAAAGGCGTGCGCCACCACGCCCGGCACACACCCCATTTTTAAATGTCTGTCTCTGAGGTATCTGCGTGTGCTGACGCGTACGGGTGCACACGTGTGTGGGAGCAGAGGCGTGTGGCCGGTGTTTTCCTCTGTCAGTTGTCACTTTATTTCCTGAGGCAGGCTCTTCTGCTGAGCTCAGAACTCACTGAGTTAGCAAATCAATCCTAGACTCTTTGCCCTGGGGATCCCCTGCCTCTGCTTCCTCAGCCCGCTGTTTGACATAGGCCGCCATGCCTGACTGGCTGCTACTGAGGCGCTGGGGATCTGACCTGGGTTCTTCAGGTTTTCTCTATACTGAGTTTTATCTGCTGAGCCATCTCCACAGAGCCAGCTCCCAGCCACATCCCCTGCTTCTCTCTCCTTTCAAATGTTTTGTTATTTTGAAGTGCATGCCAAAATAATAAAGTTCACTGGCAAGGTGAATTTACCCCACTGGAACCTTGTTCTAAAAGAAGAATCAGCAAGTACGAGGCCCCTGAGGCAGGCGTGGATGTGATGCTTCCTTAAGCGGAAAGGACTGGAGGGGAGGGTTCAGTAGGCACGGAAGGCGAACCTATGAGGCTAGGAGTGAATCAGGAAGCAGGATTTTATTTTGTATGTGATGATCAGTCCTGGGAAGATTTTATTCAGGAATGCACGGGGGGGGGGTGCCTAAGGGGACATCCCTGCCTTGTGACTGACACTCCTCTCTTTTCAAGGCAGTTCCAGTAATGGAAGAAAAAAAACTCATGTCAAAAGAAGGTTGGGTCTCACATGTTGGGCTTCTCCCTCCCCCTCCCATTCTGGATCCGTGTTTCTCTCCTTTAAATAGGCCACTCGGAGCCACACTGTCTAATTCTTCAAAGGTGATCGACTGCCGAGTGGGGGCTTCGGGAGACAGAGGGGAGACGCTGATAAGCCCGCTCTCGGATTCTATTAGGGACGGTGGTGGTAATTAATGAAGCCTGCCAGTAATTGGGAAGGTGTGAGTCCCTGTAATATCATAATGACAGTCATCCGTCTGCGAGCCCCCGTCACTCCAAGCCATCCCTCATGGCTCTCTGATCTCAGACTCTGAGCCATGCAAATCTCTGTGACAGGATGCTACGTCTCTGTCTCTCTAATTGGGCGCTATAGAGTTGTTTATGGATGGTGTCGGCATTTAAGCCTCGGTTGGAGGTGGCTAGGCGATCGTTAGGAATTTGCCTTGCTGGCATTGTCAAAGATGCATCCCTTTGCATCTGCATCTGTGTCGGGTGCCAGGGTGATGGTGACGCAATGCGTTTTTTGCGGTGTGTGGTTGTTAAAAAAACAGCTCAGACGTTTAAAAAAAATAGATGCAGAAATTTCTCATCTCGATGAAGTTAAACTTCAGTTCATGGACAGGAGTGCAATGGTTTCCAAAAATACATCTAGGCTGAACCAGAGCAAGGCTAATGCCCCAAAGAGGAGGCTACATGCAAAAAAATAAAAAGCCCTTTACAAAGAGCCCTGTTTCTGAGCGCTGTTTCGCTGGGAACATCTGCCACATATATTTGTCTACATGCATTTACAATGTATAAAAATATGTATTTTTGTGTCCAAGGGGTCATCTATTGTCTCCCTGAAACCAATATGGCCATATTGTTGTACATACCATAAAATTTTTTAAATGGTGGGGGATAGACACTTCTAACTGTGGTAATGCATTTGAGTGTTTCTGCCATGATTTCAGAGAGGGGATCTTTTAAATATTTAGAAAAACACGTGAAGTACCATTTTAATATATAATCAACACACTTTAAAGGGACTCAGATATGAGCTGGCTGGGCAGGGATGGCTCAGCTGGTGCCTTTTCTGACTTTAAGTACTAGAGAAATTGGAAGCTCTCTGACTCCGTGTCTTCCCCAGGAAGGAAGGGAAAGGAACAGAGACTTAGAAGCCTGTGGCCTCCATTCCTTCATTTTACCTGTGTGGCTTTGAGTCAGTGACTTGACCTCTCTGAACTCTGGGTTTCTCATCTTCTCCCTAGGGTTTCTGTGTGGTGCTTCTAGCTCGGTAGGAGGTCTGTTTAAACCCGGGGTGGCTTTCTAGAACAGTCTAGCATGTTCTACAAACTTAAGAAACAGAAACTACTTCCGGGCAATGCATTCCCACCACAGGAAGCTCCCTCTTGACTCTTCTGGAAAGTTCCGTAGGTACCAGGGACAAAGCCACCCTCCTCAAGCTTGGTACTTGGAGAAACAAAGTGTGGGATGAGGGGCAAGAGAGAAGGGTGCGAGCAATGCTGCCGGGAAGGAGCAGGATGCAGCCAGGGAGAGCCATGGTGTGGGAGGGGACATTGGGGAGGTCACTGTCAGAGTTCCAAGGGCCGGCTGTGTTGTCCTGTCTATCCATGAGGGAGTAGCTGGCGCCAAATGAGAGGCCGGAACCCAGTCTTTCCTCTGTGGACATCCTAGTGGGGAAAGTTTGTAGGAAATGAAGAAGCTTCCAGAAGCCCTACAACCCTGGGTAGTCAATCACAAGTTCCAGGGTGGTCTGTTCTGACAGCTAGAACTTGCTGACCAGGATCTTGATGTATCCTCAGTGGCCCACCAGCTGGATCATCTTTAAAGTAAACCTTTTATTTTGTACGCACACACACACACACACACACACACACACACACCCCACCTCCAGTGCAGGCCCAATCTCCTTTTAAAAAAAAAAATACATCTTTATTTCTTTATTGCATGTTCATGTGTGGGAGTGGGAGCTGTGTGCCTTTGTCCTCCCCTCCTCGGAGATCTTCTTCCATCAAGACTCACACACAGGTCCTCAAGCTTGTTAGCAAGCACCTTTACCTGCTGAGCCAACTCACCGGCCCTGGTTTCTCTTTTTTATCACTGCCCCTTATTCCTCTGGAGTGGGATGAGTTGCCTGTAAGAAATGTGTCTGTCAGGAGGCCCCTGTCTGAGCACAGAGATGGGCAAGGCTCAGACACATGAAGCTTGAACTGAAGAAACACACAGGGCAGAAGGCTGTCCTGTCATGCAGACTCCTGTCCTGAAAACGAATATGCTGGCAGTGGCTGTGACCAAAATAAAGAGGAGGGGTGGAGCAGAAACTTAAAAAGCAAAGAACTTTCGGGAATGTAACCCCCACTTCATGGAATAATTGTCAAATTGTCAAATGTGTGCGTAAACACTTAAGATAAATTTATTTTTCATTATTCATCTTTCCTTCCTTTATTTGTGTTTTAAACAACAGTTATAGTAAATATAGCCATTTTTTTAATATTTTATTTATTTATTATGTATACAATTTTCTGTCTATGTGTGTGCCTGAAGGCCAGAAGAGGGCGCCAGACCTCTTTACAGATGGTTGTGAGCCACCATGTGGTTGCTGGGAATCGAACTCGGGTCCTTTGGAAGAGCAGGCAATGCTCTTAACCACTGAGCCATCTCTCCAGCCCCCAAATATAGCCATTTTTAAAGGAGGTGGGGAAACTGCTGTGGGCAGGGAGATGATCAAGATGTCCCAGTGCACCCCAAATCCTGTTTGCTCCTTACAGTTGCTAAAAAAAAACCTTAACTGGAGCTGTGATCCCTTCCCACATGGGCAACAAGTGCTGGTTCATTGTGAAATGCCACCAAATCAGAATGCCATACGGTGAGACACGGAACTGTGGGAAGTGCCCTCCTGTCTCCCTGCCCATTACTCAGAGTCGCAGGGGTCCCCTCACTAAGCCGAATTTAACAGCCTTCTGCAATCGGCCAAGGTGACCTGTCTGGCAAAGCCTGGTACCCAGGGTCCCAGAGCCCCATTAGATTGGTGCCATGTCTGACCACCAAGACTGTAGCTCTATGAGCTGCCAGCCTCTGGAAGTGGGATCCAGAAAAACTTGGTTGCCAGTACTAAGGGACACTATACTGACCAGACTCTGTCCCATCAACGCTGTCTAAGGGAAACTCAGCTACAGGTCCCCTATTTTGCTGAGCCCATGCCCCAGGGTTTCTCTAAGCTAACACTTCTCTCTCGGGCTTCTGGTGTCCCCTGTGCAAATCCTTCCACACCCATCTGGCCTGTCTCCTCAGGAGGGAGGAGTGGCCTTTAGTGGCTTTGTGACCCTTCTGTCACTTTATGAAGCTCTTTGTGTATCCGACCGTTCTTTCTCCCTTTTTTTTTAAAGTTAATATTTTGAAATATTTGACTTAGAAGGGGGGAAACAGACCCCAGCGTGTGATGAATACGCGCACACAGTGGACAGTTCAAAAGAGAGGAAGCTGCAAAAACAGTAGAGAGGCTTTGTCTGCCCCACTCGGCCACCCCTGCAGGAGACGATGCGACCACGGTCTGACCAAGAAAGCACTGCTGACAACCGTTACCCACAAACTGCAGAGTTTCTTTGAACTTGACCACCGCTTGCTCATTCTCTTGTCTCCTCTAGGATCAAAGTTGGGGTCTCAGGCTGGATCTAGTGGCCACGGCTACTCTGTCCTTGTCACTGGGCCTCCCCCTGTGCTGTGTTTTGTTTTTATTGTATTGTATTTTATGTGTGAGGATATGTGGAGGCCAAAGAAGAAGGCTGAGTGTCCTCCGTCACCGCTTGCTTCCTTGTCCCTGAGACAGGCTCTCTCACAGAACCTTCAACTGACCGCAGGAGACTTGACTCTGCAATCCTCCTGTCTCCACCTTCACAACCCTCAAGTTTCTTGCATGGGACCAAGAGGTCCCACCCCAGTCCTCAGGCTTCCACAGTAGACATGCTGATGCCCTGTGACATTTTGTTAGCCCTTTCTCTGTCCTTTACACGGAGCCTCTGACTAGTACAGGACAGTTGTTTTGTGAGCTGTCTCCCACCTTGGCTTTATCTAATGTTTTCTGATCGCTGGGTTGATTTAGGTGTTGTACAAAGGAACACCTCCTGTGTTACCTTTCCTAGAGACAGGACACTAACTGACTGTGGTGGTTTGTAAGAAAATGGCCCATAGGGAGTGGCACTATTAGAAAGTGTGGCCTTGTTGGAGGAAGTGTGTCACTGTGGAGGTAGGCTTTGAGGTCACATATATGCTCAAGATACCTCCCATTGTCTCAGAACACTTCCTGTTGCCTTATGATCAAGATGTAACCAACACTAAGTATGCCTGCATGACACCATACTCCCAGCCACCATGCTCCCACTGTGAGGAAAATGGACTGAACCTCTGAAACCATAAGCTATCAACTCAATTAAATGTTTTACTTTATAGGAGTTGCCTATAAACAACTCTTCACAGCAATAGAAGCCCTAACTAAGACATAGACCAAAGCAATGGTTCCACCCAAGCCTACCTTGCTGACCCAGGGAGTTGTTAGGTTATTTAAAAGCAACTACATGACTTGAATTCCCATTTCAGGATAGGCAGCAGCTCACAGAAGCTTCCTTCCCGGAGTCCCGCCCAAAGTCAACCTGCCACGTCCTTTGACCTTGGCATGCCCCTACCCAGCTGCTGCCTGATTAGCTGAAGCCAAGGGAGGGCCAGAGAGAGTGGTGGCCGGAATCTCAGATGAAGGTCTAACGACCTTATTTCTCTGAGGGAACCTTAATGGCCTCAATCCTGTGAGGGTCTCCTGTGAGTCATCCCAAGCACTCCGATTCGAGATGGCAACAGCCGTGTCGTGACCGGAGGACAGAGTTCCCATTACAACACCATAGCAACGTGTGCCCTTCTCAGGAGTTTCACGACATTGGCATGTCTTATTGCTGGTGAAGTTTGCTTTGACCACACAGTTTAAGTGGTTCTGGTGACGTCTGTTAAAATGCGAGGCGCACAGCTCCTGCAGCCAATGACTCTAGTGCTAGCCACAATACCACGGAACAGGAGGAAGCCGTTCAGCATCCATCCAGCTGGGTGATTTTGTACACATGACTTTTATCTGGACAACGTTTTCCTCACTTGGTGAAGGAGATTAATAACAGCTACCTTTCCAGGTGGCTGTGCAGGTTCGTGACAGCTAGGCAAGCCACCAGGTAGAATCAGAATTGGAGGTGTCTGTTCAGGTGGCTCAGTGGCAAACCACCTGCCTAAGGATCTGAGTGCAGATCCCCAGACCCATGCCACATCAGCAGTACACATCTGTAAGCACACATTTGGGATCCCAATGCTTCTTCGGCGAGATAGGAGAATCCCTGGATGCTTACGCCTGGTATGGGAAACAACGAAGAAACTCTGCCTCAAACAAGGTTGTCCTCTGATTTCCACACCCTAGCATGTGCCCGCTCACATGCACACACCATGCACGCGTGCACGTACCATGCATGCATGCACACACACACCATGTACACATGCACACATACCATACACTTATGTACACACAAAGATTTTTAAGTGACTAACTATAAGGATATCATCAGCAATTTACATACACAATGCACACATGCACATGCACACATGTCCACATTCCCTACACACGTGCACACACCATGCACACTGATCAGCTGCTTATGGAGATGAAGCCTGGGGATTTAGAGATGTAAGTAACTGCCCTGGTCAGGTAACTCTGCAGTCAGGATCATCGATGACTCGGCAATCTCAGCATGCCACTGTGTCCCCCAAGGAAACCCTAGACTGTCATTTTGCTGTCAGTCCTCTTTCTCAGCACTAGCAGGGTAGGGTCACAGGACAGCTAAGCATGCATTCCCTGAAGCTGGGAAGGACCACCATTCCCACTACATGCACACACACACACGCACACGCACACACACACATGCACACATGCACATGTGCCCAGATCTTAGCTGGATCCCTCAGGAAAATGGCTGAGAAGATCTCCTCCTTTCTTTTCCAAGGACCTTAATCATTAAATTGATGCGAGGATTATAAATAAATAAACAAACAAACAATAGGGGGTGGAGATAACTCAGCAGTTAGATCTCTTGCTGCTTTTGTTGAGGACCCAGGTTCAGCCTCAAGCCCCCACATGGTAGCTAAAACTCTAGTTTCAGGGGACCCAAAGTCCTCTTCTGGCCTCCATGGGTACTACAAGTGGGGCATGTAGCATGCAGACCAAGTGCCCTTATGCATAAAATAAACTAAATAAAAGCTCTTGGCACAGTGAGGAGCATGAAGTGAGCAAATCGTCTTATTTATGACTAGCAGTGATCACCACCGGCTCATCCCATGAGTGTTTAAGAGACACTCACTGTGCACTATGCACACCAGCATGACTGCAGACCCCCAGTTGTCACTGAATGGGGAACGGAATTCTGCTCTCCTTGCTAAGGTTATGTCACCGTTGGGACAACGCACAGTAGACAAGCAAAGACAGAAACTGCCACCCAGCCTGTTTTAGTCAAGGCTAATATTGCTGCCATGAAACAGCATGACCAGAAGCAACTTGGGAGGAAAGGGTTTTCCTTATCACAGCCCATCACTGAAGGAAGTCAGGACAGGAGCTTAAACTGGGGAAGGAACCTGGAGGTAGAAGCTGGTGCAGAGGCCATGGAGGGCTGCTTACCGGCTTGCTTCCCATGACTGGTTCAACCTGTTTTCTTATAGAACCCAGGATCACCACCATGGGCTGGGATGTTCCCCTCAGTACCTAATTAAGAAATGCCTTACTTACTTGCCTTCAGCCAGAACTTACAGAGGAATTTTCTTAATTGGAGTTCCCTTCTCTCAGATAACTGTAGATTGAGCCAAACTGACTGACCTAAAACTAGCCAGCACACACCCTAAGTAATTATTCCCTAAACAAGTCTGTGTGTTGTTTTGTTTGTTTTGCTTTGTGTTGAAACAGGATTTCACAGTGTAGCCCAGGCTAGCCTCAGAACTGCAAAGCCCCCTGTTTCCAGGTGCTGGGTACCAGAACGCAAGCGCACACCACCACCCCAGGTGAAGCTTTGCTGGCTTTCCTGATTCTTCCTTCCACGTGACTGGAGCCCTGCCTGCTCCAGCTTTCTGAGTTAGAATGCGCTAACTGATCCTCCATCCATTTAATGCTTTGCTTCCTAATCCCTCGATTAGACAGGCTACTTGCTTGTGGAATCCGTTTCCCAGCTCCCTGTGCTGAGTATCTAAACGCTGTCATTTGTGCGCCCACAAACCAAATCTTAGAACAGTGATTCTGAACCTTCCTAAAGCTGTGACCCTCATGTCGTGGTGACCCCAACCACAAGATTATCTTGCTGCTACTTTATAACTGTAATTTTTTTCCTGTTATGAGTCATAATGCAAACCTCTAAGAGGCAGAATATCTGATAGGTGTCCCCCCCCCCCGGGGGTCATGACCCACAGGTTGAGAAATGCTGCCTTAGAGGCTTCCAGAACAACTTTTGCCTTCCTCCAGCAACACCGGTCTACTTTCTATTATGTGTGTGGCCTGTGCTGTCTTTGTCGGTGGACAAGGACAGGGTCACATTTGGAAAGTAGTTGCTGAGATCTTCTGGTCGTACTCAGGATGTCCTAGGAGGAATGATGGTTAGTCTTCAGTGTCAACATGTCACAGTCTAGTCACCTGGGAAGAGCCTACATGGAGAGTGTCTAGATCACGCTAGCCTACCAGCATGTCTGTGTGGTGACTGTCTTGATTGTTAAATGATATCAAAAACTCCAGCCCATTGTGGGCGGCACCATTCCCTACACAGGGAGCATTGAGCTATACAAGACAAGAGAGTGCTAAACGGCAGGAAGCGTACGACACCTGTGCACTCATTTCTCTGTCCTCTTCACTGCGAGGCTGGATCTGATGTGACTGATTGAGTGGCTGCCTTGGCTTCCCCTCAATGATGGACTGTGCCCTGGAACTGTAAGTTAAATAGACACACACACACACACACACACACACACACATGCACACACACACACGCTGCTTTTGGTCAGGGTGTTTTATCACAGCAACAGAAATAAAACTGTCACAGAGGTTCTCAAATGTTTGTGCATTGAAATGTCACATCAATGAATGAACATGTCCTAATGCAGCAGTGTCCTCATGCAGCTGTGTAGCTGTGTCCTCATGCAGCTGTGTCCTAATGCAGCAGTGTCCTCATGCAGCTGTGTCCTAATGCAGCAGTGTCCTAATGCAGGTGTGTCCTAATGCAGCTGTGTCCTAATGCAGCAGTGTCCTAATGCAGGTGTGTCCTAATGCAGCTGTGTCCTATTGCAGCAGTGTCCTCATGCAGCTGTGTCCTAATGCAGCTGTGTCCTCATGCAGCTGTGTCCTCATGCAGCTGTGTCCTCATGCAGCTGTGTCCTCATGCAGCTGTGTCCTCATGCAGCTGTGTCCTCATGCAGCAGTGTCCTCATGCAGCTGTGTCCTCATGCAGCTGTGTCCTCATGCAGCTTTTGCTTAACTGTGAACTTGGAAGGCAATGGCTCTGTCTTTCTCATTTCATATTGGTTAAAATAAGTGGAACTTAACAATATTGGACATATTTGTTTCAGTTATTTTTATTTGTGCTTTTGGTGTTGTGTGTGTGTGTGTGTGTGTGTGTCCTCGTCCCTATTTCCTAGGTTGAAAATACAGTCCTCCATCCTTGGAAAGGTCTTTTTCAGCTTTCTTTTTCCTGCTACATTGCAAAGGTGATGTATAGGTAAGGCATGAGTTGTTGCCTTGGTGACAAAGAGCTCCAAATATCACAGGGGTTGCTTTTTCTTGCCAGTATATAGTTTCTGACTTTTTATGAACTTAGACAAAGCCCATGGTGCTAAGTATAAATATTCTTATCTCACTATTCTTGGTTTGCAGGAATTTTCACTAATTTTACTGATTTAAAAAGCCTATGAAAGCCACATTTTTTGTGTATGTATTCATGCCAGCTGCCAGCAAAAGGAAAAGAAAAAGGTGTCAGGCTGTGACTCTAGGAATTTGTCCCCTCCCATCAATGTCTTTTCTCCTCACCTGCCTCACTATGAACCTTACACTTCCAGCCAGAAGTACACATACTCTGGATGACAGATTGGAAAATCTTTCTGAAAAAAAAAAAAAAGTCAAACAAAACTCCAAAGCTATCCTGTGTTGTTGAGGTAATTGATAAAGAATAGGCTAGAAGCTGGGCAGCCTTGTGCTTTGACACGGTGCACGTCTCTACGACGGGGCTCTTCTTTAGGGTGGAGTGTGATTTTTCTCATTCTCTATTCATAATTGTCTAGATCTAAAATCTAACCAGTTAAAATTCTTAGTTAAGGGCTGGTGAGAAGACTCAGTGAGTATGAGAGTTGCTGCCGAGGCTGACAGACTAAGTTCCATCCTTGGAATCCACATAGTGGAAGAAGAGAACTTGTAACATTAGGGCCTTGCTTGTTGAGGTTTCTGTCCTACCCAGTTCCCACAGCCGGCAAGTCCCAAAGAAAATCACACAGAAATCTCCATAAGATTATAAACTGATTGGCCCATTAGCTCGGGCTTCTTATTAGCTCTTGTAACTTATATTAACCCATTATTCTTATCTGTGTTAGCCACATGGCTCAGTACCTTTTTCAGCAAGGCAGGTCATATCCTGCTTCTTTGGTGATCTGGGCAAGACTGTGGGAAGAGCTTCCTTCTTCCCAGAATACTCCTGTTCTCATTGCCCCACCTCTATTTCCTGTCTGGTTTTCCCACCTATACTTCCTGCCTGGCTATCAGCCAATCAGCATTTACTTAAAATATAATTGACAGAATATAGATGATTGTCCCACACCACTTACCCCTCTACCGCCAAGTTGTCCTCCATTCCTGTTTGCTTTTCTGTTGCTGTAACGAAACACCATAGCCAAAGACAACTTGGGGAGGAAAGGGTTAATCTGGCTTCTGCTCCCAGGTCCTAGTCCATTACTGTGGGAAGACAAGGCGGGAACTCAAGCAGGACCACAGACAGGAAGCACAGACAAGTGAGGTTTACAAGTTTGATTCCATATCCGACCCAGGACCACCTGCCCAGGGTGGCATCACATACAGGGGGCTGAGCCCTCCTGTATCAGTTGGCAACTGACAAGATGCCCATGACATGCCCACAGTGCAGTCTACAGAGCTGACAAGACAGGAGCGTTCTCATCCAGGGTGAAGAAACAACGGGTGAGAAACGAAAGATTCGAGAGCAGCATCAGGGGCAGTTTGCACAGTGGGATCAGGCAAGTGACCCGGGGCTGTGCTGTGCTGAGGGTGCAGAGGGTATGCTTTCAGTGACCCCGGGATCAAACTTAGAGATGAAAGGGGGACCTGCGTCATGCCACCATCCTGTATAAGTTACAAGGACTCGCGTGAACTCAGTGTCCCTGAACCGCACTGAATCACCCACAGAACACAGAGACCAACACCCATGTCTACTGCCAGCGACTGCAGCAGGCCCCAGCCCCTGTGCATATGAATTACCTGTCTCGCTTCCTTCATATTCTTTACGTAAGTCTTCCTGGTTCCCTCGAGGCACGTTTTATGTTTTCTTTCTTTCTTTGTTTGCTTTGTTGTTTTATTTTTGCAGGACGGGGCTCTCTATGCAGCCCTGACTGTTGTGTAACTCACGATGTAGATCAGGCTGGTCTCGAACTCACAGAGATCCTGAGGGCCGGGACAAAAGGCCTGTGCCACCACATGGCTACTGTTTTGTCTTTTGGTGTGTCTGGTTTAACAACCCTGTAGACTCTGAACATCTTGAAGGGAGACTTGTATCTTACACTAAGCCAAACTATCGCATAGGTTGAGCATGGGGGTAGAAATGTCAGCCCTTCAAGGATCTAGTGCACGAATTGGGGCCGTGGGATCAACCATCAGCCGCAAAACACATGCTAGCCTCCACGGGAGCCCTTCTTTGGACTCTAGACGGCTTTATTCATAAGCACGGCACAGGGCAATTCTTGGCGCATGGGCCATGAATGAGCGATGCATTCGATGAATGGGCGAATGAATGAATGAACGGATGGATGGATGAATTTGCCTTTGGTTAAGTGCAGCAGTAACGAGAAAGAGATTTTAGTTTGTCGTCTGGATTTCAAATGCCTCTGCCAAGAACGAAAACTCCCTTCCAGGGAGGGCAGATGGCGGCCTGTACAATGAACAATTTAATCTTTAGAAAATGGAGCAGCTTTGCCAGCAAACTCCATTTTTCTCCGCGAACACATTGTCAATAACATGTGATCTCAAATATGCGGCAAAATTGATGGCTGCGCCCTGATTTATGGAAACAACAAGAAATTAAATGGCTACCTTTCTCTTGACTCCCTTGGGTCCTTCCGACTCACCCTCTGGGCAATAATAACCGAAGCTATCTAGCTGAAACACCGGGGTGGGTGGAGGGAGGAGGAGATGTCCAGAGCCTCCTAACTTAGAACCGGGATGGGGCGAGCACTCGTGGGACAACTACTAACTTCGGAAGCCGCCGGCTCTCCAGCCTCACACGAGAGCAGGGACTGAGGGCTGGAGAGATGGCTCAGTGGTTACAGGCACTTGCTGCTCTTTCGGAGGACCGGAGTTCAGTTCCTGGCAATCACATGGAGCAGATCACGACTGTCGCTCCAGCTCCAGGGGATCTGCCTCGCTCTCCTGGCCTCCACAGACACAGAGACAGATACACATCTACCCGTAATTAAAAAGAAAATACATCTGTTTTAAGTGCTTGGCTTAAAGCTGCCCAGACCTCCAAAGTTCTTTACTGTTTTAGGCTTCGGACATCTTTGCTATCCGATGACTCCCCTGAGACCTTTCTCAGAACTAATGTTTTGAAAGACAGGAAATGAAATACTTATTTTTTTAATCATTGCAGCACAGTTATCAAATATTTAAGAGTGCAATTTGCCAGTGTCGTGCCATATGAAGCCATTCTACGCCGTAAGTGGCATGACCATCCCCAGCGCTAATCACAGTTACAACATAATGAGCCTAGCTAATATCACCGCGTCTGCGCATCAGCTAGAACAGGACATGAGGTGTCTGGGATGTTTTGGTTAAAAACATTGTTGATAAAAATGACAACATGTGACCATGATGGTGGGGTGCCATTGAAGGAAGGGCTGACTTTTTCGGTTCTCAGCCTCTGGGCTGTGACCAAGTGAGGCGAATGTAGTTCTTCTGAATTCTGTGCAGGTATTCTAGGTCAAGACTCCCTCCTAGGGTTTTCTCACAGTGTGAGCGCGACAGGATGCAAACTGAAGTGTGGTGATGCCCACCTGCATCCCTGACCAGGCCTCAGATTTCTTGCTATTTAGTGTGTGTGTGTGTGTGTGTGTGTGTGTGTGCGTGTGTATGTTGGCATGTGTGTGTCACAGCTTGCATGCAGAGGTCAGAGGACGGCTTGCTGCCGTCCATGTGGGTCCACCATGTGAGTTCATCATGTGGGTCATGGGGATTGAACCCAAGCCATGAGGCTGGACGGCAAAGCCCTCCACCCACTGAGCCATATTGCTGGCCCTTCTGCATCTTCTTTTCTCATTATTATTTATGGAAACAATTCCTGAGCATAAGGCATTGATGCATAGATGTATACTCCATACCCTTCACTCAGAACGTGTCAGTGAAGCACCTGCCATGCCCACAGTACAGGCAGTTAAGCACAGAGAGGGAACGACCTGTCTGCTGGAAATATGTTTAACTAGAGGATACAGAAGGACCAAAACCATTTTGCTTCTAACTGAAAGTTTGACACATAGCACGGTGCTGGAACGGAGGTGAGGATATCTCAACTCATAGGTATTCAATTCTCTTAAGAGTCTCTCTCTCTGTCTGTCTCTCTGTCTCTGCATGTGTGTGTATCTGTGTGTGTGTGTGTGTGTGTGTGTGTGTGTGTGTGTGTGTGTTGAGGAATACGAGAGAAGATGCCTACAGAGTTCAGAGGCATCGGATTGTGAGCAGCCTATTGTGAATCCCAGGAAGAGAGCTTGGGTTCCCTGCAAGAGCAGAACTCTTGACCACTGAGCCATCTCTCCAGCCTCTCCCACAAGCCCCACCTGTAAATACTCAGGGAAGGAAAAGATATCCACAGTCAGTTCTTTCTGGAGCATTTGTCTCCAGGTCCAGGATTGAGGGCTCTTTCTGCCAAGAGAGCAAACACCTCAAGCAAAAGAACCCACTATCAGCGAGAGAGCAGCCACTCCTGTGGGCATTCCAGGGGTGATCAAGGAGCTGCTTTAATGAGCAAGGGATGAGAAACTCCCTCTGCAGAAAGCCAGAGAGCAAAGCTTGGACTCTGCAGGCCTCGAAGCCTTAACCACAGCTACACAACTCAACTACAAGAGCACGCAAGGAACCCCAGACAGCAGGCAAACCAATACACCTGGCCCTGTGCCTGCCAGGTGCTACCAATAGATGCTGAACCTGGAACCATGTGGCACCTTCGTTTGTCATGAATTAGTGTATTTTTATTTCTCAGCCTTTTTCCAAATGCGGAAAGCACTCTCAGCTCGTAGATCATATACAGGCAGCCGGTAGACTGTGATGCAGGGCTGGAGCTTGTCACTACTGGGCAGAGACAGTGAGTGCGCCGTGGCTCTCCTAGGGCTGGGATTCGCAGAAGCAGTCCAGCCTCCGCCCATGTTGGTCTTGAATCTGTTTCCTTCTTGCTCAAGTGCTTTCTCACCTTTGTGGTCCAGCACCTGCAGATGCTCTGCCAGACCCAAAGACCTCCAGTTTCCCCACCCACATAGGACTGGCACTTCCTTGCTGTTCAGGTCTCCATCCAAATGTCAAGGAGCCCTTCCTGGTCCCCTGCTCGCTGCTTCTCATACCTGCAGCCCCTCAGATTCCCAGTATCTGCCTCGTTCCCCTAGTCCCACATCAGTATTCTCCTTCCAAGGCATGGCCATGATGGCTTGATGCCACATTGACTTCTAGAACTCAAGAGAGAACCATCTAACTTCTTATCCGCTATGTCATATGTCAAAGCAGACACGGTCATGAAGCAAATGCTTCCCAGTACTTGTCTAATGTTCAATGGTAAAAGAAGAGGCAAAACATGTACAACATGTATGACTGGAGAGATGGCTCGGAGAGTCCATAGGATCATCCCCGTGTGTGCACACACTCGGAGAGTCCACAGGGTCATCCCCATGTGTGCACACACTCGGAGAGTCCACGAGGTTATTTACGTGTGTGCACACACTCGGAGAGTCCACAGAGTTATCCCGTGTGCACACACTTGGAGAATCTACAGGGTCATCCCCATGTGTGCACACACTCGGAGAGTCCACAGGGTCATCCCCATGTGTGCACACACTCGGAGAGTCCACGAGGTTATTTATGTGTGGGCACACACTTGAAGAGTCCACAGAGTTATCTCGTGTGTGCACACACTTGGAGAATCCACAAGGTCATCCCCATGTGTGCACACACTTGGAGAATCCACAAGGTCATCCCCATGTGTGCACACACTCAGAGAGTTCACAGGGTCATCTCTGTGTGTGCATACACTTGATGAATTCACATTTCCTCTTCTTTTTAACTATTCCTTTAAAGGCTGCCTCCAAATAGACCCACACTGGGGTCCTGGGGGTTCAGCTGTTGGCATTGCTTTGTCAATAAAACCTTGTCATTTCTTTCCAGTCCCTGGCTGCTTCCTAGGACCGCTGCCCAGCTACTGTTCCCACCTCAGAAGGGGCAGCTTGAGGCTGTGCGTCCCCATGCCAGCCTTCCTTTATTTTCTTTCCTGTTGTGGTCACACACAGCTCTGCTTGGAAGTGCTGAAAAGGTTTCTAGTAAGTTCNTGTGTGCACACACTTGGAGAATCCACAAGGTCATCCCCATGTGTGCACACACTTGGAGAATCCACAAGGTCATCCCCGTGTGTTCACACACTCAGAGAGTTCACAGGGTCATCTCTGTGTGTGCATACACTTGATGAATTCACATTTCCTCTTCTTTTTAACTATTCCTTTAAAGGCTGCCTCCAAATAGACCCACACTGGGGTCCTGGGGGTTCAGCTGTTGGCATTGCTTTGTCAATAAAACCTTGTCATTTCTTTCCAGTCCCTGGCTGCTTCCTAGGACCGCTGCCCAGCTACTGTTCCCACCTCAGAAGGGGCAGCTTGAGGCTGTGCGTCCCCATGCCAGCCTTCCTTTATTTTCTTTCCTGTTGTGGTCACACACAGCTCTGCTTGGAAGTGCTGAAAAGGTTTCTAGTAAGTTCTGTGTGGTGCTTAGAATAAGTATCACAGCTGTTCCAGAGATGATGGGGGGGTGTCAGAAGAGCCTATATCGGGAAAACAAGCTGTGAGCCTGAAGCGCCCTCTAGGGGGCAGTGTAGGCCTGCGGTCCTGGTGGGCGGGGGGGGGGGGGGCGCACACTTTGGGGATCTAGACTCCACCTCTGAGAGCCATGGTGACACCAGTCACTTAGTGCTCCCAGGAGGCAGTGGAAATTTCTATAAAATGGCACCACTGACCATTCTCAATCAGTCCTCCTATGGGAAGCTCTGTATGCTTCCCACAGTGCCTGGCATGGGGTCATTTCTGGTCAACCTTGGTAACACTTGATCAACAAAAGTCAGGATTTGAAGACCCTGTGGTCTGGGGCTTATACGTGAGGTTGGCTGTCTTTGTAAACAATGGTGTGTGCTTTCCATTTTCCTTGGGCGTGTTTGTTTGTGTATGTGTGCTATAAACGAATTTAGTTTATATAGAAACGCAGATTTAGGAATGGGCAGAGAAGGAAAGAAATCAAGGAAATATGTAATATAATTTTACAAGTTATTTGTCTTGTGTCTCTATAAAATAAAATAAATAAGAGCAGCCAGACTCAGCACTGGAGCAGCTACGGCATGGTTGTGATGAGTCTGAGCCTGGCCCGCTGTGTGGGGCTGCATAGCAAGGTCCTGGCCATCCTGAGCTAAACAGTGACAGTGTGTCAAGGAGACGGGGATGAGGAGGAAGAGGAGGACGGAGAGGAGGGGATGCTGAGGATCGACTGATTAAATGAAAGAGATTACCCCGTTAAGCTCTCAAACACTAAAGCAATGTTAGTCTCCCGTGGAACAAAAAGTCCCAGCGCCTCAGCCATGCGTGAGGCCACCAAAACCTTCTGGAGTGGGCTTCAGGGTGGTGGCTCTGTGGAGTGGGACCAGGAGGGAGATGGGAGTCTGATCACCTGTCGCCTGTGAGCTTTTGGCCTCGTTGCTATTGCACCATCTCTGAGTCTTGCTTTTCTTGTCTATATTGTCAAAATTAACCACAACCTCTGTAGCTCCAGTTTCAGGAGATCTGACGCCATCTTCTGGCCTCCAAGGGCATCACCCACACAATGGTGCACACGTATACATGCAGACAAAACACCCATTTAAAAACAAATACACATTTAAAAACAAAACAAAACTTCTTGACTGGTTAAACATGTAGACTCCCCGCAATCGAGAATTGAGACAACAGGTGTGTCTAATTACAATTATGAATGCCATCCAATGCCCAAGATGTCTGTGCCTCTGTTTCAGCATCTATGTAATGGAGGGAAGGTCAGGGTGGGGGTGGCCGAGACCATTCACTTTGGTTTCTGTAATTCTTTACAGGCAGAGGAATGGGCCATGTTTGAAGACGACAATCTACTGTTTACAAGATATATTATTAACAAGTGAGGGCTGAGAGAGGAATTCAGGGGAGTCCGTCTGAAGCCTGAAATAAGGAAAGATCCTCTGAGGGTGGACTATGGGTTGTTATGCTTCAAACACAAATAGGCAAATTTCTGTCATTTATTTATTTGGGGGAGGGCAGTTCTTGTGAGCTGTGGTGCATGTGCATGGGGGACAAAGGACAACTTTGCAGGGGTTGTTTCTCTCCTGCTACCCTGTGAGTCCAGGGCGTTGAGCTCGGGTCGGCAGACTTGTTGTCAGGAGCCTTTACTCTCTGAGCCACCTCCTGGGCTCAGAAATAACTGTGCTTTTTTTTTTTTTTTTTTTTTTTTAAGACAGGATTTCACCATGTATCCTTGGTTGGCCTGGACCTCGTTGTATAGACCAGACTGGCCTGGGACTCAGAGATCCATCTGCCTCTGTCTACTGAATGCTGGTATTGAAGTCATGCCACCATGCCCAGCCTTGTTTTTGTTTCATTGTTGGTTTGGTTTGGATTTTAGCATCTTAAGGGACCTGGCTCCTGGGAGCAATCTTCAGGAACTGCTACCAACTGATCTAAGACTCAGGACAAGTCTTGATTTCATCTCAAGGTCACCGGGAAAGTACACCCATAGCCTCTGGGTCCTCCCATGTAAAAAGGAAACAGTAACTCATGTGGCTCGTTTGTAACATCTGGCTGTTGCTGAGAACCATCCAGGTTGGAACTGTGGCTGTTACCACGGCGACAGAGATGTGCATCAAGGACAGGGCAGCTCAACATCGTGCATGCCCTAGCTTCGCCGCTACCTGGCACATGACGTCATCCTGTCCCCTAAATCTCTATTTCCCAGCCTCAAGCTCTCTAAACACAGGTCAAAAGAGCTTCCTTCAGGGATCAGTATAAGAATTAAATAAAAATCTCACAGTGTAGAACCGCTTGCCACTTTTCCAGGTTGCCAGGACTCACACCAGGTAACTCACACCACCAGTGTGAGCTCTGGGGACTCCCACTGTCCTCATCTGCCAGCCTCAGACCCCTGAACACACACGGCATATACACACACATACATAAATTTTAAAAATAACTTGTTTTTTCTTTTGATGGCATATACCTGAAATCCCATTCCAGAGCATTAGATCTACCTTGGCTACCGAGCAAGAACAAGACTAGACTCGAGGAAAGAAAGAAAGAAAGAAAGAAAGAAAGAAAGAAAGAAAGAAAGAAAGAAAGGAAGGAAGGAAGGAAGGAAGGAAGGAAGGAAGGAAGGAAGGAAGGAAGGAGAAAGAGAGAGGAAGGGAAAGGAAAGGAAAGGAAAGGAAANAAGGAAGGAAGGAAGGAAGGAAGGAAGGAAGGAAGGAAGGAAGGAAGGAGAAAGAGAGAGGAAGGGAAAGGAAAGGAAAGGAAAGGAAAGGAAAGGAAAGGAAAGGAAAGGAAAGGAAAGGAAAGGAAAGGAAAGGAAAGGAAAGAATAGAACAGAAGGAATGAATGGCGTGAGCACCCAAACATGGGGTCATCCTGAAAGACAAGCTTCACCTGAACTGCTGTGGCCCACCACGCCAGCCTTTTTTGCCAACATAGACAACTGCCACAGAGGCTTTAGAGCCACAATCCCAGTGGTAAAGAAAAAATCTCCCCATGACTATTTTCCATGCTCTGAAGGCAGACAGCGTTTCCTAAGAGCCAACAGCTCCCAGTTCCAGCTCCAATGAAGTCCCCCGGCGGTGTCTCCACTGTGAACCTCATTTGGCCAGAAGTCACTTGAAATAAATAACATTTGGCTCCACGCCCCACGTAGAGAAGATGGGCGCCACAGTGAATCATGTCGTTGGCGGCCGACTTGAAGCTGTCCGGATTGTTTACGATGATGTTTGCCAGCGTGTAGACCTCTTTCAAACAGTGTAAGGGCTGTTTGGGAGCCTAGGCCTGTGGTTCTCTAAGAACGGGTACAGGCAAATCACTCGCTTTCGCTCGTCCATGGCCAAGCACCAAGAGCAACCACCTAGCAATAACGTCCATGTGAGATCTGCAGACACAGGACATGAAATTATAATTAACATCAAAGCCACCAGGGACACTGTACTTTCCGCTCTCAGGATGACGCCCTGAGATGACAATTGTTCCCTTTTAATTTGGCTTCTGAAAAGATGACAGTCGCTGGACAGTCCTTCAATCCTTATCATTCTTCGTTATATCGTCTTCCCGAACAAAGCACCTTCAGGTTGTTCTCCTCCGCTCCAGCAAGAGCACTAGGAAGCTGAAAGAAGCCTCGAGGGCAGAAACACCAAGCCCCGCCAGCTGCTCCTGCACCCTTCATCTCACCCTTCCCAGATCGGGCTTCCGTTTGCTCCTCTGTGAGAGGGAGAAGATGCTGCCCTCGGCTGGACTTGCCAAGTGCAAAGCCCATACCCGGCACTTACTGAAATGGTGGCTGCTGGGACCGCAATCTCTCGCTTAACATGGACTCTTAGGAAAGGCTGCTTTATCCCTTCTCCATGTCTAGAAGGAAGAAAACTTTTCTTGGCTTCCCATTTGAGTAGACAACTGACTTCTATTCACCCTGTGGCATGCAGGGGCTGAAGGGCCTCTCTGCCGCTTTCATTTTTAAACTTGCAGACAGAAAGAACAACCCATCTTCTGAGCATGATGACTTCTTTCTCAAGTATGAGTGGATTTCATGCATATGTTTTTAAATGTAGTCTACATCTCACTCCAAAGCATTTCCAAAGCACTTTATTATATGCTACATAATGCAACCACAAAAAAAGTGAAATCATTAAGGGAATCTGAATTTTTTCATTCTAATATTTATGTGTATGGATGGGTGTTTTGCCTGCATGTAAGCCTATATGTCATGTGCATGTAGTGCCCACAGAGGCCAGCAGAGGGCATCAGAACCCCCGGAACTGGAGTTACAGATGTCTGTTAGCCTCCAGGTATGAGCTGGAAACTGAACTCAGTTCCTCTGGAAAAGCAGCCAGTGTTCTTATCCACTAAGCCATCTCTCCAGATCCAGGAACCACATTCTAGAGGATACTTACGCCCCCCCTCCGCCCCCGGTGATGTGCATGGAAGGTGATGTAATGTCCCTGATCTGGTGAGTGTAGAAGCCGTCAGAAGAGAGAAACATCTTTTCCCAGAGTGGGGAAGTTAGTAAAGGGCGCAGTCACCTTGTTAACAAGTAGACTGAGCTGGCAAGAGTGGGGGCGCTCAGGGCGCTTGCGTCACATGCACAGAGCCTTGAGTTTGATCCCCACCTCTGCAGAAAATACAGAAAAAAAACAGTTCATGCAAGTTTCCTGTGTGGGTTATAAAAACTAAAGAGGAGGGGCTGGAGAGATGGCTCAGAGGTTAACAGCATTGCCTGCTCTTCCAAAGGTCCTGAGTTCAATTCCCAGAAACCACATGGTGGCTCACAACCATCTGTAATGGGGTCTGGTGCCCTCTTCTGGCCTGCAGGCATACAGACAGAATATTGTATACATAATAAATAAATAAATATTTAAAAAAAAAAACTAAAGAGGAGGCAGTGAGGTGGCTCAGAGCTCACTGTCAACCTGAACACTTAGGGTGAAAGACAACAGACTCTGAAAACTGTCCTGGGACTTTCATACATGCTGTGGTTCATGTGTGTGTGCGCGCACACACACACACACACACACACACACACTCAAGCACTCATGCAAAAACTAAAACAACAGTAGTCATACCTCAGGCCAAAGATGGTCACCCAATAGAGTAGAGCCAAATATTTAAAGCAAAGAAAGAAACTATTCCTTTGCATCTTTAATAATAATAATAATAATAGCTTAAACCATTTTTTTCTTGCAAAAAAAAAAGTGTTACTTATCACTGAGCTCCATTTCTTTTGAATAAATTATTCAACCCAAGCTTGGTCAAAGCATCCTGCTGAGAACAGATTCCTGTTAAAAAGCGCATGGGGGACTGGCGGGGAGTGGATAGCAGGGGCTGGCTCCCGCCTTATCATTCTTATTTAGATTGACGTACCTTTGATTATAATTAGGGATAAGCATTCAGCAGTTAAGACTCCGTAATCCCATCATCCGCTGTCAGGAAGATGGCGCTGGGCAAGTCTTCACGGCAGCCCTTTCATTCTGGCCTGGGCAGCCCCAGGATGAGGGCTGAGTGCAAAGGAAGAGATCTGCAGCTGCCACTGAGATCTTCCAAGCTGATCCAGAGTAAGGACCCCGATGGCATTTGGTGACAGTGTTGTCTCCACTCTCACAAGGTCCTGTGTGGTGTGTCTCCTGCCGTTTCTCCTGCTGTCCCAGGAGTGTTACCCTGTCCCGGATGGATTCAGCCGCCATCCTGCACATGGAGAGGCAGAGGGTTGTAACCCGTTTGGCGGAGCACAGTCAGACCCTAATCCTCATTGGTCTGGAATAGGAAGCGCCCAGGGAGTAATTAGGCCCACCTCTAGGTGTGTCCATGACGCTGAGATTCTGAGGCCTAATCAAAGAATGCGCCCCTAAATGGGTTCAGAAGGGGCACATTATTTCAGGTGATGAGTGGTGGGGGATCATCAGAGGGAGAAAGTCTCCAGAACATGCCCTTGAGGACCACAGCTGGTGCCCTTCCTGTATCCCCCTTTCTCTTGACATCTTCTCTGCCACGGGGATTGCAACCTTTGGGACAATGAGCAGAAGAAACCCTTCTTCTGTTAAGCTCTTTGGTCAGGAGTTTGGTGAGAGCTACAGAAAGCTACCAAGGGCCGCAAGCAGCAAGCCATCCGGGAGCATGTTCTAAGCAGTACTTCCTGGGTGCCCACTGTACAGTCAGCTAAGACCAGTGATAGGAGACAGAGGGCCTGTGGAAGATGTTTGCTCCAGTGCCGAGCAGAAAATCCCACAGAAAAGTCTCCCACCTCCAATGGTGGGCAGTTGTTCTGGTTCGGGTCTTAATGAGTCTAACATGCTTTTTTTTTTTTTTTTTTTTTTTTTTTTTGAGACAGGGTTTCTCTGTAGTTTTGGTGCCTGTCCTGGAACTGGCTCTTGTAGACCAGGCTGGCCTCAAACTCACAGAGATCCGCCTGCCTCTGCTTCCCGAGTGCTGGGATTAGAGGTGTGTGCACCACCACCCCTGACTCTATCATGCATTTGGCACACCTGTGAGATTCATTACAAACCAAGCTTTAAAAGAAGTTCAAATGTGGAGTTCTTCCAGTGTGGTTATTAACAGCTAGCATTTCATTTATAGTTCCACGTTCCAACTGTTATTTATCCAGATAAATAACAATACTTTGTGTCCCTCCTCAAGGGTGGGATGAAACCACCCTTGACGAAGCAGCTCTGGTCTCCGGGTGCAGATCCCACTGAAGTCCGGGACAGCTGGGCCTGGGCCTGAGAGTAAAGGCTTGGAAATCAAGAAAACATATTTATGTTGAATTTATTTTATAAAGAGTTTTTTATCATGTTTTTTCTTGGAGAGAATGGCTCAAGACAGGGTTTCTCTGTGTAGCTTTAGAGCCTGTCCTGGAACTCACTCTGTAGACTAGGCTGGCCTCAAACTCACAGAGATCTGCCTGCCTCTGCCTTCCGAGTGCTAGGATTAAAGGTGTGCGCCACCACTGCTCAGACTTGAATATTGAATATTAGAATAATCCATTTTACTTATGGTCATGTCACCTTGGTTAAGTCACTTCAGAGACTTCTGGAAGGGAAGGCTGGGTTGACATCTGATCTTGTCACGATCAGTAAAATCACACAAATCACACCACGCTGGTGGGTCTGGATGGCCAGCACAGCCCACTGTCGATAAGCTAAGTGGTTTTAACTAACTCGACCCTTTGATGTTTGAGGGAAGAAAACATCACAGTTCCTCCAAACACCACAAAGAAACTCAGCCTGTGTTGTGTTTGTGTGTATGAGAGAGAGACAGAGACAGAGACAGAGAGACAGAGAGGAATAAAGAGACTTCCCTTTCCAGAAGCAGTTCATCTCAAGTCTCTGCTTTCAATGATGAGGAGGAAAAAAAAAAAAAAACTAAGTGGAAGAAAAGAATTAGCAAAAAGACATGGCAGGTGTGTGTGTGTGTGTGTGTGTGTGTGTGTGTGTGTGTGTGTGTGTGTGTAACTCAGAGTGCTAGTCTAGGACACATGAAGACCTGGGTGCCATCCCCAGCGCTGCATCGAGTGGCGTGGTACCGCGGGCCTGTAATCCTAGAACTGAACTCAGGAGTTGGAAGCAAGAGACTTACATTTCAAGGTCATCCAGGGCTACTCCAGGTACCAAGTTTGAGGCCAAGTCTCGCAGGAGGCAGGGCATTCAATCAGTAGGGTATGGATGTGGGGACACACCCCTGTGGAGGAGTTCAAGTTCAAGGCCAGCCTCAGCACAGTAAAATGAGAGAGGTTTTGAAGCGTGATCCGCCGCGTGAGTCTGTGTCTGCACATCAGAGTGCTCCGTGCACTCAAGCAATTATTGTATTCTCTGTAAGAAGTGAAACTCGTCCACCAAAGTTTAAGGGTTTCTGCGCGGCGAGATTCCTCTTAGGAGAAATTAAACGAGGCACTGGTGCTGAGACCGAGCAATGAGAAGGAGCCAATTTGGATTTTCAAATTGTAAATCAATTTGAAAAAATATTAACTGCGGGTTTCTCCAAGGATGGCATCATTAAAAGTCCCCGTCTCCGTTTTCACTTCATCTCTTTGTCATAGTTTCTTTTTTTAATGATTTTTTTTTTATTTTCAACATTACTATTTCACTTGTGTTTTCTACTTTCAACCAAATACCTTTGAGGAGCCCTACAAGAGGAGTCCATTGTCACGTGTTCCTTATCCCTGCTCTCCACAGGGGCAAACCACCCAGACCCCTCAGCTTTGGTTTGTTCCAGAAGAGAATGTGTTCGTGTACATGAACATGAATTGAAAGCAGGTGTCATGGGAACCTGTGTGGAGTGGCCATGGGTGTTGCTCAACAGCCTGTCAATCTCAGGTAGAATATACAGTCTTCAGATTTGCGCAGTGTTGAGGGTAGGCGACCAGACCTACATGGAGCTCCCCAAAATATGTGTGCTGTGAAGAGCATACCATCCAGTGGGGCACTCTCTTCAGTACCAAGGGGACTCTCCACAGCACCAGGGACCTAACACCCCAGCGTCCGGCTATCCCCTTCCTGTCATCATAACATGCTTCTTGACGCAGTGTGACCAGAGCATCCCAACAAGATCAAAAGATACAGGAAGGGTGGAGCAAGGGCTGGAGAAAGGAGCCACTGACCCAAACAATTCAGGAGAGGGCTAAAAAAAAAGCCAGTATGACTGTCCTAATGAGAGTCACTATTGCTGTGATGAAATACCATGGCCAAAGCAACTTGGGCAGGAAGGGTTTATTTGGCTTACACTTCCACATCACTGTTCATCACTGAAGGAAGTCAGGACAGGAACTTAAGCCTGGCAGGAACCTGGAGGCAGGATACAGAGGCCTGGAGAGGTACTGCTCACTGGCTTGCTCCTCATGGCTTGTTCAGCCTGCTTTCTTATAGAACCTAGGACCACCAGCCCAGAGATGGCACCACTTGGGATGGCACCACCTACAGTGCCATCAATCACTATTTAAGAAAACGCCCTACAGCTGGATCTTATGGAGGCATCTTCTCAATTGAAGCTCCCTCCTTTCAGATGACTCCAGCTTCTGCCAAGTTGACATAAAACTAGCCAGCACAATGACCAAATTAAAGTATAGAGAATTCTAAACATCTGTTGGTGGCTCCTTAATGAATATGAAAATAATGCTATCTATCTTTTTTGCCTGGCTCTCCCTCCCAAACTCTACTTAATGAACATAGCCTGTGACTTTTTAGATATGTAATTAAATTATTTATTTGTTTCCTTTTTTTCTCACAGTAGGCACAACATATTAGGGGGTAGAAAAGGGCTTTTGAAGCAACAAAGTTAGGGCTTCAACAGAGACTGGGAGTCTGCAATGTCACTTTCTCTGGTTTCTTTCTTCCTTAACCCAGTTTATGTAATCCATGGCAGGCAAAGAAAAGGGAACACTCTTTATGGCCTTCCTTAATTTTCTACTTTTAATTTTCTTCCAGGATCTTATTTTAAAGCCTCCCCTCCCCCGCAAGGGGAGACACTAGAGAAAAATGCAAAGTGGTACCTCCCTCCTCTTCCTCTTTTTCCTCCTTCTAAGTTTCTAAGTTAACGGGGCAGGGGGAACACCACCTATTGGCCCAAAACGACTTAAGATCGAGTCTCTGCCCACCGACCCTCAGTACACTGACCTTCCATAGACGCCATGCCTCCCATCTCCCTGTGGTGGGATATGAAGAACTTCATCTTTGTTTGTTTGGTTTTGAGGCAGGGTCTCGAGTCGTTCCGACTGGCCTGGAACTCCTGACCCTCTTGCCTCCGTCTCTCAGATCCTTGGATCACAATCACACAGCACCACCAGGTTCAGCTACTCCCAGGAACTTTGCATGTGGGGTCAGCTTTGTATCTAGACTGTAATACGAGGCCCTCATTTCTGGAATTTGAAAGCAGTTGCACTTGGATGTCTTGTGGATCTGCCTCTAAATTGCCAAGGTGTTTAGCACTTTGCATCATTTCTTGACAGCAGCAACAGCATCCTCTACTTTCCTGTCACCTGGGAGAAACAGCTACACTACAGCAGTCAAGTTAGTCTGCTTGCAGGGGGCTTCAGTCTCCACATGCACATCACATGTACACACACAGTACATACATACATACATACATACATACATACACAACTTTTAAAAATAAAGGATTACTGGCAGTTAAGAGCTTTTGCTGCAAGCCAGGGTTAGTGGCAGATGTCTTTAATCCCAGCACTCGGGAGGCAGAGGCAGGCGGATCTCTGCGAGTTCGAGGCCAGCCTGGTCTACAGAGCTAGTTCCAGGACAGGCTCCAAAGCCACAGAGAAACCCTGTCTCTAAAAAAAAAAAAAAAGAAAAGAAAAAGAAAAAGAAAAGAAATAAGACCCTTGACTCAAAACATAAAAAATAAGTAAGTAAAGAAATCCAACAAGTACCACCACGCTTATCATGAGGTAACTGATAAGATTATTCACAGGAAGTGTAACAGCAAGAGGGAAAAAAAGATTGTTCCTTAGTTTTCCTCTTTTTCTCCCCTTCCGGCTTTAGAATTTTCTACATTGATTTGTGTTGGGGGGAGGGCTGAACACGTAACAGCACGAACTTGGAAGTCAGAGGACACTTTAGAAGAATTAGCTCCCCCTCCCTTTGTATAAGCCCCAGCTGGTCAGGCTCGGAAGCAAGTGCCCTTTCTTGCCGAGCCACTTACTCAGGGTTAGGTTTTTGAGAGTCTCAGTGTATATCCCAGGCAAGCTTCAAACTCAAAACTCAGCCTCTCCCAGCGCTGGTCCATTCAGCTGTCCTGCCTGGCCTTCCCACTCGTTTCTATTACCGTTTTCTCCCCACGAAAACATTCGCTTCTTTCAATTCAAAAACTAGACCTGGGAGGTGAAGCTGATGAAAACACCCCCAACATACTGAAAAGCTCTAGATATTCAATGGTTATCCGGGTGTTTTATACCACTGAATAAAACTGGAAACTAAGTCCATGTTCAAGACAATAAGACTGGGGGCTGGAGAGATGGCTCAGGGGTTAAGAGCACTGCCTGCTCTTCCAAAGGTCCTGAGTTCAATTCCCGGCAACCACATGGTGGCTCACAACCATCTGTAATGAGGTCTAGTGCCCTCTTCTGGCCTGCAGGCACACACACAGACAGAATATTGTGTACATAATAAATAAATTTAAAAAAAAAAAAGACGATAAGAGCGGGTTAGCAAGCTGCAGCCACACTGTACATCATCAGACACAAATCCAACAATGTTTTCCACTGAAAAATTCAACAAGTGGCACTAGGCAAAACCAGTGGCCATGTGAACCTCAGCAAACAGATGAAAAAAGACAAACGTGGGCAGAGAGAGAGCCAACTATGAATGAGTGCTCTCTCTGGGTGAGAGAACAGAAATTATATTTTTCCAGAAATCCTTATTGGTGAAAAATAGATTATGTGTTTGTTTTTCTTTTTTTAAGATTTATTTATTTCTTATGTACATAGTGTTCTGCCTGCATGCATGCCTGCCAGAAGAGGGCACCAGATCTCATTACAGATGGGTGTAAGCCATCATGTGGTTTCTGGGAACTGAACTCAGAACCTCCTGAAAAGCAGTCAGTGCTCTTAATCTCTGAGACATTTCTAATGTGGGATTCCCCTCTGTATGCAATGAATATGTTTTATTACCATTGGTTAATAAAGAAGTTGCTTTGACCTATGGCAGGGCAGAGTAAAGCCAGGCAGGAAATAAGAACAGAGATATAGAGAGGGTAGGTGGAGTCAGGGAGATGCCCTGTAGCTGCCAAAGGAGAAGGACACCAGAACCTTACTGGTAGGCCACAGACTTGTGGTGATACACAGATTAATAAAAATGGGTTAATTTAAGATGTAAAAGTTTCACAATCCCAGAGAACCTAGACAACAATGAGGACCCTAAGAGAGACGAACATGGATCTAATCTACATGGGAAGTAGAAAAAGACAAGATCTCCTGAGTAAATTGGGAGCATGGGGACCATGGAAGAAGGTTGAAGGGGAGGGGAGAGGCAGGGAGGGGAGCAGAGAAAAAGTATAGCTCAATAAAAATCAATACAAAAATTAAAAAGATGTAAAAGTTAGCTAGGAATACACTTAAGCTATTGACCAAACAGTGCTGTAATTAGTATGATTTCTGTGTGATTATTTGGGTCTAGGCTGCCGGGAAAAGAACTCACAGTCTCCACTTACATTCGCCCAACATGGGGCCCAACACAGTCTCCATTTACACATCTCTCCATTTACACATCTCTCCATTTACACAGTCTCCATTTACACATCTCTCCAGGCCCCTATGTTTTTAAGTACAGTAAAATAAATGTAATATAAATTTTACTATTATGACCACTTTCAGGCATATACTTTGGTGCTGTTGCATCTACTCACATTATTGTACAACCAAAACTATCCTCTCCAGAATTTGTCATCTTGCAAAACTGAAATTTCGTGGCCATTAAATGTATCAGGCACAATGACTGTCTTTTTATGACTGCCTCCTTTCACTTAGCATAATTTGTCATTGTTCACTTAGGTTGTAGAATGATCAAGTTGCCCTTCCTTTTAAAGGCTGAGTAGTATTCCATTGCATTAATTACAGTATTCTATTTACCCACTCGTCCGATGATGAGTATTAATATTATTACTTTCTGTGAGCCTGGGTATGTCTCTCCCATATATAAATGTCTTTTGATGGGGGCTAGTAAAAGACGCCTGATGACCTGAGTTTGAACCCTGGAACTTACATGGTCAAAAGAAAGAACTAATTGCAAGTTGTCCTCTGACGTCCACATGTGTGCCATGACACCTATGTATTCATAGACACACACATGCACACACACACACTCACATAAATGTGCATGCACCATAAATAAACGAATAAATGTTTAAAAACAATTCAGTATAATATTGGAAATATAAATATGTTTTGATTGGTTCTAGATTTTAATAGACAAATTCCTAATTTGGCCCCTGTTTTTTCTGTCCCATCATTTGCCTTGGACTCTGACCTTGACTAACTATGACTCTACTCAGAACATTAGTAGAAACAAGGATGCTGTGCTATTTGGGGTTTGTCAGCTTGACCCAAGCCAGGGTCATCTGCGAAGAAGGAACATGAATTGAGAAAATGATCCCATCAGACTGGCCCGTACGCAAATCTGTGGGACATTTTCTTGATTAATGATTGATGTGGGACAGTCCAGTTCACTGTAGGTGGTTACATGAAAGATAGCCCTGGGCTTCATTTAAAAAAAAAAAAAAAAAAAAAAAAAAAAAGCAAACTGGGCCTAGAGGGATGGCTCAAAGATTAAGAGCACTGCCTGCCCTTCCAAAGGTCCTGGGTTCAATTCCCAGCAACCACATGGTGGCTCACAACCATCTATAATGAGATCTGGTGCCCTCTTCTGGTGTGCAGAACATTGTATATATAATAAATAAATCTTTAAAAGAAAGAAAGCGAGCTGAAAAAGCCATGAGGAGCGAGCCAGTAAGCATCCACAGCCTCTGCTTTAGCTCCTGCTTCCAGGTTATCGGCCTTGAGTTCCTGTCCTGACTTCCCTCAGGAATGGACTGTGATGTGGAAGTGTAAGCCAGGTAAACCCTCTCCTACCCAAGTTGCTTTTAGCCCGTGATCTTCATCACAGCAATACAAAGCAAACGAGGGCGGACAGCCAGCTGGGAAAGATAGCTGCCCATAGTGGCCGCTACTCTAGAAATAACACTGCTTTCTCTCTTCTGATCGTCTCTGCAGGACAAATGCCTTAGCCTGGATCTTCCTGCCTGGATCTCCCTCACCAGCCCTTCTCCGTTCGTTGCACCCTTGCTTCTGACATTGGACCACTGACCTCCTCCTGACACCCGGCTCCAAGAAGACTGCAGAAAAAGAAAAAAAAAATCCCACCAACCATCTCTCTTCATCCTCACTAACAATTTGGTAATGAAGTATTGATTTCCACTTCTCTCCTTATGGACGATATTAGATTTTCATTGATAAACTGCAACGGGACTGTCGCATCTCTGAGGCCCTCTTCACCGTCAGGAAGAAACAAAGTGCCACCGCGGAAAAATAATGACTGGGAGCATTGACGCACTTACTTTGTCAGTTTGTAACAGGAAAGGGAGGGGGCACATCACTCTTCATAGTTTAATGTCCAAGTGGGCTGCTCTTGGGAGTTTACTTTTCATGGTAACGTCCATTTCCTATTTATAACCCCCCTGGGAACGTTTGTCTAAAGGAAATGTTTCTGTTCAGTGTAACAATTAAGGTTGCACCTGGATTCCCTAGTCCTGCCCCTGCACCGGGGAGCCATTAATCACCTCAGAGTAGAAGAGTTATTAAGTTAAACCGGAGTTTGAGCCAAGAAAACCTCCCAACCATGTTCATCTTCTGTGAAAGTTGTTGGAATAGACAGGCTTAACCGTGTTGCTGCCAAAGGCTTTTTCCTGTGGAGTGCGTCCTCCACGGTTATCTTGAGTGGTTTTGTAAGCTTAGCTCCCAGCATGCACCACTGTAGGATGAGCCCTGCAAACCGGGAGGGGTGCAGACTAGAACCCCAGAGAAAGCAAGATGGCAATGCATCACCGAGAGTGCCAGGTGAAGAGGCCACCTTCACTGGCAACCCCTCCTTGCCGGACCTGTTGCCTCTCAAATGCAGCTTCTCCTTTGAACCAGCAGAATGCATGAAAACAGGGTGTCCGTTTTAAACGTGTTCCTGCAACTTTTTTCATTAAAACTTTAAGGGCCCAATTTTAATTTGTGGAATATTCCCGTTAATAATGAGATCTAATTAAGACATCCATTAAAAGCCCGTTAAAGTTAATTTAACGTAAAAATTCCAATAGAACTGTATTAGATTTTCTCCATTAAATTAACGTTATGGATTTTTAACGGATGTCTTAATTACACGTTATTATTAACGGGAATACTGTATTACACAGATTAAAATCAGGTCCTAAGTCAACTTGGAAAAGCTAAGAGCATGTTTTAATATTAAAGTCTCACAGACCTAGTACACAGTTTGGAAGCGCAGGGGAAGATGCAGTTATTCTAGCTGAGCATTTTCTGTACAATGGAGAGTAATCTATAATAGATAAATCCATCATTTCATTTAAACAATGGTCTCTTTATTCTCATAGGACAGCCAAGTCTGGATTGTATTGTAAATTGCTACTCGGCTATAGGTGAAATATTTAAACTATTCTCAGCACAATATTCTGAAACAAATGACTATTTTGTGTTCTTGTTTTAATTACCAAGGTTATCCAAAAGAAAAGGGGGGGGGGAGTGTGAAGGCTGACAAAATGAAGCCAAATACATCCTTTTCACCGTTTATTATAAAGGCTGCCTGTTGGAAATGTCTTGGAAATTTTGACATGATCCCTAAATTCGACGCTGGGATTTAAAATAAAATTTGAAGAAGAAAAAAAAAGAAAGAAAAAAAACTTATTTACCTCCTAAGGAAAGTGTTGCCCTTATGCCACATATAATAGCAAATTGCTTTTTTTATGGCATGCATAACCTAGATGGGGAAAAATACGGTGCTTCAGGGAAGGAGGGGAAAAGTAAATGAAGTTCCAGGAATGTCATTCTGAAGTAATGAGGCATGGACGGAAAATATACCCCTCACATCATCGGATTGAGATGGCAGGCGAAATAGCTTCATTGAAGTGTCAGCACTCATCCATCAATCAATCACCCACAAGGAAAAATAACAACAGTACAACGGGGCGGCTTTTATGGGATTTACTCATGGGCACGGGGAACAGCGGCTCGGATGTAGTTCTGACATGAAAAGCAAGGTGCTGATATTATTTTTTATGATGGGAGGATCATAAAGTGAATTGAGAACAGAGAGAGGTCTGTCTGCTTAACCTGTTCAACCAGAAATGAACGGAACTCAGCTGGAAAGGACCGTCTTCGGATGGGTTAAGATGGAAGGGTGGACTCGGCTGAGCTCTGTCCTTCAACGGGAGATTCTATTAAAGGGGGGGGTGGGCGGGATAATACATTAGCACGGGGCTCCGTGAAGCTGATAAAAATCGCCTGCTCCAACCCAGGGTTATTAGGCAAAGCTACATAATTCAGATCCTCTGGAACCAACCAAAAGCAAACGCTGAGCTCGTGACCCACCTGGGAGGACCCAATACAGTTCCAAACTCCTAGGTAACCGGTTCACTCCTAAGAAGAAAATAAGAATAAATCGCTGTTTCGAATATAATCTATATGGTTCTATTAGTGCAATTTCTCTGGTGGGGTGAGGTGGGAGGCGAGAGACAAAAATATTGATAAATTTGGTTAGACTCCTGAGTTGTCACTTGGCAACTGTGAACGTCGCCGCTGAGAGACAGCTGTTAATGTTCTCTGCAGAAAACAAGGTCTGAGCCGGCACCATGCCGTGCACAGCTCCGTGTATTTCTAGACACCGGGCCTGTCTTCATTTGGCAAGCCTGGGAAGCTTCTAGAAACTTCTTCCTGGAGAGAAAAAAAAATGAAATAGCTTGAACTCCAGGAGAATGTTTTTATCTGCTTGCCTACCACTTCCTTCCTCCCTCAGATAAGCTGGAACCACAGAAATGGAAGAGGAATGATATGCAAATATCATGCAAATTACCTTTGAGTACCTCCACTCTTCAGCCACCCTTTGGGATCAGAGACAATGAGAGGTACCCTTTCCTTCTCCACGCCTCCTTCCAACTAAGGCCACCAACCGGCTGAAACGCGAAGAGCCCATTAAAATATATATATATGCAAATATTTAAATTTTATGTATTTCAGCAAATCTGCAGATAGACATCATAAGCTCTGACAGCACTTTTCCAACAGGAAAAGCAATTTATTCAGCAAATTCTCTCAACCCATCTTGTTAGGCTCCTACCATGTGTATCCCGGAAATAGGAGTACCACCACGAACCTTTCATCTCGGCCCTCCTGTTTCAGACAGGACTGTTTCACCAGCCACTGCCTGGACATCTGAGGACAGTGTCCACTGAGGGTCAGAATCCTAGTATTTTCACAATAAGGAATTTTTCCCTGTGAAAAACATACAGGGAAGAAAAGGAGCTTCCAAATAGGTTAAGGCCTAAAAGCCATAAAAATAAATCGGATAGCCCAGACAGCCCCCAAGGAATTTCGTTGAGAACACAAATAGATTTCCCTAAAAACTCACCACCAAAATATGCCTGCTTGGTCGCTCGGCTCTTACATAACTAATGTTCTGAGCAAAATCCCCCAAATTCTGTTGCAACAGAAAACATGAATTACAGTGCCATGTTGGGAAGAGGTGAGTGAGCGTATATGAGTGTGTGTGTGTGTGTGTGTGCGTGCGCGCGCTCGCGCGCGTGCGTGCGTGTGCATGCTCATGGTGGATGTTCATACCTGCATCCATATGTTTGCCGTGTTGGGAAGAGGTGAGTGAGCGTATATGAATGTGTGTGAGTATATGTGTGTGTGTGTGTGTGTGTGTATGTGTGTGTGTGTGCGCGCACACGCACTCGTGGTGGATGTTCATACCTGCATCCATATGCTGGAAGCTCACTGATGACTACCGTCTGGATAGGACAGTGATAAGAATCTTCAAAAACTTTTCAGTCAACCTGAAGACACAGATCATACAAGGTCCCCAGATTCTGTTTATCATCTGCCACTGGCCAGGTTATCTGACAAGGCTCAGGCCTTTCTTCTTCTTTTTTTTTTTTTTTTGGAGGGGGGGGATCATTTTTAAATGTGTTCAATGTTTTTATAAAAGGAAGGAAAGAGAAGAGGGGGAGGAAGACAGCAGCAGCTTCTATTAGGACTAAAGAGATGGCTCAGTGGTTGTGAGCACTGGCTGCTCTTACAACAGACCTGGGTTCAGTTCCCAGCACACTCACGGCCACTCAAGTTCTGGCCTCCGAGTTCACCAGACACACACATGATACACATACGTACACATGCAAGTCCTCGCACACACACACATTAAGTAAGAACATATAAAGTGCCGTATTCCCGTGATCCGCTGTCCCCTGAATAGAGTGCCAGTGTGGAAATGAATATAAAATAACAAGGGAATATGTTGAAGGCCATAAACTGCACATACACACATAGTTCTAAAGCAAATTCAGTGCTGTCTGTTTTGAAGAGGCAAAAGCAACAAAAAAAAAAAATCAAAACTCAACTTTTGGTTTATTTTGCTCCCTCTGTGAGGTGCAAAAAATGCTAATTTCATTTTCTCCCTTCCTCTGTGTGGCACTTTCTCCAAATAGCCATAAAATACTTTTAGACAAAGATTGAGCTGGAGGAAGAGATGTGACTCTCCAGCCCTGTGGATGAAGAGCTGCATCTCTCTGGCAGGAAAAACCGCGCATCGTCTTTAGAATTTCCCGGCTAGAATTTGACCGCTCCATCCAAAGTAAACTGTCCTTAGGTTTCCTGTGACAGCGTTAGAAGGCTATGCAGATATATAATTCCCGGTCTCTAGTTAAAATCTCCTTCCAATAGTTATGAACCCTTGGCTAACAGGCCTAGTAGTGCCTCCAAAAGTTATTCATGCACAAGGCGACCCAAAGCTTTTTTTGGGGGGGGATGGGGGGCGTGCAATAGTGGAAATGTTTTATGGATTAGAAATGGCCTGTCTTAAAATGCTAGTACCAGGTGGAATGATATTTCTGCAACAAGACTGTCCGTTTCCCTTGGAAAAATATATTCGGAGTAAAATAGCTCTTCCGAGAAGTGACACCCTGGCTTGACACCCTTCAGCATACAAATGACGTGACAATAGCCATACACTGCCGTGAGGGCTGTCTACAGTAACGTCTGTTTGAAGGAAACAGATCAAATACAGCCCCTTGAACTGTGTTTATTTGCTTAAAACAGCTTTTGGAAATAAAAGTAATAACTTTTGGTTGGAGCCCCCAGGAGATGTTAAAAAAAAAAAGTTTGAAAAAAAATACATTACTTTAAAAAAAAAAATCTAAGTCTAAGCACTCCCTTGAAGCCTTTCAGGAAATATATTTCAGTATGCTCTCTGAATTATTTTGCACCTGAAACCTACATCTGACTGTCTGTCCCCAGGCAAAGGCTAATATTTATAGAACGAACAATCTCTGATTATGTCTCAACTATAGAGCTGGGTCCGGTCCTATTTTCACTTTCAAAATGACTTCTGGAACACTCCGGAGTTATAAAGGTGTGTGCAGATATTGAGGGACAGAAAGTTCCACCGATCTACGCCAAAGAAACAATTAAAACAGTGTGGGTCCGTTCTGCCTGGAGAGAAAGCCCGCAGAAATCCGAGTCGAGACGCAAGACTTTGCCTTCCTTCTTCACGCTGCAAACGTAACAAACGTGCCAAAATGTGACCTTTGGCTCAGGGTTCTTCCGCGTCATAAAACCCCAGTTTGGCACACACTTTTAGGTCTCATCCCCTTGGGCTTGCTTCCTGAGAGCTGGATCCCAGAAGGATGAACCGCAAACTTTCAAACCCCTTGAATATCCAAGCGGACCTGTGACGGCCAACTGTTTCTGGTTCTGCAGGAGTCTTCTGTGACAAGCTGGGAAAGGTCTCTTGCATCCATTCCAAATTTTGAATCTATCTTAATTAAAAAAAAAAAAAAAAAGTAACTGGGCTCCGGGTGGGGACAGAGGGGTTCAGAAAAATTTTCAGGAACCACATTTATCCTTGCTCTGGAGGGAAGTGTTTGCTTCCGGGACAGAAACAAACATTTTTATATTCAGAAAGCAGACGAATTGTTTTCAGAGAAAATGACTGCAGCCATACCTGTAGAATGCTCGGTGCGCGGCCTCTACTCTCTCCCGCATGCCGGGTGTGCGGTGTTGGTGCACTAGAAGAAGGGGGAACGAACAGGCTGCTCTGCTGGGAGAGCGGCAGCCTGCATGGCTGGGAACACCATGCTGTACATATTTGTATATACTGACTAGATCGCCGTGTACGGACGCAGATTTTCTTTTTTATATATTTACTTGATTCTGTTTCCTACCAGACTGGCCCACAATGCGGGATTGTTTTGCATTGGAGAGAAAAAAAAAAAAAAACAACCAATATGCTTGTCATTTCCCCTGATCATTCACTTCTGATAGCTTATGGAAGCATTAGGGCTGTGTTTCTTAAGAAATTCTAAGAACCACGGCCGTCCGCCTGCATGAGCCCATCCGGTCGCTGGATCCAAGGAGGAACCGATGCCCTGATTTGGCTGAGTTTTCCTCTAAAGGCATGCTTTACCCCATGGGAAAACCACAAACTCATCCATGTAGAACTAGCCTCTTTGCATTTTATCTAACAGTGCCTGGGAAACAAAAAAAAAAAAAAAAAAAAAAAAAAAAAAAAAAAGATTATTTTTAATGTCTTCTTTAGAGGAAGAATTCATAATTGTCAAAATTTGAAACATTAGCTTAATTTTGTTTTTATGACCCCGTGCTTCTGCTCTTTATTTATTCCGTTACTGTTGTAATGGGGCCCCAGGCCGTTCCTGACATCATCGTGTTCCTCCGCGGCATTAAGGATGTTTTTAAAATTACACAGATTATTGAGCCAACAGGCTGTTTTAATCAAAACCATGTTTCACTTGTTTAGGAGGCTTATAAATTGTCCTTGCAATGAAGAAGACAGGGGAGAAAAAAGGGAAAAAAAGAAAAGAAAAGAAAAAGGACGAAAATAACAAAACCAAAAGTGATCCACTGGGAAGATTATACCACCGTGTGGCCAGACAGACTCATCACAGACAGGCCTCTTTGCCTGCTTCTCTAGGAATCTGGAAAACACTTCCCTTGTTTTCCCAACATCCTGAAACTCATTCTCAAGGCCAACGCTGTTTGCAAAGTTCCAAAGGTCTTTGCCACCTCGTCACCATCCAAAGGCAAATGGTCCAGCTGGGAAATGATCTTCCAGGGGGAAGAATGAGTATTTCAGAAAAGGTGGGCCTCTTTTCTTTGGTCCCTAGGCGCCACCAACCTGTCACCACCACCCTCACTGTAAACAATCAGGTGTGATATCCCTTAGGACCTAAATCAGAGCAACAGCAGCTACCCCATCAGCCCCTTGAGGGATAAAAATGACGTAGGCGTGGACCCACTTCAAGCATGGGCCTGCCTATGCTGCCCTTGCCCGGAAGTTACCTGCAGAAAGAGACAGTTTTAATACAGTTTTATCACTAGGAATAAATCCTGATGGTGGAAATGAAGAAAGCCCTTAAATTATATCACAAAAGCCATTATTTTTTACATCTAAAGAGTGGGCTTTTTTTTTTAAGGAAAACTCATTCTACTTTGAGAATGTAATTAAAGCCCTAAATAACCGATAATACTCTTAGCTACTATGAAAACACAACAGCATGCTCGCCAAGGTTGTATGGAGCCCCTCATTTCCATCAAAAAGCTGTCTCTAGGTGAATTATTTACACTTTTAAACTTGATAACTCTTTCTGTTTGTAGCAAAAGGGAAAACAAAAAAGTCCTTTTCCTCCTCGCTCAGCAGTTATTTTAAACAGACCCTTCCCACCTGAAACCTCACAGTGATGGTCCTGAGAGTCTTCCCTGCGGACCTAAGGACCTGGGTATGCTCTCTGAGAATTTTGCCAGAGGCTTCCTTCATTGTGACGCAACAGACCCTGAACCACAGTTCTGGAATCTACTGGTAGCGGTGCTAGACTGCAGAGGCACCTCCTGACACCATTAGTTTGGCAGGTGTCCGTCATTTCAGACTTTGGCCAATTTAGGGAAGAAAAAAATGGAAATTAAAAGAGTGAAGAGACGGGGGAGAGGGGGATAAAAACCCATACACACAGATGCACTTAAAACATGAAAAGAATTATTTATATGATAAAAATATATTTAGATTTTCAAAGCACAAGACTGAATTGAAGTGCTCTTTTTACGCTTCCTGGAGATGGCACTGCTAAATGTCTTTCTACATCAGGCTTTAATAAATCGGTAATGACATTTGATGGATTGATTTCTGCCTGCGTGTGGTTTTTAAAGATGGCAAGAGAGGAGAGAGGCGAGGGAGAGGGTAAGGGGGGAGTAAAGCGCCCTCCCTCAAGGAAGGGGGAGGAGGCAGAGTCTTGGTAGGCCTCTCCTTGCAGTCCTAATGCCTCACTTCTAGCATCTGCTCTCATTCCCACCTGCCAGCGCGGTTCCTTTTTCAGATACCTGCACCCCGATTCCTTTTTTCAGATGTCCGCACCCCTTGCTTGAATGATCCCCTATCCGCGTTGAAAGTTTGGCTCTCACCCTGCAGAGCTGTGGGGAGGTGGAAATCTTTAGGTCATTGCCCTCAAAGTGGGTTAGGTAGGACTCCAGGCCTCACCTCCCACTTTTGCTTCCTGGCAATGAAGTGAGCTCTGTGAAGGCAGCATCCATTGCAGTAACAGTGCGCTGCCTTCCTGCAGCCCCAGAAGAACGCGCCCAGGACATCACAGAGTTTACCCGCAACACTGTGACTCGAGATGGGCCCTTTCTCTTTTTAAGCTTCTTGAGTCCAGTACTTCATTACAGTGGTGAGCAGCTGAATTTCACACAAGAGGACAGAAAAGGCCAGAATGTAAGCAAAGGGGCTTTAAGAACAACTGCTACCAGGTGTGTGGGTTCGTGCCTGTAACCCCAGCACGCAGGAGACTAAGGTTCGCATGTTCAAGGCAAGCCTAGTCTAAATAGAGTGGTTCCCGCTAACTTGAGCTACAGGATGAGATCCTGTCTTTTAAAAATCCTGATGAGGAATTCTGAGACATAAGAGACTCAAGTGTTCACATTCCCTTCTAATCAAAAAGAGGCTGAGCCACCAGAAAACGGGAGCGGGGCATAGCAGCAGGTGTTGAAGCAGAACCGAGCGACATGCAGGGAAGCCACCAAGGACTGTGGATAGGAAACATCCAGAAGCCCAGCTCCCTTTGACTAAAACCCCAACTCCTAGGAACTGGGAGGCGGATCAGCGGTAAAGAACTTGCCTCTTGCACAAAAACCCTGGGTTTGTGCCATAAAAAAATAAATAAATAAAAAGAAAGAGGAGGAGGAGGAGGAAGAGAAGGGGAAAAAGAAGGAAGAGAGCAAGAGGAGGAAAAGAATCGGGAACTCCAGAGCTGGGTCTACTGGCACAAGCCTGTGATCCCAGCTACTCAGGAGGCTGAGGTGGAGGAAGAGGGCTGGGGGATGGGAGCCAATGGTAGAGTTCTTGCCCAATGTGTATGAGGCCCTGGATTCAATAGTAGGTGCTGAAGGATGCACTCTACGGCAATGCTCCATGCGCTGCTATGTGCATGTATTCGCCTCTCAAAAAGTTTAGTTGCAGATAAAATAGAAAAAAATTAGAATGAGGGGATGGAACTACTGGTGTGGAAATAGACTATGAAGCCACTGTGATTTTTAAAATGCAGGAGCTGAAGGCTAGAGAGATATCTCAGAAGCTAAGAGCGCTGGCTGCTAGTTGAAGAGGTTCCTGGCTTGGTTTCCAAAACCCACATAGCATCTCACAAATGTCTATCACTCCAGTTCCAGGGGATCCAACAGCCTCTTCTGATTTCCAAAGACCCTGGACCCTCACACACGGGGCATACACACACAAACACACACATGCATACACATAAACAAAAATAAAATTAATATTAAAATTCAGGAACTGGTGTAGAAGCAACCAGACAACTCCATGAAAAATTAGATATCTCACTTGCTGAAAATATTTAAATAAGAACTTAGTATATTATAAAAGTAGAATTTTAAATGTATGGAGAAAGGATGCAGTAATAGCCATTAAACACCACATGCACCCATCTGGTAAACTTACCAGGGTCTAAATTCCTGTATCTATGTCTTCCTAGATACACACTGCAAGATCCATTAATTTAATCTGAAAACAGAATCATAAAAACAGCTAGAGAGTAAGGTAAGCAGGAAAGAGATACAGGCTGGGAAGTTACTGCCAGCCTTAAAAGCTTCGGTTCGTGGCCTTTAACTCTTTCTCTTTTACGTGCAAAAGAAATGATAAAGACAAAGGGAAAATTACACAAAATATCATCAAAAACATTGTCAGTACAATGACAAGGCAGAAATGGCGTGAAGCCGTACCAGCATAGGATTTACTGGTATAACTAATGCTAGGTGTTGCATGTTTCGAAGGACTATAAACACATACACACCCTGCTTGTTTTGAGGCAGAGTCTCCTGTGGTCCAGGCTGGTCAGGAAATAACTGAGGCTGACCTTGAACTCCTGACCCTCCTGCTCCCTAACCCAGAGTCCTGCAACTACACACCTGTGTGCCACCCCTTCAAATTATGAGGTGCTGGGAATGGGATCCAGGGACTTCTCAAGCAGCTGACCCACTGAGCCATATTCCCAGCACACGAACTCCAACCAAACAGACTGTGTGGGGTGAGATCTCATGAGCCGAGAGTATGCAAATAAACTCGAATGGTCAATCAACACAGAACATCAAGGGACAGTAGTGACCAGACACTGAATAAAATGGGAAGAAATCTATTTTACCTATCAAACAAACAAAAATAAAATCAATTGTTGCCTTTATTAGAGAAGGCTTTCAGGAGATTGCCAGGTTCCAGACACATCGCTGCTGGCACCAGAATTGGCCAGGAACCTTCCAGAAACTTATGAAATGCCATGTTATCAGCTTCCCTAAAATGTGTGTGCACTTTGGGTAATTAACCTCTTAGAGTTTTCCTTAGAAAACAGTGGCATGCTGGGGACTCACACAGTAAGAAGGTTTGGTCACAACACTGGGTAAGGACGGTGAACCAGCAACACACTGGCAGTGCAAAGAAAGCAGGCATGGCTTTTACCCTAAAGAAGACAGCCACAGATCCACGGGATACCACACACACAAGGACTGTGGGGATGGCTCCCTCAGTCAGGTGTTTGCCCTGCATGAGGACACAAACCCATGCCCATGTACCATGTCCATGTGCCGGACATGGTGTTGCCTGCTTGTAATCCCAGCTTCATAGAGGTAGAAGCAGGTGACTCCCTGGGCTCAGTGGCCAGCCAGCCTCGCATGACCAGCAAGCTGAAGGCTCCATGTAAGACTGTCTCAAAAAATAAAATAATAAACAAAAACCAAAACTAAGATGCAGAGGGGACTGAACTCAGCGGTAGAGGGCTTGTCTAGCAAGCCCAAGGCCCTTCCTGGGTTTGGTCCTCAGCTCTGCATTGGGGGGAACGACAATAACAAAATGACATGAGACTTAACCTGGGACTAAAGAGACGGCCCAATGGTTGAGAGCACTGACTGCTCTTCCAGAGGACCCAGGTTCAATTCCCAGCACACACACATGGCCGCTCACAACTGTCTGTGACTCACACCTATGAGGCATAGACATATGCAGGCAAAACATCAATGCACATAAAATAAAGTTTACAAAAACAGACCTGAAAGGCAAGACTGACCTCTAACTGCACATGCACCCACACTCACTCACACCTACTCACCCACAAATTACTTACTTAAATTAACTTAAAAAAAATTTTTTTTTGGTTGGTCATGGTAGATCAACCTTTAATCCTAGTACTCAGGAGGTAGAGGCAGGGGGATCTCTGTGAGTCTGAGGCCAGCCTGAGATGATGATAGCAGTGATGACAAAGAAGAAGAGGGGGAGGAAGAGGTGGAGGAGGAAGAGAAGAACAAAACAGTTATGAAAAGAAGCACCAAGCTTACGGAGGAATCATCATTCACTTGGCAGTCCCGCTGACTATGGAGTGGGGCTTACCTGGTAAGACATGATACTGAGAAATGGCCAGGTCCTACCAGAGCCTATGAGGTCTTCAGCTCACCCCATCCTCCACTTTACAGCAGAGAAGCCTCCCACTGACCAGTCTGTGGCGTGGGAAAACCCACGCTCACATAAGCTCAGGGCAGAAGGTTTGCCGAATGGCCTTTAAAAGCAAAGGTTTCTTAGCCCTACACAGAAAACAAGGGTCAAACATCTGTTATCAGCCGGTGTCCCAGGACTTCCACAGATCACATCAAGGCCTGAAGGCTGGTGAGTGGCGGAGGACATGCAGTTCTCCACAGCAGGCCAATGGGACAAGGGTGGATCTCTGCAGTGTGAGCTGGCATCTCAGCTCCCTCCCCACCCAGTCACTCGGGTCCCCTCCTGGGCTAGTTCCTGCATTCTACAACAAAGCTTCTCCCACAAGGGAGGTGGGGGAATGTGGAGAAACACCTGGTGTTGTGAGAGGGAAGAATGTTTCCTACAGTCTTGCCAGCCACGTCTGCCTGCACCAACTTAATGGTTTTCTGGAGCCTTGGGGTCGGATCACAAAGGCCTCGGCAGGCCTGCAAGCATGTGTCTCAATCTGGTTGTTGCCATTCTGGCACATTCTGCTTCAGCTAACCTGAAACCCTTTAGTTCCAGCCCCCTCCAGGCATACTGCCTCAGAACCTTTGCAAAAGGTGGGAGCTTGCATGTCTGCTGCCATTTACCACTCCGGGACAACTCCCATCTCCCACGAACAGGACTTCTCTTCGGCAAAGGCCAATTAGCTTGAGGCCACTGGCAGTCCCAGAAGGCAGGGCACAGTGGTGCTCACGCAGCCCCTCCATCCCTCAGCACTGTAGCCCTTACACCTGCCCTCCTCGACAACATCCTAGCCTCAAGACTACCATCCCAGGATGGTAGAAGCTTGTGGTTCATGTGTTTGAGCCTCACCGATGAGAAAGAACTTTGCCAGGCATGGTGGTAAACACCTTCCATCCCAGCACTTGGGAGGAAGAGGCAAGAGGAGAAGGAGCCAACTGCAAAGGGGGGAGGGGGGAGGACCCGAGCAACCTCCCTCTGCATGTCCTTGAGTGCATTCCTCATTGAGTCACTGAGAAAATGTGTGGTGTCCACAACAGAGGTGACACCAAGCACGACTGAAGGTCACACACCGTGTGTGAAGGGATGATCAAGCCAGTCCCAAGCCTGCCTTCCAGCCCTAAGCTATGGCAGAGAACAGATGGCTAGCTTAGTCCTATTCCATCCTAGACACCATCCCTGCCTCGTGCCCCATCATCGCCTACGTGCCCGCAGCAGCCTGAGAGCCAGGAGAGTGGGCCTCCTCTGCCTGCTCTCTTATAGAACTCAGGACCACTAGCCCAGAAATGGAACCACCCACCATGGGCTGGGCCCTCCTCCATTGATCACTAATTAAGAAAATGCCTTACAACTGGATCCCAGCTGAGCCTCCTTCCTATTTGATGACTCTAGCTTGTGTCGAGTTGACGCACAAAACCAGCCAGTACAGAAGCCAACCTCATGAAAAGAGTATCCTGTATACTGGTATTATTAAAATATCAGAGGAGACACTCAGGAGGCAGAGGCAAGCAGATGTCTGCGGGTTTGGGACCAGCCTGGTTGGCATAGAGAATCAGAACAAAACAAAATCAAAACAAAAAAAATCAAATGAGATGGGGTGGGAGTGGGAGTTGCTGCGGATAACTCAGCAGTTAAGAGCACTGGCCATTCTTCCAGAAGGCCCAGTTTCCATTCTAATCACCCTTATAGCAGCTCACAGCCATTGGTAACTCCAATTCCAGAGGATCCAATTGCCCTCTTTTGACTTCCCAGGCCACCATGGCCATGTGGTACACGGACATACATGCTGGCAAAATGTGTGTGTGTTTGTGTTTAAAAAAATATATAGGATTAAAAAATAAAAAATTTAAATCATATATATATGATTTTATATATATATATAGAGAGAGAGAGACAGGGTTTCTCTGTGCAGACCTGACTGTCCTGAAACTCACTTTGTAGACCAGGCTGGCCTCAAACTCACAGAGATCCTCCTGCCTCTATCTCCCGAGTGCTGGGATTAAAGATGGGTGCCACCACTGCCCAGCAAAGAAAAAATATTTTTTCCAAATTAAAAAATATATATCATGGGGAAGCTGAGTTTGGTGACTTAGACCTGTAATCAGCTAAGGCAGGAAGTTTCTAAGTCCTAGGTCTATGTAGGCTGCAGTGAGTTCCAAGCTAGTCTGAGTAGCTGAGTAAGACCATGTCTCAAAATTAAAAGTACAGCTGAGAGTGTAGCTCAGTGGCCCAGGACTTCCTTAGCATTTTGAAATCCTGGGTTGAATCCTCAATACTACAAAAAAGAAAAAAAATGAACAAAATCATATGAAGAGAGAGAACTGGAAGGAACAACCCCTCGAGTTAAAAATAAGAATCAACGGGACAGCTCAGCAGCAAAAAGTGCTTGCTGCCGAGCTTCTTGACCGGAGTTCGATCCCTAGGACTCGTGATGGAGAGACCAGCTCTCAACGCTGTCCTCTGACCTTCAGTGTGCCACATGCCCTTCACATGTTTACAGCACAAAATAAATAAAAATATTTTTATAGCTGGGCTTGGTGTAACACACCTTTAATCTCGACTCAGGAGGCAGAGGCAGTGAGTTCAAGGCCAGCCTGGTCTACAGACTGAGTTTCAGGATAGCCAGGGCTACACAGTGAAACCCTGCCTCGAAAAACCAGTACATACACACACATACATACATGCATAGATACATATACATATATATATAATACATAGATACATACATATACATATATATAATATTAGTGCTATCCATAAATAGAGAGTCCAGGCACCTTTGGCGTGCCTCTGGCAATCTGTAGAACAAGACTTGAAACCCAAACCCATCAAATGACCCTCCGTGACCTCTGAACCATCCCTGGACACAAGGCTGGCATCAGCAGCAAGAAAGCCATGTAGCTCCTGCCCCTCATGTTGGTCCTTCCCCTCAGCAGCAGTGGCCCCCAGGAGCTAATTCAAAATGCAGACTCACAAGCCCGAACCCTGCCCAAGCATCTGCAACATGTCCAGAGGTCACAGGGAGTCCTGCAGCCACAGATGAGCCACCCTTGTGTGCCACAAAGAGCCAACACAGCAACACAGATGCCGCGATTGTTCGTACGTGTTAAGTCCCCAGCCCCAATCAGAAACTCCCTTGTCAGACTAATTATACTTATGGGTGTTCTGTGACTTGCTGTATTCCCAGAAAAAGAAAGAAAAATGAAGTTCTCTTTCAGGTTTTCAGGGTAGATAATGTCAAATATTTACAGAGCAAACATCATTCTAGTGGCACACCATTCTCTTCCTGCAGATTAGGGGGCTGTCAATCAAGCTGTGATGAGAGGCCTGTCAACCCTCTCAACAGAGAGAAACCTCCTGCCATCCTGGCTAAACCATGTGTGCTACCATGCTAGGGATGCAAGGAGCAGGCTCCCAAGGCAGGCCACCCAGAGTGGGGCTCCAGCACACAGAAGACCTGCCTCTGTTCAAGGGGATAGCTTGGGGCCGCCTGCCCAATGAAGATCCTGGAGGAGGGGCAGGGCCCTTATGTTAGGATAAGATGTTTCAACATGAACTAAAGGTTCCAATGGCCAGCAGCATCTTCATCGGGGCTGACTCAACATACATGTCTGCCCTGCTCCAGGATGGAAGAGGTTGGGAATGGAAGACTGAGGAGTCCACGTGCCTAAGGCTTCCAGTTGCTGCCCCTCCCTGCTGCTGCTCTTCTTCCTCCTTTTTCTCTTCCTCCTCTGAGATATAACACAACATATTGATTGATTCAACATTAAATCATTTTTAAAAAATTTAATGAGGCCTAGCATTCAGGAGGACCTGGATTCCACCCTCAGTACAACATATACTCAGTTTAGTGGAACACGTCCAACACCCTGAAGGTAGACACAGGTGGGAGGGTTGGGAGTTCAAGGTCATCCTCAGCTGTGTGGCAAGTTGGAGGTCAATCTGGGATATATAAAACTCTGTTTTACTATTGTTTGCTGGTTTGTTTCCTGTTCTAAGTCTCCAAATTCCTAGGCACATCTACATGAACATTTACAGTGAGGCCGGACACATTTCCTGGACACATTTACCTTGAGTCTGAACAAGCCGTGTTTCAGGCTCTTGGCAACCTCCCGTCCTTTCAAAATCTTGAGGAAAGCTAGGAATTGTTGTACATACCTTTAATCCCAGCACTTTGGGAAGCAGAGACAAGAGGATCAGGAGTTCAGTCACCTTAAACTAACTGCACAGCTAAAACCCTGTCTCAAAAACTAAAATCAGCCAGGTGGTGGTAACACACACCTTTAATCCCAGCACTCAAAAGGCAGACACAAGCAGATCACTGCGAGTTTGAGGCCAGCCTGGTCTACAGAGTGAGTTCCAGGACAGGCTCCAAAGCTAAAAAAAAAAAAAAAAAAAAAAAAAACAAAATCAAAGCTGGTGACATTTGTCATGAAAACCCCATTGATGGATGGTACCTTTGAGAGGCCATGGGGGGAAGGGGTTGCTGGAGTGACGATGGCTCAATGGTTAGAAACATTGACTGCCGGAGGACCTGGGTCTGATTCCCAATACCAACAAGGTGGCTCAGAACAATAGGCCCCAGGCACACACAAACGCATGAGTGTTTTGTCCCTATGTATGTATGCATACCTTCGTGTGTATGCATGGCTTCCAAAAAGACCAGAGACAGGGTTCGATCACTGAGCACAGGAGCCGTAGATGGTTATAAACCACCATGTAGGTGCAGAGAATTAAACCCCAGTTCTCTACAATAGCGATAAATACTCCAAACTGTGCATCCATCTCTCCAGCCCCAATAAAAGCAATATTTTTTAAAAGGTAATTAGACTTTGCCAGTGAATGAACGCTGTTCTCTCCAGGGTAGGCTCATCACCCAGGGAGGGGGTTCACCTAGACCTTCAGGCTTTCTCTCTGGGGCAGTGGTTCTCAGCCTTCCTCATGCTGTGACCACTTAGGACAGTGCCTCATGTTGCGGTGACCCCCCACCAAAGTTATTTCATTGCTACTTTATAACTGTAAGTTTGCTACTGTTATAGATCACCATGTAAATATTTGATATGCAGGATATCTGGTATGTGACCCCCAAAGGGGTCATGACCCCCAGCTTGTAAACCAGGGAGTGGCCTAGGGACTCTGAGTTCAGCCAGGCCTGTTTGGGACCTTAGTAAATATTTGGCCAGGAAGCGCCTTCCCAGAGCTGCTTTCAGGTTCACCACACCCCACAACCCCCCTTTCTTCGCTGCAGGGTTCATCTAGCCGTCAGTCAGTCAGAGAGATCATCTTATTGAAAAGACTCATGACGTAGTGAACAAAAGCTTAGGAAATAAACTCTAACCCCCAAGGGAACACTCACTGCAGCTCTTCACACACTAAAATATTCAATTTATAGCCTATATTGAATCCTCTGTCTGTAATTTATTACCCTATGTACGGAGGAGGTTTTTTTAATACAAACCAATTTCGATGTACTTTACTGTTTTCCTTGCCTCTGTTAAAGCAGAAATAATATATTTTGCAGTGAGATTAGGAGGCAAATGCAATGGAGTCTCACAGGGGTGCCTCCTCCCACCTCCCGGGTTCCGTCAGCCATCAGCTGAGGACCCACGATGGTGTTGGGTGTCCCGGGCATGTAGATCGCTCACCGTTCCCAGGTGGTTCTGATATAAGCTGAGCACCACAGTTCTTAAAACAAAAATGGGGCCAGTGAGATGGCTCAGCAGATTTAAAAAAAAAAAATGCTTGATCTGCAAGTCTTAACGACCTGAGTTCCATCCCCAGAAGCCGCAGTGGAAGGGAGAGCCAGCTCCCAGAAGCTGTCCTTTGACACCCCTACACGCGTGTGCTATGGCGTGTGCATGAACACACACAAAATAATAATAAATAAAACAAAATAACTTCATGGACTCATAGCCAGCAAGGGAAGAAGGTGCTGGGCATCCAACAGAATACAGACTAGACGACGACCTTGCCGGGCTAAGAAAGTTTGTAGCTGGCAGTGGTGACTCGTGCCTTTAAGGGCAGCATTCCAGAGGCCGAGGAAAGAAGATCTCTGTGAGCTGAGGCCAGCCTGGTCTACAAAGCAAGTTCTAGGACAGCCAGGACTACAGAGAGAGACTCTGCCTTGAAAAGAAAAAGAAGTGTTTGTAGGAGCTGGTTTTATGTAAACTTGACACAAGTTATAGTCATCTAAGAGGGGGAACCCCGAGAAAATCCCTCCATACTATCAAGCTGCAGGCAATCCTATGGGGCATTTTCTTAACTGGTGATAGATGTAGGAAGGCCGAGCACATTGTGGGTGTTGCCATGCCTGGGTTGGTGGTCTGGGTTCTATAAGAAAGCAGGCTGAGCAAGCCATGGGAAGCAAACCAGTAAGCAGCCCCCTCCATGGCCTCTGCATCAGCCCCTGCCTCCGGGTTCCTGTCCTGCTTGAGTCCTGTGCTGGCTCTTTCAATGTTGAACTGTGTGTGGAAGTGTGAGCCAAACAAAGCCTTTCCTGTTCCTGCAAGAAGTCAGGGTGTTTCATCGCAGCAGTAGTAACCCTGACTATGATACTGCTGTTCCAAAAAATCAGAAAGAACACAAATAAATGAATAAAATAAAAACTGGAGACTGCCCCGGGGGGAGAGGGGGTCACACAATGCTTCACCAAGAAATGGCATCTGAACAAAGGTCTAAGAAGTGGAGGGAGGGGACAGGTCACAGATCTGACAGAAGAGTAGGCAGAGTCTGATAGCGTGTTTCCTGTGTGTGTGTGTGTGTGTGTGTGTGTGTGTGTGTCTGTGTGTGTCTGTGTGTGTCTGTGTGTGTCTGTGTGTGTGTGTTAGTTAGTGGATGAAGGTACATGTCTGTGCAGGTACATACACGTGTACATGTATGTAGGTGTGCACACACATGTGCATGCTTTCGTGTGGAGGCCAGAGATGTATGTGTTTTTCTTCAGTCACTCGATGCCACTTACTCTTTGAGGCATGGTCTCCCACTGAACCCAGATCTTATCCATTCAGCTAGATGAACTACCTAGGGAGCCCCTTCTCTGTCCCCGCGTCCCCAAACAGACGTGGGTGCGGGAAAACCGAACTCAGGTCTTCAGGCTTGCTCAGCAAACACTTTACCAATGGAGACATCTCCCAGCCCTGTTCCATGGTTTTAAAGGAGTCCTCTGGATGCTGTACTTGGAATTGGCTCTCAGAACCACCACTGAAGGAACGCTGGGTAGAGGCCATCGTTCTGCATTGGCTATTCTTGAAACTTACTTTAGGGAGTGGGGTGGCAGGAAGCATTTGTCCGTCTGTCTCTGGGACAGCAGAAAAGCTTGCCAAAGCCCTGATCCGGAGCCAGGCATGGTGGCAGCCACCTGTAAGCCCAGCTCTTAGAAGCTAAGAGATGAGAAGCAAGATCGAGGCCAGCTGGGCAACACAGAGCATGCCAGACCAGTGTGACTACACTGATTCCAAAATAGCCCAGTGTGATGGCCCACACCTTTAATCCCAGCACTCAGGAGGCAGAGGCAGGCAGCTCTCTGTAAGTTCAAAGCCAGCCTGGTCTATATAGCAAATTCCAGGTCAGTCAGAGCCATACAGTGAGATACTATTTCAAAATGTATAAAGTACGTTCTGATCCACAAAATAAGGAGATCAGGCACTCTGTAACAGATTCATATTATGAATAATATGGTAGTTTGTGATTATTAATAGTAGGTTGGGACTTAAAGTCATTAAACTTTAAATGGGCAGATAAGTGGAAGAGGCTTGAATCCCAGTTACTTGGGCAACTGAAGGAGCGGGTATTGCGAATTCGAGGCCAGCCTTGGCAACTTGGTGAGACCCTGTCTCGAAATTAAAAGCAAAAGCAGGGCTGGGGATGCATCTCAGTGGTGGAGCAAGGAGAAGCCTGGGTTCAAATCCCAACTTCACAGAAGGAAAAACAAGTAGACTGTAAAATCTGAGTAACACCATTTATAAACCATTCACCTGAAATGGCTGTAGATGGTAAATGGTACGTCCTTTGCGTAGTTTTTTTTTAATATTTATTTATTTATTATGTATACAATATTCTGTCTGTGTGTATGTCTGCAGGCCAGAAGAGGGCACCAGACCCCATTACAGATGGTTGTGAGCCACCATGTGGTTGCTGGGAATTGAACTCAGGACCTTTGGAAGAGCAGGCAGTGCTCTTAACCACTGAGCCATCTCTCCAGCCCCCTTTGTGTAGTTTAACACACACACAAAACAGAAGATTCCGTGGGATTGTGGGGCTACCGTTGTGCAATGGCTGCACTTTTACAAGCCTGAGACCTGGGCACCTGGGTCATACAATTAATAGGCCTCGTCAGCCAGTCACCTTCCTCTCTCCACCTTGCGTCCAACTCCATCCACACGCCAGTCTGTCTGCAGCTCCCCACAAGGCCCAAGTACCCCAAGATCCCTCCTTTGCAGGGCGCCCCCTTTCTTCCGCCAGGATTATAGCCCAGGAAGGATTAGCAGGGCAGAATCGGGCTGGAGCCAGGGAGGAGCGCAGCGCCTCCGCCCCCAACCCCTCTCTAATTACGATGGCTGATGTGCTGGTGATTAGCCAGGGCTGCCACCAGCAATAAACAGTCATTTATCAACCCCTGAATGAAACTCTTTCTTCAGCAGAAGCCGGTGACCCTGGTCCTGTGCCACAGCAAGTAGGAATCACTCAAGTCACCTCTGTCAGCAGGGAGACTTAGGGTTCCTGGTCTGCTGAGACTCGCTGACAGCAGAAAGCAAGACCTGCAGCACCATGCAGACAGGCCTGTCACTGGTGTGTGTGCACGTGTGTGTGCACGTGCACGTCTATGTTAAAGAAGCCGAGAATGCAGATAAACTGAGGCCCTGGTGTGGCCCCTCACATAACACCCAGCAGAGTACCAGGCCACTTGGAGGGGGTGGAGCACATCAAATGTCTCTGTCCTCCTATTCTTTTATCTTTTTTTGTGAGACAAGGTCTCACCATATAGCCATGGTTAACCTGAAACTCACTGACTCAAACAGGCTGGCCTCAAACCCACAGAGATCCACTTGCCTCTGCATCTGCCTTCTTGGTACTGGAATTAAGGCCTGTGCTACCATGCCTGGCCTCTGTGTTTTGCTATGGCTGTGGATAAGAGGCTACCATAGTGGTATTCTCTTGGGGCAAGAAGGATGGCTGAGTGGTTAAATGAACCCACCGTTCTTCCAGAGGACCTAGTTGGTTGCCAACATACACTGGGTGGCTTACAACCCTCCGAACCCCCAGTTCCAGGGGACCCAGCATCCTCTCCTGACTTCCATGGGTACTGCATACAGGTGGCATGCATGCATACATTTAGGCAAAATATTTATACATATAAAATTAAAACAAATCTTTTTGAAAATAATTTGTTCTCTTATAGTTTTTAGAAGTTTGAAGTCCCAAGGCAAGGCATGGGCAGGGCTGCATCCTTCTGGCTTTTGACTCTTCCCAGTGTTCTTCGGTTTGCAGCTACATCATTCCACCTCTGCCTAACTTTCTGTGATGCTTCTTTCTTCTCCATCTCTTAGGGCCTACACTAACTCAGATACCTTCCAGTCAGAAGCTCTCTGTATGAATCTGTGTGACACCTACAGGCTTGCTTTCCAGGTTGACTCACATTTGGGGTTCTGATAGGCATATCTAGTCAAGAGGACATAAGTCAGTCCGCCATGTGCTATCACCAGGTGTTGGGGGATATTGGATCACACTGCGAACCCTGAATTAGCATTTGCATTAGTTAAGTAAACTTTGCTACCAGTTGACAGAGAGTAATCATAGAGCATCAGAGAGCATCTGGAAAAGATAAAGGAAGTAGAAAGATACTGGAAGTAGAAAGGGAAGGATTTGGAGTGGTACAGCTTTTTTGCTTTAGTGGCGCAGGAGGCCATGCTGTTTGGGAGCCGCCAGCAAGGAGAGAAGGTTAGCTAATTGCCACTCAGCCTCTCTGAGCTAGCAGGTTTTCACCCCAGCCAGTTTTATTTATAAATAGAAGGATAGAGATTTAGCTAAAGCTACCTTTAGTGGCAGCAGCAGAGCCAGTGCCCATGGGAACAAAATTCCTGTAAGGCTGTGACCTGAATGGCTAGGCTGCTGCCAGAGAAGCAGGCCCATAAGTGCAGAGTCTCAATTGTTGCCTGAAATAGCAGCAGATTAAGGAACAGCCACTGTGCCCAAAGATAAAATACTTGGTTCTCCAAAACGTGGCACCAATACATAGAACCAACACGTGGACAGAGAAGTCATGCCAGCTGGCTCTGCAGCAGTTGCTGGGTCTCTGGAAAGCAGGTTCTTGTTTGGAAATTGTGAGTGGGGCTTGGATTCACAAACAACACCACAGACAAACTGAGAAGTCGGCAGATTTGGTGAGACACCTAAGAAGACCTTTAGGAGAGTGTTAAATAATACTAAAAAGAAAAATCTTTCCCACGTTAAGAATGGGGAGCATCGCCAGGCGGTGGTAGCACACGCCTTTAGTCCCAACACTAGGGAGGCAGAGGCAGGCAGAGCTCTGTGAGTTCAAGGCCAGCATGGTCTACAGAGCTAGTTCACAGAGAAACCTGACCTCGAAACACAAAAACAAAACAAAACAAAAAAACAAACAAACAAAAAAGAATGGGGAACATCATGATACAGGGTGCTAGGACTCTCTATAGTGCTACTATGAATGGCTTGAAAATGAAAAATTTAAATGAAGGGATAAATGTCTTAGTTGAAATTGACATAGTATCAAACTTTGATATTTTGATAGTTAATATTCTATCCTTAAAAAGTAGTTTGATAACTGTGCCAAATATGATCATTTAACTGGTAAGACGCAAGCCTTAGAAAGACTTACTGCTGATAAGATACAGCTTTAGAAAGACTCATTACTGATAAGATGCAAAAGTTAGAGAGACTCACCAATGAAAATAAGAAAAATTTGATTGATAATTATAAAAGCCTTAGAAAGCTTATTTAAAAATAAAAATCTGACGAATAAGATGCAAGTCTTAGACAGACTTACTATTAAAAGGATACAAGCATTAGAAAGACCTATGAATGAAAATAAGAAAAATACTCAGATACAGACAGAGGGATTTAGAGCAGAACTTACCATACCATTGAAACTGACAAGAAGCCATCTAACGTTATTAGAACATTGACCTTAATTTATTCAGTTACCATTTAAGAATGACCACCAGATGACAGGCACCCCCAAGGCTATACAGAGTTAAGTGGAATCCTTTAGACGTGTTAGATTTGAAGAGATTTAAGGAAGTGTTCATTTCATAGATGTGCACTCACCCTTTGTGAAGCAGATGTTAAATTCATGGGAAACTAGGAACAGAATTATTTCACAAGACTGGAGAGATTTAGCTACAGTAATATTGGCATCTGGTCCTCAGTTACAATGGAAAAGATGCAGGAGAGAGGACGCTAGGGTCACAGGGCGAACAAAGTAGATGAGAGGTATGGAAATTTCCCCAAATCAGCTTTTCAATGAGGCCCAGTCAGCTGATCCATAAAGACAGTCTATATTTGATGATCACACCTTGGTTCTATACCATACAGCAGCTTTGAGTGCTTGAGACAGGCTTGAAAAATCAGAAAGGATGACTGAAGACCAAAGGATGCCTTTGCTGATTTTTTTAAATAATTTATTTCACTTTATTTTATATGCATTGGTGTGAAGGTATCAGAACCCCTGGAACTGGAGTTACAGACAGTTGTGAGCTGCAATGTGGGTGCTGGGGATTGAACTCAGTTCCTCTGGAAGAGCAGCCAGTGCTCTTAACCTCTAAACCATCTCTCCAGCCTGCCTTCACTGATTTTCAAGAATATTTTACTTCAGCTATAAATAAAATAATATCAGATCCAGAAGTTAGATAAATATTAACTGAATCTTTGGTTTTTGAAAATGTTAATTTAGAATGCAAAAAGTAATTAGGCCTTTAAAGGCAAGATCAGCACGCATAGATGAATGGATCTGAATTACAGCTGATATTGGATCTCACACTTATGATGATAGATAGGAGAGGTGGTTTCTAAAAATTTTAAGAAAAATCTAAGGTCAAATGTTTTAATTATGGTAAACAAGGTCGTCTGAAATGGATTGTAGGCAAGGTGTTCCTATAAACAATATTTTTTTTCTAGAGAAAAATCCAAAGAGAAGGCCCCAGCCTTCTGGAATATGCAGAGGTGTGGCAAAAACTGACATTGGACTAATGAATGCAGATCAACAAGGAACAGGCAAGGTAACCCTTTGCCATTGGGAAATACCCTAGGAAGGGGGCTCTCAAAGGCATTTGCTTCAGATTTGGTTCAATCATTCCCTATCAGCATTGGGGAAACCACTCCACAGATCAATTAAAAGCCTGTTGTTAAAAAACATACTGGTCTGGATGACAGAGCAGCTTCAGTAGAGAAAACAAAATTCTCAGGGGAGACCATAAAAACAAGAAATTTGACAAACTTCTATAAATGATCAAAGACCAAAGCTAAAAATAAGGGGTTGGGGATTTAGCTCAGTGGTAGAGCACTTGCCTAGCAAGCACAAGGCCCTGGGTTTGGTCCTCAGCTTCAGAAAAAAAAAAGACAAAATAACAAAGCTAAAAATAAATAAATGACATTGAAATTGAGGGTTTGGTAGATACAGGTACAGATGTAACAATAATTTCACCAAAATCTTTGGCATCCAGATTGGCCTCTTCAGGAGGTAAATGTTCAGCTCCTAGGGACTGGAATTTTATCTCAGGTAAAATAAAGTGCAAGATGGGATGAGAACATAGGGCCAGAAGGACAGATAGAAAAATTAAAACCATATGTGGCTAATATAGCAATGAATTTATGGGGACATGATTTGTTGCAGCAATGGAAAATACAGATTAACATCCTTCCAATCTCAGAAACAAACCATAAATTAACGTATGCTTCTGAGAAAAATATTCAAAGGTGTTTTCAAGATAAGTCATAGACTGTTCAAGGGGTATATAAGCAGGGCATAACAGTGGCTGATAATTCAAAGGTACCAACAGTTCTACCTTTAAAATGGTTAACTACAAAACTTGTGTGGGTGGAACAATGACCTTTGACATTAGAAAAATTACAAGCATTAGAACAACTGGTACAGGAGCAGTTAAATGCTCAACATATTGATGAATCATCCAGTCCTTGGAATTCTCCTATATTTTTTATTTTAAAAATATATGGAAAATGGAAAATATTAACAAATTTAAGAGCCATAAATAAGGTGATTCAGTCGATGGGTTCTTTACAGCCTGGAATTCCCTTGCCTTCTCTATTACCTAATAGATGGTCTATTTTAATTATTTATTTAAAAGACTGCTTTTTTACTATACCATCACAAGAAAAGGATAAAGAAAAATTTTCCTTCACAGTGCCTACTTATAATAATTTCCAGCCTCTTAAAAGGTTCCACTGGAAAATTCTTCCACAAGGAATGTTAAACAGCCCTATCTTATGTCGATATTTTATACAACAGCCATAAGAACTAATCAGTAAATGGTTTCCTCAACCTATAATTTACCATTATATGGATGATATCTTATTGGCTTATTGGCAGATATTTAAGGAAAAAATGTTTGATGAGGCAAAGAGAAGTTTGCCTTATGGGGAATTGCAATTTGCTCCTGAAAAAAACACAAAGAGGAGATTTTATTAATTATTTAGGATATAATATAGGCTTACAGAAAACACAAATCAGGAGACATCAATTATGAACTCTTAATGATTTTAAAAAATTGCTCGGAGATATTAACTGGCTATGGCCCTCAATTGGATTAACAACTTAAGAACTAAGTAATTCATTTCAAACCTGATGAGGTAATAAACCAAGAAAACTATCAACTGAGGCTGAGAGAGAATTGACTCTGGAAGAAAAGAAATTAGAGGATGCACATGTAGATCGCTTAGATCCAGAGCTTGATGGCATTCTGGTTTTTTTCCCTCCTGCACGTTCTTCCTTAGGGATTCGTATGCAGAGAAAAGATAACATCTTAGAATGGATATTTTTGCCACACAAACAGAGTGAAAAAATTAAAGACCTATATAGAAAAGCTTTCTGAGTTGATTCTGAAAGGAAAATTGGGACTTCATCACAGAAATTGTGGTACCTTTTACTAATGCTGAAATTGCCTCATTATGGGCAGAAAATGAATGTAGGCAAAGAGCTTGCAGTAATTTTTTCTGGAAAGATTACAAACAAATATCCCAAAAGCAAGAGACTTCAGCTTATTAAAATAATTAATTGGCTTCTCCTTCATATAATAAAGGGAACTCCAATTTCTGGAGCCCCTACATTCTGTACTGATGCAAATAAACCAGTAAAGGTAGGTTATAAGTCAGGACAAATAAGTAAAGTGATTCAAAGCCCTCATGATTCAGTTCAGAAATCAGAATCATATACTATTCTCATGGTATTGTTAAATTTTCCAGAACTTCTTCATATAATTACTGACCCTTAATATGCAGAAAGAGTTGTTTTGCATATTGAGACTACTGAACTTATTCCAGGTGATTCAGAATTGAATTAGTTATTTACTCAACTACAGCAAGTAATCAAAACTAGAAATCATTCTTTGTATATATACTTATCAGATCCCATCAAGTCTACCAGGCCCTATGGCACAATGTAATGATCAAATTGATCAGCTATTGGGAGGAAATGTACTAGGAACCTCAGAATTTCATAAGGAACAAGATGTTAACAGACAAAGGTTTGAAGAAAGATTTTTTTTTCCAATCACTTGGCAGCAATTATAAGGAAATGTCCTACTTATTCTTGTATAATCAAACTCCATTACCTGTAGAAAGTAACCAAAAGGTACCCAAAGAAATGAAATTTGGCAAATGCATGTATTTCATTTTGCAGAGTTTGGAAAACTAAAGTATGTGCATCACACCATAGATACATAGCCAGGATTTCAATGGACAACTGTTTTAAGTTCTGAAAAGGCTGATTCTGTAATTGCACATTTATTAGAAGCCATGGCCATTATGTCCATTCCTGCACAAATCAGGACTGACAACGCTTCGTATATGTCGCTCATAAAATGAAACCTTTTTTACATATTACAACATAAAGCACATTACAGATATGCCACTCGATCCTACAGGACAAGCAGTTATAGAAAGATCCAATCACACTTTAAAAGATAGGCTTAGTAAACAGAAAGGGGTAATAAAGATCCCAGAGATAGATTACACAGTGCTTTGTTGACTTTAAATTTTTTAAATACTAATGAGAAGGAACAATGGCTGCAAAAAGACAATGAATAATAGGAAAAAACTGCTGAATTAAATCAGCCTACAGATTTTCAAGATGTGTTGACCTCTTGTAGACTTCTTTGAAGTCTACAAAAAGATATGGGGACCCACAATAATGATGATTCTACCTGGATTGTAGTAATACCATTAAACTGACGAACAGTGTGCAAAGATCATATTTGAACTACAAACTTCTCAGGACAATTTCAAGGTGGTTAGATGACTGAGATGATCCAACCTCACAGACCATGTTGACTGTCCTGCCCGGTCCCCCAGCCATTTAGTCCCAAGAAAATCACACAGAGGTCTACATTAGTTATAAACTGATTAGCCCGTTAGCTCAGGCTTCTTATTAACTCTTATAACTTATATTAGCCCATTATTCTTATCTGTGTTAGCCACGTGGCTCGGTACCTTATTTGGCAAAGCAGTCACTTCTTGCTTCTTCTGTGGCTGGGCCAGGACTGGAAACACAAACGGAAAAAGTCTCCTTAACATCTCCCTCTGAAGCCCAGTCTAAGCGCAGCTGCCAAGGCATTCTGTGCAAATCCCCAGCTTAGCCCTGCCAACCCGAGCCTCACAGTGGAGTGCTAGCTAGCTACTTCCTGTAAGTTCCACCAGACTACATCACAGAGGACATTCTCCAGGACGTACAGTGAAGGAGTGTGATGTGGCCTCACTAAGGCAGGAGGAAAAGGCTGACACAAGCTGGGACAGAGCACACATGAACGTGTGCGCAGTTAGCACGAGTCAGCTCTCCCCTCCCACCATGTGGTGTCAGGGATCTAACTTAGGTAGTCAGACTTGGCAGCGAGCACCTCTACTCAGTGAGCCACCTCATCAGGCCAGTGGAGCTAGCTGTCTTTGCCTCGACTTGAGTCCTAGGTTTCTGGTGGTGGTGGCCGCGGTAGCATGCAGCAGCATTGGTGGTGGTGGTGGTGGTTGGAAATTTTGGCAAACTACCAGCAATGGAAAGAATCTTCTCTGTGACATTAAAGGACCGTGAACAGGCTGTAGTGATAAACAAAGCCCTTAGTCCCAGCAGCCAGGAGGCAGAGACTCCAGGGCAGCCTGTTGGACAATAGTGAATTGAGGGTCACAGAGAATTACATATCTTTAAAAAAAAAATAAAAATAAAAAGAGCCAGGGGGTGGTGACACACGCCTTTAATTCCAGCACTCAGGAGGCAGAAGCAGGTGGATCTCTATGAGTTCGAGGCCAGCCTGGTCTACAGGGTGAGTTCCAGAACAGACTCCAAAGCTACAGAGAATCCCTGTCTCAAACTAAAAGGAAGGAAGGAAGGAAGGAAGGAAGGAAGGAAGGAAGGAAGGAAGGAAAAAAGAATAATAAATGATAAGTAAATAAAAAGAAATCTTGGATTTTAGTGGTTGTGAAAGACAACCATTGCAGTTCCTAGCCTTGTAACCAAGCAGGAACTTAATGGCCCACTAAAGGTGGCTACAGATCGCTGTGTATTTGCTGTGTGATTTGAGGGAACCGCAGGGTACTGCTAGCTTCCACCCCACCACATTCCCCACCTCGTTTGATGAGACGAGGTCTTCTGTAGACGAGGCTAAGCAGCCAAGGATGGCCTTGAAATTCTCACCTCCCACTACTGGGTGTGCCGCCATGGCTCGTGCAGTACTGGGGTTGAACTCGGGACCTCCTGCATGCTAGACAAGCACTCTACCATTGAGCTACACCCCTCTACCCACTTTTAAGACAGCATTTTGATGAATAGCCCTGGCTGGACTGGCACTGGCCACTACACCCAGCTTCAGTGTCCTCAACCTTCTTTCCGTGTGCTTGTCCCACTGCTAACAATGTTTCCCTTTGAAAAGCTGAGGTCCCCTTTCAAGTCCCATTCTCTCTTTTTTCACTGAGAATGTCATACATGTCCATAATATATTTTGATCAAAACTGCCTCCTACTCCTTCCAGCTCCTCCCATACTCCCCATGCCTCCCTCCAACTTCCTGTTCGCTTCTTCTTAGCCCGCGGAATCCACTTAGTGCTGCCAGGATCGCCCGCCGTCATAGTCTCTTTTAAGTTGAGGGCCCCCTGAGAAGAAAACTGAGGACGTGGCCCGACTCTGGCAGTATCCGTGAATGAGAGTGTCTGGTTTCTTGTCCTCTGCAGAGAAGCAACTAGACGCTCGGGAGATGGCTGGATCCTTTGTAAGAAAGAGAACTGCGGAGGAGAGCTGCGCTCCAGTGGCCCCTCATTTACTCACTTCCTTTGTATGCTTAGCGCGGAGGAGGGGCGCCACGCATGTGCAGAAGAGCAGAGGGCAGTGGGAGTGCGAGTCCTTTCTCTCTTTCCTCCATCGGGGCCTATGGACCAAACTCATGTTCCCAGGCTTTGAGACAAGAATCTTTACCTGCTGAGCCATCTAGCCAGCGGAGGCTTTCTTTAAATTGTCACTTTGGCTATTTATGTATGTCTATGTGTGGATGTGTCGGTGTGTGCGCGGGAGCAGGCAGGAGCATGCAGATGTCTGCAGAGGCCAGGAAAAAGCATGGGTGTGCTGCAGATGGAGCTGCAGGCAAGTGGTGATGAGCTGCCAGACCCCGGAGCTGGGTACTTGGTCTTCTGGAGAAGCAGGAAGTGCTCCTAATCAGGGAGCCGTTTTTCCAGCTTCCTCTAATCTTTTAATAACAGCAATCTGGGATTTCCTTTGAGACCCACTCCTCCCAGTACTGAGATATAGTTTGAGTGTTCCTTCACCCAAGAATGGGCAAAGATGAGCAGTCTGACCCAGGAAATCAGGGCCCACCATCTCCCTGGATACCAGTCAGTGAGCATCTTCTCTGGGACGTAATACCAGAGAGAAGGAAGTTAGGCATCCTCTTGCCTTCAGTCCAATCTTCTTCTAAGTCAGCGTTTCCCAACCTGTGGGTCCTGACCCCTTGGCGGGTCGAATGACCCCTTCGCAGAGGTCACCTAAGACTATTGTAAAACACAGGTATTTACATTACGGTTCATAGCGCTGGCAACATTACAGTTATGAAGTCGCAAGGAAAATAATTTTATGGTTGGGGGTCGCCACAGCATGAGGAACGTTAGGGCGGAAGCATTAGGACTTTTAAGAACCACCACTGCCTAAGTAGACTGGGGGCAGGGTTACAGGAGGTTGGGGCTAAGTCCTGACTCTGTTTTAATGTGAGTTTGAAGCCAGCCTGATCTACAAAGCTAGTTCCAGACAGACAGGACTGTTACACAGAGAGATCCTGTCTTTAAAAAAAAAAAAAAAAAAAAAAAAAAAAAAAAAAAAAAAAAAAAAAAAAAA
>NW_026067960.1:1289444-1308793 GCF_014885135.2 Alexandromys fortis
GCGGGTGTGTCGTGTTATCCCGAGACTTGAGTGAGAGTCTCCCGACACCGGGGGTCTTTCACCATTTCTCCCTGGCTTTGCTTTTTTATCTTTCGCTGTTAATACTTACAAGCTGATTTAATTTTGATACTATATTTAATAACCTTCCTCATCTGGCAACATCAAAATATGGTGTCCTGTGACGGCACGAATGTCAATGAATTATGGAACTCTGTAAACCACTACCCCACACAAAATTAAGTCTTTCTTTGATTCTTTTTGAAATCAGCAATCACATCAGAGAAGCAGAGTCCTCTGCCTGTGACCAAGTTTCCAGGGCATCCCAGGGCCGGGACTGTGCAGTGTCCCCCACAGTGAGGGTCTGCGTGAGCCCTTCCTCTCCAGCTTCACAGATCGGAACCTTGGCTTTGACAGTCTCGGCCCATGCCTGGTGTGTATCCTTTTACCGACAGCCCAGGAGTGCTGATTAATTTCCTGAACCTGGTAGAAATAATAGGACCAGCTCATCTTGGCTGCTCTTCCGGCCTTTGTCTCCAACGTGCAACCGGTTCCTTCTCCTTAGCGAACGCTGCCCCCGTGTGGCCAAAAGCTGCATTACTCGCACCAGGAATGGAAGGCGGAGCTTCTCTGCTACACCAAGTCAGGAAGTTGCCCTAACCTGCTTTAATACAACCAAAACCTACGGCTACCTGACCTTCCAGAACTCTCCAGAGAGAGAAGCGAGCAACCTAATTGGATGCAGCCTTCCCTTTGGTGTATCTTAACTTCATTGCTGAAATCATATTTTGACCCAAGGTGTCAGTTTACTAATGCATACCACATAACAACAGGCCCCATACGCTCTCTAGCGATGAAATTGACATATGAAAATTAAAAGCCAGCGGGATGGCTCAGTAAAAAGCTTGCCTCACACTCCTGACAACCTGAGTTGGACCCCCAGAGCACACATAAAAATCGAAGGAGAAAACCGGCTCCACAAAGTTGCCCTCTGACCTCCAGTGTGCGATGCCACACGCACCCACATACCACATGGTATTCCCATTTACAACAGTAAACAAAGAAACACATGTTAAACACACAAGAGCCTCCGAGGTTGCTGAGTACACACACGGGTTCAGGAAACACTTGCTATAATTCAGTTTTTTGTTTTGCTTTTTAAGTTTGCTTTACTATTTTTAATAATATATAGGTGTGTGCCTGCATGAGCCCAAGTACTAACAGAAGCCAGAAGCATCAGATTCCCTGGAGCTGGACCCAAACTATGATCAAATTCAGTTTTTGTAGATGGCTTAAGAACCCCCTGGAGCTGAGCCACTGGTGGTGGAGCATGCCTTTAATCCCAGCACTCGGGAGGCAGAGTCAGCAGATCACTGTGAGTTCAAGGCCAGCGTGGTCTACAGAGTAAGTACCCGGACAGCCAGCGCTACACAGAGAAACACTGTCTCAAAAAGCTAACAAAAAAAAAAAAAAAAAAAAAAAAAAAAAAAAAAAAAAAAAAAAAAAAAAAAAAAAAAAAAAAAAAAAAAAAAACAAATACAAATCTCAGAGCTTAGAATCAGATGTGACCTCTCTAAGTGGAGCTATGTGCAGCCACGCTTTATTATCTAAGTGTGGATGTGATTTCGAGATAGGGTTTCTCTGTGTAGCCCTGGCTGTTCTGGGACTGGCTCTGTACATCAGGTTAACCCCAAACCCAAGAGATCCGCCTGCCTGGGCCTTCGAGCGCTGGGCTTACAGGTGTGCACCACTGTCTGGCCCACTGCTTCATTTTTTTAGACTTATTATTTTTTTTAAATCATGTGTCTGCATGTGTGTAGACAGGGACACATGAGTTCGGGGCCTCTCGAGGCCAAAAATGGGCATTGGATTCCCTGGATCTGTAGTTATGGGTGGCTGTGAGCTTCCCAAGCTGGGAGAAACCCAACTCAGGTCCCCTGCAAGAGTTCTTCCAACTAAGCCATTGAAAGACCCGGATAAATCCAGACCCCTCTAGCAGGAAGAGAAGAGCCAAAAATCTAGGGTTAGCCGGTTTGGTGACTCTGTTTCAGGAACTAGCTGAAGAGAGAGTTAGATTGTAATCTTGAGAACAATCTTGAGAAACAGGGAGTTACCCCCTTGTGATTATCACTGGTATTTTCAGAATTTTCCAATGATGCCCTCCCTACCCACTTTTGAGTACTGGGCTGTGATTTCTTCCCTTAAATACCCCTTCTCCCAGCTACTCGAGGTCGAACTCCTCCCCTGCGAGGGTTAAGAGTCTCTGCCCCAGCGCTGGTACCTGTCAATAAACCTCATTTGATTGCAACGGGGCTCTCCTGAGTTACTGNCAGACCTCTTTACAGATGGTTGTGAACCACCATGTGGTTGCTGGGAATTGAACTCAGGACCTTTGGAAGAGCAGGCAATGCTCTTAACCACTGAGCCATCTCTCCAGCCCACCCCCCCCCATAAATTTTTTAATGTAATTTGTGTTTTTAAAATAACTGCCTTAACAGAAAATAATTTAAGTTTTTCTAGCTCATACGTGTATGTGTATTTTGCCGGTGTATTTGTCTGTGCACCGCTGCCTGCCTAGTATCTACAAAGGCCAGAGGAAGCCATTGGAGCCCCTGGGATTGAAGCCACAGGTGGTTGTGAGCTGCCCTGTGGGTGCTGGGAATCGAACCCAAGTAAGTCCTCTCTCTGCAAGGACCCTCAACAAGGACTCTTAAGCGCTGGGCCATCTAGCTCACTCTTGTTTCTGAGACAAAGTCTCAGCTCTGTAGCCCAGACAGACCTTGAATTCAGGTCTCGGCTTCTAGACCATCAGACCTGGGTGTGTTGGCTGTAGACATCTCCTCCTGGAAGGATGGAACAGGGAGGATCATGGCACCCTTAGCTGTGTATCTAAGTCACCCTGCCCAACCAGGTGAATGCAATTAATTCTGCTCTAATTGTATGGGAAGGGAGAGACAGGGGCTGGGAAAGGTTGGAGTATAGAGGTGCAGAAGCATTGAGGATGGGACTCCTCGGGGGCATAACCCCATACCGCACACTTCCATACCCAGTGTGCATGGTTCTCAGAATGAAACCAGGGCTTGCCTGCCAGCCAAGAACTCTACCAATGAAGCTACAGCTTTGCATTGTGGTTTTGTTTGTTTTTGTTTTTTTGTGAGAATAGGGATTGGTTTTATGAAACTGCGCTGGGGGGGGGGGTCATATAGCTCAGGCTGGCTTCAAAGATGCTCTTGTAGTCAACTCTGACCTTGAACTCCTGGTCTTCCGGTCGCCTTCTACCACAACCCCAAGTGCTGGGGCTACAGGCCTTTGGGATGGAGAGAATTTGAAAAGCAAGAGCTACCCACCATCACAAACGAAAGCAGGATGCACCCAGTCATCCCATCGGGAGGAAGGGCCGCGAAGGTGAGCCCAGACCCTTGCTTTCCATTATCGATGCTGTTGGTGATTTAACCATTTGCATATCTGACTTGGTCTTTTTATTGAGAGCGATTTCGTCAGGATGGCTGGGGCTGTGAAAAACACTCGCTACTCAAGGGCAGGATCAGCTGCCAGAGCAACTGTGTATCTTCAAGAAAACCCAAAGCTCCAAAGCTCCAGCAGAACTCCAGCCACCTTGAGGTCGGAGCTCCTCCACCAAGGGCACCCATACTGCCGTGTACCTGCTGCCAGCGCCACCATGTGGCAAAGACGTAAAGCTTCCGTCCACTTGGGCTGAAAGATTTTTTTTTTTTTGCCAGTTCCTAAAGTTATGAGATTCGTATTACCAAGAATTTCAGACATATAAGAAAATCAACGCATCCCTACGTCATAACTGTAAGACTCGGAGTTTCAAATTTGAACAGAGTAAGATCTCAACTGATGCCACGTGGTGGTGGCGCAAGCCTTTAATCCTAGGTGGAATTCTGAGTTCAAGGCCAGCCTGGTAAACAAGTGCCAGATCCTGGACAGCCAGGGCACTTGCTCTTCCAGCCTCTTCCAGGACCGGGCACACGGGTGCAGTTATACATATGAACAAAACACACATGCACATACATCTTTTTTCTTAGATTTATTCTTTATGTGCTCAGGCATTTTGCCTGCACATACATGCATATCCAGTGCCCTCAGAAGTCAGAAAGGAGGAGTTGGATCCCCTGGAACCAGTTACAGATGATTATGAGCCACCATGTGGGTGCTGGAACTGACCCTCAGGAAGAGCAACAAAGTGCTGTTAACCACTGAGCCATTTCTGTGATTCCAGAATAAATAAATCTTTTAAAAAGAAATGAAAAGGTTTAGTGCATGAAAGCTTGTTAATTCCAGATGTGACTAGTGTGGTCAGTGATGGTGCCATGAGGCCAGGGGTAATGCAAGGTCATGTCTTAAGATTCATTGCTTACACACGTGTGTGTGAGCCTGAAGCTCATGTGACCCACTCGAGTCCAGGGGCCCTCGGAGGTGAAAAGGCATCAGTTGTGAGTGGCTGTGAGCGACCGGGAACGAAACCCTGGAATCATCTTTTAAAGATGGTGACAGGTACGAATGTGACAGGGATCCCGGAAGGCATGGTGGAGGAGAAAGAGACAGGCTCAACTTGCACTCCTCTCACATCAGGACCAGTCTCATTCTGGAATGCTCTCACTTTCCTCTTCAGGGTGACATACTGGGGTTGGTGGTGATGGGCGACTGGTTTGTTTTTGAGACAAACCAGGCTTAAACTCCCAATTCCCCTGCCTCCACCTCCCACATACTGGGATTACAGACCTGAGCCACCACCCCCACCCCCAGAACACCTTACTTTAATCTGAAACCCACTCACCCCATATCCACTTTGCGCACCAGAAGGCAGAGACATCCCAATTCAGACCCCAAGTAGAGAAGACAGCAGTAGCAATACCATCTGCAACTTCTAATCCTCCCTGCTCTGCTTCCAACACGTGTCCAAAGCAGAGAGAGCCCTGAGTGTGTGCTGGTGGCAGGGGCACCAGGTGTCAAGGACACCATCAGAGGGATGGCAAAGCCTTCCTCGGGTCTGAGGGAAATGCTGACCTGTGTTGGAAAAGTCCACTGTAACCCCTCCTCCCCTCCCCCCCCATGTTTATGGCCACGTGAGTTCAAGGCCAGCATGGCCTATCCCTCAGTCTCCTAGAAGCAGCTGCACAGCATAAGCCCCGCCTCCTTCTCCAGCTGTTTGCGGTGTTTCTCTAGCCCAGCCCAGCAAACCCAATCGCCAACTTCTTTTCTGTGTCCATTTGGCGGCTCTCTTCTTCACTGCCTCACTGCCTGAGTTGGATCCGTTGCTGGGGCCGTGATGGACGAGGCAAACACATGGAGATCGTAGGTATGCACCACCATGCTAGTTTCTGCGGTGCTAGGGAGGGATACACGCGGGATCTCCCCATACCAGATGAGCACCCTAACAATCCTCAGCATGATTCATTCTCTTTAAATTGGGTCTCTGGTGTCCCTGAGAAAAATACCAAAAAGCACCTGCACCCTCTTGCACCAATGCCGTGACCACACTGAGTTAAGGGCACTTTTATTCCAATGCCGTAACCACGTAATGTAAGGAGTGGAGAGTACCTCCCTGGATCACGAACGTTAAACTAACCCTCCCATTGGCTCAAACACACACATCTTTGAGAACTTGCCCCAGGTAGTAAAGTTGAACAGTAAAGCTGAGAAGAAGGAATGGTCTTCACTGTTTATACAGGAGTCACCTGGTGGTGACGCTCGACAGCTTTGGGGGAAATGGTCCTATCTCTCGGTCTCTGGATCCTAGGGGAGCCACCCAGGAGTTTACTCCAGCATTCAATTAGTATTTCAATTAGTATTTCAAGAAAGCACCTCTCAAAAATCAAGAAAAATCTAACGTGCTGGCACACACCTGTAACCCCAGCCCTCGGGACATGTGAGTAGAGCAGTTATACCTCGTGTCCAGCTAAAAGAGCTGTCTGGAGAGGGATTCCTATCCTCCCCAGCTCACTGGTCCACAGCTGTCCTCGTCCTCAGGAGGGATCCCACAGTCCCTTCAGGAAAGGATCTGGACGCCGCCCCACCCACCCACCCACGGTGCCTGACCCAACAGGTCTGGTGAAGCCTGACAATCTGCATTTCTAACGACTTTGCTATTCTGGGGCTGCTTTAGATGAACAGCTTCAAAAGAAATATAAAGGGCTCCATAAGCGATCCCGTGAGTAACAGCAGCACTGATTGTGTGCGGTAAACTGAAGTAATAGGCCATGGTGTTAGTGTCACCCAGAACCTGGGTGCTCAGATCAGTACGGAAAGTCAGGTCTAGAATATGAATGGGCACGAGCAGCACGGCTCACTGAGGTCTATGATCCACACCCTTAACAAAAGAAAGAAAAGTGTACTCTCATGTTCCCCAGGAGCCCAGGCACCAGGAGCTCGAGCCGCTCTGGCCTGTGGCACCTGCAGGCACGTACATACATACCTGTAAGAATGTGAGGGCTCGAAAACCGGCTCAGTGGTTATGAGTACTAACTTCTTTTAGAGGACCCGAGGTCCAGTTGCCGGCAGCCACCTCGGGCAGATCCCAGCTGTGGCTCTTGGCCCCCATGGGTAGTGTGTTCACATAAACATAACGCCGACTGCATGGCTCGGCCATCGTGAGCACTTGCACCCACAGGGGGCAGATGACAACCTCCTATCACTCCAGCCATCTGAGGTCCTTTTCTGAACCCTGTGAGTGTCCACAGAGAGACACACAAATACTTTTAATGTTTTTTAACTTTATAATAATACAAAGAACCCAAGATGAAATCAGAAGTTCTGATCACAGTAAGACTGATGCCAAACACTCTCAACAAACCCTGGGCCACCAGGAGACACTAGGCTTCAGCATGGCCAGCCGCTTCTCTCTCTCTCTCTCACACACACACACACACACACCCTTAGTGACCCAGAAGGCTAAGGGGCTGCTAAGTCTGGAGGCTGCAGCCAGGAATTTAGTCTTTGATTTAGTCTATATTTGAGTCACGAAGCAAGTTTGGGGGTCCTGCTTGTTACGTAAGCTTTCCTTGAGTAACCCGATCCCACTTCAGCCTCCCCGGCGCTGGGATTACAAGCCCGAGTTCCCAGACCCACTCAAATGGCCCCCTTTATAGTTTCAATAGACAATCAACGATGGACTTTAAATACTCTATTATATTTTTATTTATCAATTGTAGTTATTTTACATGACTGTGTGAGTACACGTGTTTCAGGGACTGAACTCGGGTAATCGTTTAGAGGGCAAATGCTTTTACCACTCAACAATCTTACTGGTCCCAAAGTATGTGTTTGTTGAAGCTAGAGACCAACTTGCAGGCCTTGGTTCTCCTCCCGCCATATGGGGTCAAGCTTGGCAGGAAGTGCCTTTGTCCATGACCCATCTCACCAGCCCCATGAAACAGGAAGTGCCTTTGTCCATGACCCATCTCACCAGCCCCATGAAACAGGAAGTGCCTTTGTCCATGACCCATCTCACCAGCCCCATGAAACTTTCATAAAAGACCCTTTCCATACTCACAGCTTTGATGATGGCCACTGAGAACTTAAGCGGAAAGGTGGGGTGGTTATAATGATGTCATTCTACTCGCCCTAATTCACCATTTGGCCTGGTATCCCTGTGGGCTAGAAACAGCACAAGGGATTCACCCTTACTCCAGAAAAACTAAACCTAAACTCACTTTAAGGTTTAACTGGTCAGAGACAAGAGTAATAAACCCCGAGCTGATAGAACCAAACCTCACCCTAACTGGCATCGCACCACACAGGGGAGATGCTGACTTACATAATGTAACTCCAGGCTCCTTTGGCTCAATGTCACAAGATATTTTTGAAAAGCCACAAAATTCATGGACTAGCAGAGGCTGGCAGTGAGAAACAGCTGGTGTTGCAGGGGCTGGAGGGCTGGCCCAGCAGGACTCAGGTTCGACTCCTAGCACTCACATGGTAGCTCACCATGCTTCACTCCGGTTCTGGGGTGTCCCATGCCCTCTTGACTGCCTTGAGCAGCACACACACGGTACACACACACAGTAAACATGTAAGTCTTTATCTGCTAGAGATGCACATTCACATAGTTCAGAGATTAAATTATGGCTGAGGTTTGCTTCCCAACAACCCACTCAAAGCTGGGCAGGTAATCCCAGGACGTGGGAAGCAATGGAAAGAGAGCGAGTTTAAAGCCGGACTTGGGCACATGCTCAGTCTGATGGGCCTGGACTATATACAGTGGACAGAGCCTGCCTCAAAATCCAAGAAAGGGGCTGAAAGACTAAAGGCTGCCAAACCCTCATCCCCACAGAAAATAAAAGCAATAATAATAATACAAAGAAAGCTACAACTTGGGTGTAAAAGGCACTCAGGCAGGCACTCGTAGCCCGACATAGCAGGTCCCCAGGTCCTGAAGACTATCTTCCTTGTATAAAAGGCACCCAGGTCCTGAAGACTATCTTCCTTGTATAAAAGGCACCGGGTACTCAGCACCCGACCTAGAGCTAGCAGTTCCAGGACAGGCTCCAAAGCGACAAAGAAACTCTGTCTCTAAAAACCAAAAGAAAAAAAAAAAATGGAGAGTTGGTCCAGGAGTTAGAGTGCGGGCTGCTCTGGCAGGACAGGGTTTAGTACTTGGCACCTAAGTGGTGGCTTCATGACCACTCCTAACTCCAGTTCCAGGGGAAGCAGCACCCTCTTCTGAGGTCCATGGGCACACACAAAAGTTGATTTTTTAAGTCAATAAAACAAGCAAGTATATTTTTCAAGACAGGGTTCCCCAGTAGCTATGGAGCTTGTCCTCCAACTCCCTCTGTAGACCAGGCTGGCCTCGAACTCCAGCAAAACAAGGCAAAGTTAAATTTAAAACAGGAACCAGAGCCTGAGACCAGCAAGGCTAAGCCTAGTGATGAGTTCAGGTCAGTTTCTCCTTTCAGGGCTCACGGGGGAGGAAAAGATAACTCTTAGAAGTTTACACACACTCAGCAAGAACCAAGAACACAATAAAAACCAGAACACCAGAACTGTAAAACACCAAATCTATATTTACATCCACATATAACAACATACATAACTTTAAGCTGAAATATATCATAAATAAAGCATGTCTACGGTCTGACAACTTAAGTATCAACAATTAAATCAAACCGGAATGAAATAAATACATTAACAAAAATCCAACGAATTGTACCTCTATCACATGTACTGTTGTCTCACAGGAAAGACACAGGAAGCCAGTAGTATCAAGAGTTAATACTGATGGCAAGAACAGACTGTGAAGTACAAAGGGCTGTTCAAACACAAACAAAAACCTGCAATTTTTATGCATTCAGAAAATGTAACTAGAAAAATCTGAAAGCCCCCAGAATTTCAGCCTTAAACACAGTGACGTGCTTTCTAATAGATTTGGTGATTTTTTTTTTTTTAATGCAGGCTTAATTTTGCCCCCCCTACCAAGATTCACATTTACCATCTCTGCGAGCTTCTTGCACACTCGCTGGATTTAGGCAAAGATTGAGTCAATCATCTTGCAAATGTGTTCATCCTCAAAAATAGGCTATCAAAGTGCAGAACCTAAGGAAACAGTCTAGATTATGTACATATGGCTCAGCTTGTGGACGGGAACAGGGCCTAGTGTACATGTTCCTGGTACAAAAAGCACTCTCTGCCAGAGCAGACACATCTCAACCGGGGGTATCCCCAGCACAGGACACCCATGTTCCACTGTCAAAGTGGGGAGATGTTGGGTTCTTGGCGCTCTTTGCCCTTCTGTCCTAACAAGAGGGGTGGGGCAAGAAAAACAAGCAGTGCAAATTTACTTTTCAAACAGTTTCTTAATAAAATATTTTGGGTTTGCTAAACCCAAGAATTGTTGACTAAACTCAAGGCATCAAAGGAACTCAAGTTTAAAATGCCGAGTGAGCCAGCTGGTGGCTGTTGCCCCTCAATCCCAAACTGCCTGTGCACTGAGGAAATCACCCTGACTGTAAAACAAAAAAACATGGAGACAAGGGTTACTACGGCAGCTTTCCTCACCCTGCCTCCCAGGAGGCTCAGCCAACAGCTCTCACCCAGACTCCAGGTGTTCGTTCCCACTTCACAGACACACCAAGACTCCAGACACAAACTAAAAAATTTCCCCAAACTTCTTACTCCCTTTAAAATTGCTTCCCAGCATGCAATTCACACAAGGAAATTTGGCATATTTATTTAGACTTAACTCAAGACAACTCTCCAAGAAACTGAATCTTACAGCAGAAATGAAGAACCGAGGTAGCTCCCCACGGAGCTTGGCTCGTCCACTCAATGTCGGCCACTCTACAGAGCAGTCGTTTCTCTGTAGGCACATTCGCTCAGAAGCACCACAGGCCACCCCCAGGCAGGAGCTGGGGTTCCAGAACCTGTACACACAAAGACAACGGTATCTTCCTCGCTGAATAGCTGACAGCAGCTGACTAAAGGTGCAAGGCTCAGTCCCGCTGACCTCAGACGCACAGCGCATCTCCAGACTGTCAATACTTCCATCAGCAAGTTTGTTAAGACAAATAATAGATTGTGGAGGACTCAGCATCATACAGGGCAAGCAGATTTGCTTTAGAACACGTTTAAATGAAAAAGCAGAAAGAAGCAGAAACTGCTCACATCACTGAGCTCCACGAGGAAGGAAACACAGTTCTTAAAGCAGGTTTACAACATAGGTATCTACAGTTACCTGAGGTGCGAGCTTTCCAACAGTTCCCACCCCACCCCACCCCCAAATGATTTCATTTCAGCAGCGCTCAAGTATGCAAAAACTTATTTGGTCAATTCTGTAAAAAAATATTTAGGGACAAAATAGATTTGCATCCCCATTTGTGTACAGCCCAACTGCTCCCACTAGTTTTTATTGCTATTTGGTACAAAAGTTGACAGAACTTTAGAGAATGTAGTGTTCCTTCTCTGCTCAAGTCTCTGCCCAGCACAGTCACGGCTTGTTCAGTAGCTCTCACAAGATGGATCAACTTGTGATTCCGTGGAAAGTATGTACTGCATCCAGCGAGACCTAAGGGGAAAGGGTTGAAAGGGATTAAGAAAAATCACATTGTTGAAGGATCAATCCTATGGAATGAGCTGGAAAAATGGCTCTATAATTCCAAAGGAAGACCCACGTCAGGCAGCTCACAACTGTCTCTAAGTTCCAGCTCCAAAGGATCAAACATCCTCAAAAAAGTCAAGAGCATTTGCACTCACAGGACATTCACTCACAGAAACACACATAAGCATCATACTTCAGGGCTGGAGATGGTTCAGCGGCTAAGAACACACTGACTGTTCTTCCAGAGAACCAGGTTAAATTCCCAGCACCCACACCTGTCTGTAGCTCTAAGATCTGACAACCTCGCACAGACAACATTCAGGCAAAGCACTGATGCAAATAAAAATAATGAAAAAGTAAGAGTAATATTTTAAAGCACACATGAATTGACTAGGGGAACCTAAAAGTGCAAAGGATTCCTCTTATACCAACTTCACAACCTACACAGCTAGAGACTAGATCATGTGTTCATGGACTACTCGGAGGGATGAGATAATTACACCAAGAACCAGAACCCAGCACTCATCTGGCAACCACAACTGTCACACCACACCCTCTGAAGGGTTACCCCGGGCCCTAGGCTGGCTCCATCCACGTGCACACAGGATGGCCTTATGGAACTCACCAGAGAGACAGCTGCCTCTATCCAGAAGCCTAGCTATTTAACTGCAGTGCTCAATAAGGCTTAAGGCTAAGGAGGCATCTTGACATGGCAGCTGTCCAGGCTGTGACATCTGAACGGACAGCCATGCAGTGCTGGCTAACAAGGCCTCCCTCAGCTCAGAAAGTTGCCACTCATACAAGGCTGACTTGTTAAGCCCAAACACACCTTTGCTTGCCGGTCCCCAGTTCCTTTCCTGGAACAGATTAAGGACTCGGAATGTTAGGCAGAGGTGGGACTCCGGGAAGGCTGTCTTCTCACACAGGCTCCAAGTATGTGCCTCCCAGCCTCAGGTCCAAGACCCATCTATTTCCAGCAGACCTCTTGTAACCCTTGGTCACTGGGTAGAAGGAGCGCAGCCATGGACTGTGTGTGCAGCATCCCAATTCAGCCTCCTTTCCTAGCAGCAGGAGTTGGGGTGTGGCCTGTGGAGCCCTAACCTAACCGCCTGGCTGCAGAGAGGCTTCCAGTACAATTCATCAGATACTCACTACATGGAAATATTCAACTACTTCATGGGCTATCATGACTATTTAACTACGGCAATACACTCTACTCTCGGTCCCTGAGTATTGTAAACTTTAAAATAGTTTTAAAAAACAGAACTGGGGCCGGGCGGTGGTGGCGCAAGCCTTTAATCCCAGCACTCGGGAGGCAGAGGCAGGCAGATCTCTATGAGTTCTAGACCAGCATGGTCTACAAGAGCTAGTTCCAGGACAGGCTCCAAAACCACAGAGAAACCCTGTCTCGAAAAACCAAAAAAAAAAAAGAGCTGGGGCCATTTAGATGGCTCATCTGGTACAGGCACTGGGTGCTGAGCCTGCCGATCTGAGTATCTCATGTATGGGAAGAGAAAACAAAGATGCTCTACTCACACCCCCGGCACACAATCAACATACATCATTTAAAAATAATAATCACTAATTTTTAAGAAGAAAACTAACCAATACAATAAAGATAGGTAACACTCACCTTTTTCCCAAAAAATCGGAAATCAAGTTTTTTTGTCATTTGGTCGGTAATGTGTACTTCCAATACAGTTCTCATAGCCTCTTTTCTGAAGCATGCTATTGGACAGGTGCTGATATGACACAGGCCTCTTTCCTAATTGAAGAGAAAGGATGAGGTCAGCAACACGACAGGAGGTGCAGGTCTCTATGAAGCAGGTGTCCGATCATGTTTCTACACTAACACTCACAAGAGACTAAGAAGGGGCAACGGTGGTGCACGCCTTTAATCCCAGAGGCTGAGGCAGAGAAAGGCAGACAGCCTAGCTTACAAAGTGAGTTCAAAAGCACACCTTCTCTTAAAAAGAAATGCCAGGCCTGGTGGCATTCACCCTTAGTCCCAGCACTTAGAGGTAGAGCAGGGGGGCTGTCTAGAAGACTGCGTCTAGCCTGGTCTACACAGTGAGTTCCAGGGCAGCTAGGGCTGCATAGCGAGAGCCTGTCTCGAAAAACAGGCAGGCAGGCAGGCAGGCAGGCAGGCAAGCAATCAAGCACACATACTTAAACTGGACACCAACAAGTTGGTTCAGTTAAGGCACTTGCCACAGAAGACTGGAGACCTGAATGTAGTGGAAGAGAACCAACTCAAGCGTCTACATACATTACACACAAGTAAGCAAAAACAAGACACTTAAGTCTACACATATCATAAATCAAAACTCTGCAAAACAGGAAAGAGGTTAAGCACTTCTATTGAAAGATCATGAAATACTGGACACCTAAATCCACATGTAGAAAAACGACTGCTTCAGGGGTAGGGATGTAGGTCAGTTGGTATGTTTGCCAAAAGCACACAAAAGGCCCTGGGTCAGATAGCCTACACCCACAAAAGCCACACATTACCACTTCAGCACAGCGTTGACACGATCCACTGCCATCGATGAAACACTCGTGTCTGCAGCAGCAAGTGCCCGGAATGCACTGCACTGAGAGTGGTTCTCAGGGCTTTCCATACAAATCAAAATTAAACCGTCTCTCCTCCCGGGCCAACACTCTGCCCTGATATCACTCCAATCCTAAAAAGTTTGACTGTGGCTGTCTCTTTGGAGCAGCACAAACCCACAACACCACAATTTAGACAGGTCTGCAATAGAGACAGGTGGTCTACCTTCCTCCAAGCACTGGAAAGCACCAGAAAGCTCCATAAAACACAGCAAGAAAGCAGTTCCCCATGGGAACTCCGAGGACATACACAAGATGACCATTACATACAAGACACCCTCAACAGACAGACAGTAAGTGTACCGGTGTCAGTCTCTAGCACAACACCACAGAAGAACCCCAAACCCCACCCCAGTGGGTGCAGTGTTGGCCATGACTTGTGGAAAGAAGAGGGTTGTGACAAAGGACCTAAGCAGGGTCTCTCGCAGTGGCAGTCATGTTTAGTTTTTTCTTGGGAACGGTCTATATAGCCAGGCTTTAAATCAAATGCCTCGATCATCCAATGCTGGGATGACAGATGTGCACCACCATGCCCAGCTAGCTAGTACCTGGGCTTCAACAGCAAGGAAAGGAACCACTTTTAGTTTGTTTTTATTGTTTTATTCTACATCATTTCCTTAAAAGAAACTCAAGACACTCCTGCAAAGTTAAGCTCTGAAAGGCCCATAATTAACTGCTGCATGCTGGGTGGGTATAGAGGAATGCTTGCTTGCACCTGAGCCCCTAAACTCAGCACCAACTCAGTGCCTATGGTAGTACCTTCGAGGGCTGGGCTGGTGCCTGTGTGTCCCACAGGCCCACAGGTATACAGAGGTCCAGAGGCGCTGTAGGGCTTCTGCATGGTCAACACACTGGGCGACTCCACCTCTCCGTGGCTCAGGAAACAGGCTTTGGGGGACAGGACAGACGATGGACACACAGGTTCTGGTAACAGCGAGGTGATGTTCCTGACCACAGGGTACTTGCGCAGCTCAAAGCCCCTTCTCCCGTTGGGCCCAGGATGTTCTGTATCCAGGGCCACCACACCTGATTTGAGCCTTTTGGGAAGTGGCTCACTGAACTCTGCTGTGGCACTGCCTGCATTCCGATGGCAGTAGTAGTCTCTCCCTTGAGGCACCCATGAGCTATCAACCTTCATGGGATACTCCATGGAACCGTTGCCATTACTACTGCTGAGTGGGGTCTGAGATGAGGCAGCTGGCAGGGCCTTGAGCTTCGGCTCGGGTCTTTTCACCTTATCCATAGCAGCAGAGATGCCACCTTTGGGAAACAGCTCTGACTGCTGCTGCCTGGTGGCCCCGAGGCCCCCAGTAGGCTGTGGCCTGTGTGACTTCAGGTTACTTGGGGCTAAAGTGCTGTTGTCTGGCCCTGATGTCTGGGGAGCTTTGCTTGGTCCCGAAGTGCCCTGCCGGACCTTTTCTGGGTGCAGGGACTTGGCCTGTGATGAGAAGGCAGGCTTGACCTTGGGCTTGTGCAGGCCAGATAAGGGAGGCACATCTTTGCCCAGCAGGGCAGGAGGACAGCCTGTCCTCCGGCTCCTCAGCACTGACTTGCTACTGCAGTTCTTGTGGGTGTCAGGGTAATACCTGTGCTCCAGTCTCTGGTGCATCAACAGAACTTCCGGATAAAAGGTCTTAAAGGTACAAAAGGGGCAGGCGGTGCTGGGAATGAGACACTTGCTCAGAGAGATAGCAGGAGAGGGGTGGAGTGCCCCAAGGGACAGATTCAAAGGCCTGTCCTGGCAGTCAGCACCGGGCTTGTACCTGCCTTCGGCCTCCCACTCCATCTTCTCCCTACGGCCAGCTTCCCAGGCCAGGGGCCCACCCGCTTCGAGTTTACAGGCAGGGCCACTGGCCTGAGGTTCGCCAGCTGCTCTCCTTTTCGGCACGTCCAGATAAGCAGGGGCAGGACTCCTTCGCACTTTCTCGCCGTCGTCAGCTGCATTTTTATGGAAATCCTGAGTATCCTTGTGTGCTGGTGAGAGAACACTCTGGAAGACAGAAGGCGTCTCCTTAAGCTGCTTGGCAGGCAGGCTGCCCTTAACATCTTTGGCACCATCAAGAAATCGTTTCAAATTTTTGGTGTGCGCATTGTCAGCGGTTCGTAATGCTTCCTGTGTCTCTTGGCTCCGGCCTTCATTTTTAGCCTCGGCCGCACCATCCACCAGCTGCTTGTCCTTGTGATGTCTCTCCAGGTGGTACCTCAGAGAAGTCTTCTGGGCTGCGGCATACTCACAGAACTCACATTTGTACGGCTTCTCACCTACAACGAGATATTCCACTGTATCATGCATGACGTTTAGGAAAGGCACCAAAAACAGCTCTGCAAGCTAGACAAGCTATCTGCCAATCTTCTTATCTAGGCCATCTCAGCACCCCAGTGCGCTGCACACTTACTTAAACCTGCCTTTCCCCGAAAAAACTTACTGCATGCTTTAAATGACCCGACCTTCGCCGCTGCCTGGTGGCAGAGTCTGTGCACTTTTCCAGCTACAGAAATGGGAGCACTAAGAATTAACCAGTGCTCCCAAGGCTCGAGGCAAGCTCACAACTTACTAGCCCATGAGCAGAGAACTAACCAATACTCCCAAGGCTCGAGGCAGGCTAACTTCCTAGCCCACACTATAGCTGCACCTACATCCAAACAGCAACAAATACACCCTTGCTTCATTCCAAAATTATAAAGCAGATTAAGAAAGAGTGTGACATTAAAATTATTGCATGTTTGCCTTAAGATGAGAGAATATGGCAGCCATAAACCATAAGAACAGGAGCCGCTGTCAAGTTTGCTGCCCTGTTAAAGGACACAGCAACAGTGGCAAACAGCGCACAGTTAAACCATCTGAACCACATAATCTGAACAGCACATAATCGCCTTAGCTAACACATGCGTTAAGAAACAAGTCCTTTACCTGTATGCGTTCTGAGATGAATATTGAGGTAATAGTTTGAACGGAAAAACTTGCCACAGTAACTACACTCTCTCGAGGACGGGGGGGGCTTTGCTTTTCCTCCATCATCATTTTTATCTTAAAGTAGAAACAAAAATATTTGGGTAAGTCAGACGAAGCACATAATTCAGGCATGCGGACTTCAGTGTTCCTGACAAAGCAGTTGGGGAAACCATGAAATAATTTTTTATTTTAGTTCTGAGTAGAAGTTTCAAAGGCTAAAAATAACATACCAAATGCCATAAGGCAATGTTTCATGTCTTATGCTATGTGCTTTTGTTTTGTTTTGGAGACAAGGTTTCACTATTCAGCCCTGACTAGGCTGGGACTCAGAAACCCACCTACCTGCCTGCCTCCCTACTGCTGGGATTAAAGGTGTGTGCCACCACGCCCAGCACCACACTTTGTTCTCTGTGTTCCACAATGACCATTTAATAGATGAAACCCGGTTCATGCTTGAAGGTGGATGTACCCACTAGCCTTAGAGAAACCCCCTTACTCAGAAACAACCATTTTATTTGGAGGCAATATAAAACTTCCCATCCACCAGCAGAATACAGCTTGAGATTAAGAAAATTACCACTAGAGGGCGGCAAACACAAAATAACTTCAACAGCAACCCCTGGCTTGGTTTTGGGCAAGCACCTAGGAAAGTCAAAATTTAGCCAAGTTTGGGAAGGTGGAGTTTATGGTTTCCAAGCAATCTCAGGAGCAGAAGAGACCTGGCTGCCAATTCCAAAGGCAAGGCTGAACTGCCTGTGTGATGGACTCACTGGAAATGGGCCAGCCGAAACCGGGCTGAGGCTTTTTTCTCTCACCAGCCCCCTAACCTGAAGTGATTTGCAGCTGTTAAGACTCCCCTAGTGAGTTTCTGCCATTTGTAGCAGTAGGCATAAATGACCCACCATGGCCTTTCTCCGCCAGTTCTAGCAGTAGGTATAAAGGACCTACCACAGCCATCTTAAGTCTAGCCATCGGGCCATGATATAGGCAGTGGTAGATCACAGGTGCAGCAGTTCAAAAAGGCATATTTAAACTAGTCATTCTGCCTTAGAACTGATTTCCAATTACAGGCCTCGTCTCTGCTCTGCGACATGCTGCCTTCTTACTAATTTGCAAAGGCAGCTGATCCATACACCTGGGCAAGAGCAGGTGTAATGAATGGGCCTATGCCATCTCCATTACACCAGATCCCTACTAGGGAAGGGGACCCATAAAACACAACCCCTGGCCTAACATGGTACCAGAGGCTTTGAAAATTCATCAGCTTCTTTTAGAACCTCTTGAAAATAACCTAAAGCAGACTGTACAACAGCACAGTGACTGATGGATGCCCTTACAGTCCCACTGCATTTACAGCTAGGCTCGCAACTGTCAGGCTACATGTAGGCTTTGTTACAGCACATGCAAAAGGCTAAGTAGGAAACACCTCGAACACACAGGCATCTGGGCCCGCTTTCTAGCCCAGAGCTTGACTGGGACGCTGCTGTTCTGTATAGGGTTGCAAGCATTTACAATTAATGTTGGACTCATCCTAGGAAGGAAGGAGTGCCAGAGGTGGATAAGCCGATTTTGCAAACACGGAAATCATAAGGAAAGGTTGGGCAACGAATGTGTAATGAATGGGTCACAGGAACCACAGCCAGACCCTGGCATTCCCACTTGTGGCAGTCAGGCCAGGAAGTCACCCTTAGGACCCCCATGGAGTTTCCCACCAACTCTAATGGTTGGTAGACTTCTTTCTCTGGAAACATGAGGGCAGGTATCTCCAGCACTGTGGCTATAGCAACTATCTATGAGGTCATTCTTACGATGTCACGGACACCATGTGTACTGCAGGTTTCTAAGGACTGAGGAATGGAACCATGCTCACTAGGTTTCCACTGACTCTGGAAACTCAGCTGACTAAACATCTGTCATCTGTCAAGCCTATCAGTAGCCAGAAAAGGAATGGGGTACTGGTTCAAAGGCACAGGTCTAGCCTAACTGTCTGACTCACCTGGTCTCATATAGACTGCCAACACACCACACAGTGCCACAAACACATCTCAAGTGTTGTCATTAACCTGTGGACCATGCTCCCCCACACACACACCAGGGGTATGAACTACTTCAAGCAGCAGAGCCCCATTCAGTGACAGTGATTCAAGTGTGGGTGGGCGGCAGGATGAGACACAGGTGGACGGACTCCTTGGCTCTAGGCTCACACACAATCGTGAGAACCTGGACAATTGCTTGTTTCTATAAACACCATTAAAACACACCAAATTCATAGAGCAGGCCTGAAGTGGGTCGACATGCATGGATTTCACCTAGAGGCCATTTTGGAAGCTCACTCATGAACACTGGCCTCACCAACACCAAGGTGACCAGAATGCAGCAGCTGAGCCCACAGCAGAACTAGCTGACTGGTTGGAAGTCTCCCTCTCCCCACCATCCCCAACCCCCGCTCCTTCTAGGACCACTAGAAAAACCCATCTGAACCCACATGAACATGGGCCTTGACAGACAGTCCCGGTCTTACAAGTTAAGAACAGGAATGCCGGGAACTGGGACAAAGTGCTGGGTGTCTGATGTGGGAGTGTCATATATCAATCTGTTGATTTCATTGGTTAAGTTATAATAAACCAACTGCTTGGCCTCAGCTTGGAACATAGATGGGAGGAGTAAACAGAATAGAATTCTGGGCGGAAGAGGAAGTGAGGTCAGACTCTGCTCTGCTCCCGGAGAGAC